>NC_047103.1:159436749-160036749 GCF_902500255.1 Thalassophryne amazonica
TCTGTCATTGCCAACAAAGATTATGTCACAAAGTATTGAGTAGAAGTTTTGTTATTGACCAAATACTTATTTTCCACCATAATTTGCAAATAAATTCTTTAGAAATCCTACAATGTGATTTCCTGGAATTTGTTTTCTCATTTTGTCTCTCATAGTTGAAGTGTGCCAATGATGAAAATTACAGACCTCTCTCATCTTTCTAAGTAGGAGCACTTGCACAATCAGGGACTGACTAAATACTTTTTTACCCCACTGTATGCGTGTGTGTGTGTGTGTGTGTGTGTATATATAATATGAAATGTAGGTTCTTCTTCAAGAGGCATTTTTTAACAGGTGTGACTAATACTCTGGAAATTATGATGATTCTCCCAAGTTTGGTGAAAATCCATCTACCCGTTTTTATTTTAGGGACACATACACAGCATTAGTAGCAGTAATTACAATGCCGTTCTTGTTGTTCAGCAAGTAGGGTAATAAAGCATATTTCAGGACAAAGCAAGGAATTGAGAGAAGACCAAGCCTCGAACTGGAATATTTTCAATCCATGGCATATAAAAAGAACAGTAATAGGAAAATGTTTTTAAAAATTTGTTACAGCAGAGTTGGAACCTAAGGCTGAGGGAGCAACGCCTGGTATCCCTGCCAGTTTTTATCTGTTCCAGGAAGTAGGGATGCGCATGTGTCAGAGGTTTAAAGGTAATAATAATGGTCTAAAGCTGTGAGGAGGCGGATGTTTCAGAGTCATTTGCTTTAGGGGCAGTTGTCATCTGGGAACACTAACTTAACTTGGCACTAGTTTGTCAAAATGTGCATCACACACGCAAGAGCAGCATGTCACTTTCATGAAGTGGTTGTCATGGCGACTATTTCATTCATGTATTGGAAAGACGTGAAATAGATTGTCTTTCTGCCTTCATTTACTGCACGCGGATGATTTCTATTTGTGGTGGTCTTCGTGCAACGTTTAGCCATCAGCATGTTTCAAACAACTTGAATGAGCATCTGCTGCTTGTGCTTTGTTTCACCAAACAGGTGGCAGACATAAACCTTTTCTTCTGCTAGGCCCAGCATCACAGAAAAGAAGATGACAGGGTGCAGTCCACTGATACCTTTTTGATTAAATTATGCAAAAGGGTGTGAGAGGGTTAAAGTGTCATTAGGTCATTTTACCTATCCACAGGATATTCTCATTATCAAACACTTTGTTGATTATCTTATGAATGAATCAATGAATCAGTCAATCGCTGTTGTCTGAATGTAGGCCTCAGGGCAGGTTTGATTCAGAGACTGAAATGAAAACTTCATCTTCACCAACAAAGCTATCACCACCCACCTATCCTGGATTCCCAAGAACTGTTGGGGTGCGACTAAAACTGCCTCAGGAAGAGACAGCTCCTGTTGTTATTATTGTTACTACTACTATACTACTGCTACTTGCAAAAATGAAGTGGTAAAATTCAAAGGAACTTAACTACTACTACTGCGGCTACAGTACGCAACAGCCTATGTCATTCCCTGTATGTCAGAGTATATGTGTGTTAAATTTGGCTCAACTCTGCAATGCAAAAGTGTCTCTCCCCTTAACTACTACTAAAGTGCTGAATTTCCTATGTCACTCCCTGAATGTCAGCATATATGTGTGCCAGGTTTGGTTCAGTTCTGCAGCACAGAGGTGTCTCTCCCCTTAACAACTACTACTACTGGTACTACTAGTACTACGACTAAAGTAACAGGCTATTCAGCACATAAGTGCTGAACAGCCTATGTCACTCCCCGAACGTGTCAACGTATATATGTGTGCGAAGTTTGGCTCAGTTCTGCAGCACAAAGGTATCTCAACTCCTTAATTCCTACAGCTATTACTTCTACTGCTACTATTAATGTGCTGCTACACCTCCTAAAGTGCTCAGTAACCTATGTCACTCCCCATATGTCACCATATATGTGTGCCAGGTTTGGCTCAATTCCGTGGTGCCGTTTGGACAACAGAAGGACATATACACACATACAGTTGTAGTTGTCTCTTAGTATATAGATTAAAATCATTATATAATGCAGTTGAGTATATTTTAACTTATTTATTTGAACAGCATTGCTGTTATTGTCATGAAATCTGATTTAACACTCATTGGCTATTTGAGATTTAATTATGTTATCCTGTGCGCTAAATTCAGACCCAGACAAAATCAGTAAAAGCTTGTAATTAATGCTTTGGAGTTGCAAAGATGTATCTGACCAGGAATACTAAAGTAAAAGGGCAAGGATGCGAAAACTAGCTGGTTGTTGTTAGGATTGTGCTTCTGTGTGCTGCAGCAATGCTGTCATTTTTAAGAACACGTGCATGCGCTGCAGTACAACACCTGAGTCCCTGTGTTTGCATGAAACCTGATCTCAATAGGCCTCGGACAGGACTATTGATTGCAGATTTGGACCACTGCCCTGGAGCAAAGCAAGGAAGCTGACACATCCTCATTCAGTGTGTCTGTGTACCAGGGAGAGTGACAGTCACAAAGAAGAAAGAGGAAGCAAAAGAAACCAAGCTGGATAAAGACAAACTGTGTTGCCTGTGGGGATCCATGGGCGCTAGATTGGGTAGTATTTATAAAATAGGTAGCTGACATTTTTCAAGGATGATAATAAATTAAGCAAAGCTTGTATAATGAGTTGGAATGGCGTGTGAGTCCAGAATGTTTTTAGTACCTTAGACCTCAATAAATTTCAGAAGAGGAACTCAACCCTTGTATTTGCTGTTAATTATGTATTTTCTTAATGTGATTTTGCTGTCTTAATGCATTTATAAGTTGTTTAGGTTCTTGTTATCATATACATTATTATTAATAATATTAGTATTAGTAGTAGAGTTATATTTTTACTTCTCTTTTACCATTAAATTTTTAAATGGACCACAATGGAAATAAGTGTTGAATTTTCTTTTACAATTCTAATTTGTACTTACATTGAACTTGCTAAATAAAATCACTCACCGCACTCACACTTTTAACATAAAAATGACTTGCCCTCTGCTGGAATGGCGTGGGAGTCCAGAAAGTGCTTGGTAATAGCCATTGTTCAGTGTTGTTAGCTAATATCCATAGCTTCTCCATAAATATTAGTCCTATCAACATTCCATTTTTGCAGTGTTCATCCTTGACCCAAAATACATACATTGACAGTTGAAATACATTGAAGTTGCACGCACACACGGACGCACAGCTGCTGTAAGCAGGTGCTTTTAATTTGACACACACAAAAAAAAGACAGTGGCGGAAGACATTAAACTACACATTTCACTCGTGGTACCAACAGGAGACTTAACTCACTCATGGTAAGAGCAATATAACACTTAACTAAACTGATTAAAATAATTGAACTACAAAAACAACAATAAATCAACACTAACAACATTGTTAAACTAACATGAACCACAATAACATTTAAAACTTCAAAACCCTGAACTCTCATTATGCATTGCAGCACAATGTCCATTGTTTACTGGTTAGGTAAAATTGCTAATTTCTCTAAAAGTATTTGTCCTATCAACTTTACATTTTTGCAGCATTCATACTTGACCCAAAATACATAAGTATACCAAATGGCAAATGTCAGCTCTCCCTGGTTTTCGCGTGATCAAAGCCATACACACGCGCACATACGCGCACAGAGGCGACTTGACTATTATACACTCAACAAAAATATAAACGCAACACTTTTGGTTTTGCTCCCATTTTGTATGAGATGAACTCAAAGATCTAAAACTTTTTCCACATACACAATATCACCATTTCCCTCAAATATTGTTCACAAACCAGTCTAAATCTGTGATAGTGAGCACTTCTCCTTTGCTGAGATAATCCATCCCACCTCACAGGTGTGCCATATCAAGATGCTGATTAGACACCATGATTAGTGCACAGGTGTGCCTTAGACTGCCCACAATAAAAGGCCACTCTGAAAGATGCAGTTTTATCACACAGCACAATGCGACAGATGTCGCAAGATTTGAGGGAGCATGCAGTTGGTATGGTGACAGCAGGAATGTCAACCAGAGCTGTTGCTCGTGTATTGAATGTTCATTTCTCTACCATAAGCCGTCTCCAAAGGCGTTTCAGAGAATTTGGCAGTACATCCAACCAGCCTCACAACCGCAGACCACGTTTAACCACACCAGCCCAGGACCTCCACATCCAGCATGTTCACCTCCAAGATTGTCTGATACCAGCCACTCGGACAGCTGCTGAAACAATCGGTTTGCATAACCAAAGAATTTCTGCACAAACTGTCAGAAACCATCTCAGGGAAGCTCATCTGCATGCTCGTCGTCCTCATCGGGGTCTCGACCTGACTCCAGTTCGTCGTCGTAACCGACTTGAGTGGGCAAATGCTCACATTCGCTGGCGTTTGGCATGTTGGAGAGGTGTTCTCTTCACGGATGAATCCCGGTTCACACTATTCAAGACAGATGGCAGACAGCGTGTGTGGCGTCGTGTGGGTGAGCGGTTTTCTGATGTCAATGTTGTGGATCGAGTGGCCCGTGGTGGTGGGGTTATGGTATGGGCAGGCGTCTGTTATGGACGAAGAACACAGGTGCATCTTATTGATGGCATTTTGAATGCACAGAGATACTGTGACGAGATCCTGAGGCCCATTGTTGTGCCATCCAAGAACATCACCTCATGTTGCAGCAGGATAATGCACGGCCCCATGTTGCAAGGATCTGTACACAATTCTTGGAAGCTGAAAATGTCCCAGTTCTTGCATGGCCGGCATACTCACCGGACATGTCACCCATTGAGCATGTTTGGGATACTCTGGACCGGCGTATACGACAGCGTGTACCAGTTCCTGCCAATATTCAGCAACTTCGCACAGCCATTGAAGAGGAGTGGACCAACATTCCACAGGCCACAATTGACAACCTGATCAACTCTATGCGAAGGAGATGTGTTGCACTGCATGAGGCAAATGGTGGTCACACCAGATACTGACTGGTATCCCCCCCAATAAAACAAAACTGCACCTTTCAGAGTGGCCTTTTATTGTGGACAGTCTAAGGCATATTTTTGTTGAGTGTACATAAGGCCCACATGTGCTGATTGATTTGTGCATCTACTCTGAACAGTCAGGTCAAACAATTTTCCAGGAAGAGAGCACCCATTCCCCCAGTGAATGACTGAGAACTCATGAAAATCCAGAGTAACGTCAGCTGGATGTTATGTGGTTACACAAACAAGCAGATGGACACCCAGCAGGCAAGATGTGGAAAAGTCGTATCATTTTATTGTTACAGAAGATGTAGGTCCAGCTCACTATGAACCACTGTAACAGTTCTGTGTCTGTGTGCAGATCTTTTAAAGGTAGAAGCGTGTGTTGCAATGGTAACGCTGCTGAAAAAGATGAAGTTTGGTCTGTTGCGATATTGATGAGCTGCAGTCATTGCTCCGACCACCCACCAGTGTGTGAACGTGCATTTTGTTGTTCATCTGTCTACTTTCTTTTCCATCTGTCCTTGCTGGACGTCTTCCTTATCTCTTTTCTGTCTCCCAGCTCTTCAGTGCTCCTCCTTGCTTGTTGGCTGTAAAAGTCTTGAGTGCTGCTTAATGTGTCATGGTCTGATTGAGGGCTTTTGTGTCCGAGTTTCTCCCCTGCTTGCAGGCTGTCGGTCATGCATTGCTAATGTCACTGAAGTTATTGTTTTGCTATCTGTCCCTCCCCTTTCATTCACAAGTTAATAGCTGGCGCCCTCCTTTGTTATTGCATCTATCATCATTTCTCTTCTTCACAGGACTGCTGCTCATCTCATAATGAACCTGTACAACATTTATGGAGGCTACTTGTATTTTGGCATTTTTCTTTATTTCAGCTTTTTTTTTTGTCTTTCTATTTTGTCAATAGTAGCTATAATATTGCTTGCTCTTTCATGTCCACAGAAATTATGCTGTGGCCTCCAGCTTATAATATCATGATGTGCTACATATTATTTGAAAAGGAGATTGTAGTCTGTAATGAGCTGTTAAATAAAGCTTCAAGTTATGATGCTTTTGTTGAAGCAATTGGCTGAGAGACTCATTGAAGCGTTGAGGCTTTATCTTGATATAGTTTGTAACACATTATGACACTCTTTACTTTTCCATTTGGTCAGCTTTCTGTTTAGTAGTGAAACAGTGTGCACCTTATGTTGTCATCATCGAGTCATAATGTTGCTGGACAGAGATGTTTAGTGAGGGCGACATCTTTGCAGGAGAACGAATGTCCGAGTCTTTTGGGTCCCAGTGCTTCCTGTCTTACTGTATGATTGTGAGACTTGGACATTGAGGAGTGGCCTCATGTAGCAGCTAGATGTCTTTGGTACAATGTCTCTTGAAGGATCTTTGGGTACCGCTGGAATGAATGACTGTGTCAAACAAGCAGTTACTGAGGGAGACTAAGATGAGATGTATCTCTTGTAATGTGTGCAACAACACTGCGGACATGTGATGCATTTGTGTGGGCATGACCTAGCATGCAGCTGCCTCAATTTTGAGGACCCTACCAGGTGTAGGTGGTTACAGAAGCTCTCACGTTTCATCTGGCTGCAGCAGATAAATGGCTATTTTCGAGAGGTGGAGAGGGATCGTTGTCTGCCTGGGTGGTTGCTATCCGGGACCTAGGAGCCCGTTCTGTGATATGGTGGATGCGGCACCAGCGCATTCCCCCAAAATTAATGAATAAATCAGGTCAGAATGAATAAGTACTATGAGTAGTAAGAGTTTTGCCTGTGAGTTTTTGCTTTTTGAATGTCCTCCCAAAGAGCACACAGTCAAAAAAATAAGACATTTTTGTGCTCATTGCAAAGTACTTCTTTAATTTTCAAGGCTGCATCCAGAAAGGTCAACGCCAACTTCCTCAGGATGCTCAGATCTTTCAATGTCTGCAGAAATATGTTGCAGATGTTTTATCATTTGGTGGTCTCCAGCATCATCTTCTATGCTGTAGTGTGCTGAGGCAGCAGGCTGAAGGCAGCTGACTCAAACAGACTCAACAAGCTCATTAGGCTAGCTGGCTCTGTCCCGGGGGTTGAGCTGGAGTCCATGGTGGATGTGTCAGAGAGGAAGATGCTGAGGAAGCTGCTTAAGCATCATGGACAACATCCTCACCCCCTGCATCCCACACCTACGCCCTGTCAGAGCACCTTCAGCCATAGACTGAGACTGCCGATGTGCACCACAGAACGCCACAGGAGGCACAGACTGTATTATTCCTACCTCTTCTGCAGGATGAATACATAACGAACAGAGTTATTCAGAGTTATGTGCAATATTGTCAAACGTGTAAATGTCTTCTAGTCATTTTGCATAAATTTGTTGTATTTTTTGTTTAAAAAAAAAAAAAGCATTGTTTACTGTTTCTGTACTCTGGCAAAGATAATTTTCTTCCGGATAAATAAAGCTGATCTAATCTTAAAACCGTTTTTTGTACCAGGCTGTATACATGTTTATTGCTACTCTGAAGTTGGGCATTTCAGCATGGGCTTCTATAGGAATGGGCTCTGTTTTTGAGCCAGCCACAAGCGGCCACTCAAGGAACTGCACTTCCGGGTTTGGGTCAGAATATGGGCTTGGGTGTAACCCCCTTTTTTGTTTTTTAGGAAGCATTGTTGGCCACTGCGAGCCTTTAAACCTCAAGCAAACGATTGGGGTCATTTATAACCGCCGATGTATGTTTTTGTGCACCTTTTCTCTCATTTGATTAGAAAATAATTTCCTACCATGAATTTGTCAATCAATCTCGTATTTGTCCTGCATTCGTTCATAGAATTTTGCAAGGATCGGCTGATCTGTGTGGCAAGTATAATACATACTTGTGTGGAGTCACTTATGACCCCAGGAAGATCTATGAGATTTTCAACATTGTAGCTTTAGATGGTATTGTAGTTTGCCAACTCATTTTAGTGTTTTGCAAGGAAGCATAGCCAACAGACTAGAATAGCAAATATATTAGAGAGTAAAATAAATATGAAGAACCCTAAAACAATAATTTATAGATAGATAGAAGTATTCTAATATGAAGTCAGTGGGGTCAATAATAACCCCATTTGGTCATATTGGGCTCTAAAATAGCTTGGTCACTTGAGGGTTAAATAACCAGTATTACATATATACATTTGGATGGCATCTGTTTTATATGTCAGAGGCAGTAACCAAGAGCATGAAAGCACCACTAAAGGCTTAGTTCCATCCTGGCAGATGTAACTGCACACGACTCACTGTAAATTTTTCTCTGGCTTTCGACTGCTTCGGTGTGACAGACCTCATCAGTGTGATATCTTGACACTTTTTTGTTTAGTGTGCCCTTTCTTGTTTTGGTTTATATACAGGTGCTGGTCATTTAATTAGAATATCATGAAAAAGTTGATTTATTTCAGTAATTCCATTCAAAAAGTGAAACTTGTATAATGTACACATTCATTCCACGCAGACTGATATATTTCAAGTGTTGTTTTTTTCTTTTAATTTTTATGATTATAACTCACAACTAATGAAAACCCCAAATTCAGTATATCAGAAAATTTGAATATTGTGAAAAGGTTCAGTATTGAAGACACCTGGTGTCACACTCTAATCAGCTAATTAACTCAAAACACCTGCAAAGGCCTTTAACTGGTCTCTCAGTCTAGTTCTGTGGCTACACAGTCATGGGGAAGACTGCTGACTTGATGTCTTGTCTGGGCTAAAGACAAAAAGGACTGGACTGCTGCTGAGTGGTCCAAAGTTATGTTCTCTGATCAAAGTAAATTTTGCATTTCCTTTGGAAATCAAGGTCCCAGAGTCTGGAGGAAGAGAGAAGAGACACAGAATCCACGTTGCTTGAGGTCCAGTGTAAAGTTTCCACAGTCAGTGATGGTTTGGGGTGCCATGTCATCTGCTGGTGTTGGTCCACTGTGTTTTCTCAGGTCCAAGGTCAACGCAGCCATCTACCAGGAAGTTGTAGAGCACTTCATGCTTCCTGCTACTGACCAACTTTATGGAGATGCAGATTTCATTTTCCAACAGGACTTGGCACCTGCACACTGTGTCAAAGCTACCACTACCTGGTTTAAGGACCATGGTATCCCTGTTCTTAATTGACCAGCAAACTTGCCTGACGTTAACCCCATAGAAAATCTATGGGGTATTGTAAAGAGGAAGATGCGACACAACAGACCCAACAATGCAGAAGAGCTGAAGGCCACTATCAGAGCAACCTGGGCTGTCATACCACCTGAGCAGTGCCACAGACTGATCGACTCCATGCCACGCCGCATTGCTGCAGTAATTCAGGCAAAAGGAGCCCAACTACATATTGAGTGCTGTACATGCTCATACTTTTCATGTTCATACTTTTCAGTTGGCCAACACTTAAAAATCCTTTTTTTTGGTATTGGTCTTAATATTCTAATTTTCTGAGATACTGAATTTGGGATTTTCATTAGTTGTCAGTAATAATCATCAAAATTACAAGAAATAAACTTTTGAAATATATCAGTCTGTGTGTAAGGAATGAATATAATATACAAGCTTCACTTTTTGAATGGAATTACTGAAATAAATCAACTTTTTCATGATATTCTAATTATATGACCAGCACCTGTAGTCCATGATAAGTCACACATGCACGTGTAAGAGGTGATTCATAGTCAGGCCACATGCACATGTCACTCAAATGATGGCGTTACTTGATAAATAAGGTCAGTAGGAGAGAAGGGAGCTGTATAAAAGGTTTTTTTTTTTTTTCTTACTGCAACAGATGGTGCGTTCACAATGTCACACATGTCTGCACTAATGAAGCACCGATACCAATAAAACTTGAGTGAATCAGTGCTTCAGAAAGCATTTTTTTTGACTGCTGGTTAAGAAGACATCATTTCAATTTCCCACAGAACAGTCATATCTTGTCTATCAACAGCTGTTTAGTTATTAAAGGAGGAATGATAGGATTTTTGAGCCTGAGGTCTGTTTTTACAGTAGATTGTTTCAGGTTCATCATTTTCCTCTGTGCTGAAATGATTTTAATTGGTCCAGTATAGAGTTTGTACAATAAAACTATCACAAATTAAGCCTGATGGGAAGCAGGGAGTGCTTCCTTACAGAGGTACATGTGTATGTCGATAAATGTAAAGAAAATTTTTAAATTGACCATTTTAAAACGTAGGCTCCTGCCTCAGCGTTGATGCAGCTACCCACTAAATCCACACATATCAAACGTTAATGAGCGGCGTGTTCTTGTTGTTTCCCAACAAAGGAATGAATTCCATTTCTAAAGTCATGACCCAATATTTAGATTATTTTGAATGTACAGGATTTGAGTTTGACCTCATCACATATTTATTTGATAATACTGACAAACAGCAACAGCCTGCAGGAGCACATTGTTGTCTTTCCGTGTCAATGAGAGTACCGTCTTTATTGGTGTATTATGCACACATTTTTCCTCATGTTCCAAAACCTAAATATTTACTGTGCATTAGGTACCAGAACTAAATTTTGACTCAGACTATATTACTGTAAAGATGTATATATAGAGTCTGCTGTAGCTCTGTATTACAGCTCTACATCCACGTGTATGATGGTGAGTAGCCACCTGCCCAGACCTCGCTTTTGCAGTATTTCCTCTTCTGCAACCCCAATTCCAATGAAGTTGGGACGTTGTGTAAAATGTAAATAAAAACAGAATACAATGATTTGCAAATCCTCTTCAACCTATGTTCCGTTGAATACACCACAAAGACAAGATATTTAATGTTCAAACTGATAGACTGTTGTTTTTGTGCAAATACTTCCTCATTTTGAAATGGATCCCTGCAACACGTTTCAAAAAAGTTGCCCATGCCATGGGCACTAACACACTCCCATACCATCACAGATGCCAGCATTTGAACTTTGCGCTGGTAACAATCTGGATGTTCTTTTCCCTCGTTTGTCCAGAGGACATGACATCCATGATTTCTGAAAACAATTTTAAATGTGGACTTATCAGACCACAGCACACTTTTCCACTTTGCGTCTGTCCATTTCAAATGAGCTCGGGCCCAGAGAAGGCAGCGGCGTTTCTGGATGTTGTTGATGTATGGCTTTCGCTTTGCATGGTAGAGTTTTAACTTGCACTTGTAGATGTATGGACGAACTGTGTTAACTGACAATGATTTTCTGAAGTGTTCCTGAGCCCACACGGTAAGCTCCTTTACACAATGATGTTGGTTTTTAATGCAGTGCCGCTTGAGGGATTGAAGGTCACGGGTATTCAATGTTGGTTTTCGGCCTTGCGGCTTATGTGTAGAAAGTTCTCCAGATTCTCTGAATCTTCTGATTATATTATGGACTGTAGATGATGGAATCCCTAAATTCCGTCATCTACAATTGCAATTGAACGTTGAGAAACATTGTTCTTAAACTGTTGGACTATTTTATCACGCAGTTGTTCACAAAGTGGTGATCCTCCCCCCATCTTTGCTTGTGAATGGCTGAGCCTTTTGGGGATGCTCCTTTTATACCCAATCATGACACTCACCAGTTTCCAATTAAGTGTTCTTTGAGCATTCATCAACATTCCCCGTCTTTTGTTGCCCCGTCCCAACCTTTTTGAAACGTGTTGCAGGCATCCATTTCAAAATGAACAAATATTTGCACAAAACAATAAAGTTTATCAGTTTGAACATTAAATATCTTGTCTTTGTAGTGTATTCAATTGAATATAGGTTGAAGAGGATTTTCAAATCATTGTATTCTGTTTTTATTTACATTTTACACAACATCCCAACTTCATTGGAATTGGGGTTGTAAGATGGCACATTGTGATGATGGGTGTCATATTCATGACTAAACCCATTTTCATAACAATAATTCAAAGAATCAAGAGCACAAGCTGTGTGGACAAAATGGTTTTGGTGGTTTATAAGAAATTTGTTAGTTGTCCAAGTTGGAGTTGATGAGAGTCAAAGAACTGATGCCTCATTCCAGGAACTTCCACTGTTGTTTTTGCAGCATTGCTGCTCACAGTCACGGTGGCTACTTGGAGTACTTAATCCAAACATTTTATAAAAGCACGGGATGGAAACATCCACTCAGTCATCATTGTAGGAGTATCTGGTGACAATAGTGTTTACACTGTAAAGGTCATATTCCATACCCCAGCCTTCCTGTTTCCTGTATGATTGAAATATGAAAGAGTTCATTTGTAACTCAAATGTTAGAAGCGATTTGTCATTTGAATGTCAGATGAGAGAAGGGTAGTTAGTGCTGAAAAGATTGTAATACAATGGTAGCAACTAGTTTTAATGCAGTTCGTATTTGGAGGCAGTTAGCTATTTTGATTTGCATGAAAAAACCAAGAAAGGAGTCTCAGAATGCAACGATCGCACTTTACATGTTTGACACAGTCATACAAATGAATTGTTATTCAGTGAACTCATAATATTTGGTCTGTGTGGCCTTGACAGAGAATCCTTCAAACGTATTTAATCCTTATGACCTCCAAACTGTTTACGGTCAAGGTCAAAAGCAAGGTGATAGAACTTCATATTAGTGGTTAATGGTACAATTCATCCGGAAGGTATTTGCAGCACATCACTTTTTCCACATTTTATTACAGTAGTGTTCAGAATAATAGTAGTGCTGTGTGACTAAAAAGATTAATCCAGATTTTGAGTAATATTTCTTACCTGGAGAGATCTGAAAATGGCTGTGCACCGATGCTCCCCATCCAACCTGATGGAACTTGAAAGGTGTGCAAAGAGGAATGGACAAAACTGCAAAAATAGGTGCACCAAGCTTGTAGCATCATATTCAAGAAGACTTGAGGCTGTAATTGCTGCCACAGGTGCATCAACAAAGTATTGAGCAAAAGGTGTGAATACTTATCTAAATGTGACTCCTTGGTTTTTGTATTTAATAAATTTGCAAAAACAAACAAAAAAACAGTTTTTCAGGTTGTCGTTATGGAGTGTTGTGAGTAGAATTTTGAGGAAAAAAAATTTACTCCAAGTATTGAGCAAAGAGTGTGAATACTTATGTACATGCGACTTATTATTTTTTATTTTTAAGAAATTTGCAACAAAAATTTTTTTTTTTTTCATGTTGTCATGATAGGGTGTTGTGAGTAGAATTTTGAGGGAAAAAATTAATTTACTCCATTTTGGAATTAGGCTCTAACATAACAAAATGTGGAAAAAGTGAAGTCCTGTGAGTACTCCGGATGCACTGTAGCTTTAGGCGTTTCTTTAACCAATTCCTTAGATTAGCCATTGTAAATATCCGCTATGCACTATATATATAGGGTCCAAATTTTGACCATGGCCTGTAACAGTTTTTTCTCAAAATTAAATCACTTTCTTCTTGGCTAACTGTTTGACTCAGATTGGACCAAAACTCTTATTTTGTACATTTTGACTGACAGACAGAAAACAATACCCCCTTGTTAAGCAAGATTCATACATAAAAAGAACAGAAGTACAGGGTGTTGTGGAACATACTAGAATGATTCATCTGTTTACAGATAAGCTAAAACATGCTTATTTCTTGATTAGTCTCGATTGTTCTGTGGCCTTCTGGAGCTTTCCTGCATGTTCTGTAATGTTGCACTCAGTACTGTGCTTTTCCACAAAGTTATAGAATATTCCGTGCTATTCTAAATAAACAACTTCAGCAGTATACAGTGAGGAAAATAATTATTTGAACACCCTGCCATTTTGCAAGTTCTCCCACTTAGAAATCATGGAGGGGTCTGAAATTTTCACCTTTGGTGCATGTCCACTGTGAGAGACATAATCTAACGTACGTTACTGCTGCAAATAAGTATTTGAACACCTGTGAAAATCAATTTTAATATTTGGTACAGTAGCCTTTGCTTGCAATTACAGAGATCAAACATTTCCGGTAGTTTTTCACCAGGTTTTCACACACTGCAGCAGGGATTTTAGTCCACTCCTCCATACAGATCTTCTCTAGATCTTTCAGGTTTGGAGTTTCAGCTCCCTCCAAAGATTTTCTATTGAGTTCAGGTCTGGAGACTGGCCAGGCCACTCCAGGACCTTGAAATGCTTCTTACGGAGCCCCTTCTTAGTTGCCCTGGCTGTGTGTTTGGGGTCATTGTCATGCTGGAAGACCCAGCCATGACCCATATTCAGTGCTCTTACTGAGGCAAGGAGGTTGTTTGCCAAAATCTTGCAATACATAACCCCATCCATCCTCCCTTCAATACGGTGCAGTTGTCCTGTCCCCTTTACAGAAGAGCATCCCCAGAGTATGATGTTTCTACCCCCATGCTTCACGGTTGGGATGGCTTTCTTGGGGTTGTTCTCATCCTCTAAACATGGTAAGTGGAGTTGATTCCAAAAAGCTCTATTCTGGTCTCATCTGACCACATGACCTTCTCCCATGCCTCCTCTGGATCATCCAGATGGTCACTGGTGAACTTCAAACGGGCCTGGACATGTGCTGACTTGAGCAGGGGAACCTTGCTGCCCTGCAGGATTTTAAACCATGACAGCATCATGTGTTACTAATGTAATCTTTGTGACTGTGGTCCCAGTTCTCTTCAGGTCATTGACCAGGTCCTCCTGTGTAGTTCTGAGCTTTCTCAGAATCATCCTTACCCCACAAAGTGAGATCTTGCATGGAATCCCAGACCGAGGGAGATTGACAGTCATCTTGTGTTTCTTACACTTTCTAATAAATAATCATAACAGTTGTTGTCTTCCACCAAGCTGCTTGCCTGTTGTCCTGTAGTCCATCTCAGCCTTGTGCAGGTCTACAGTTTTGTCCCTGGTATCCTTAGACAGCTCTTTGGTCTTGGGTATGGTGGACAGGTTGGAGTGTGATTGATTGTGTGTTGTGAACAGGTGTATTTTATACAGGTAACAAGTTCAAACAGGTGCAGTTAATACAGGTAAAGAGTACAGAATAAGAGGGCTTCTTAAAGAAAAATGAACAGGACTGTGTGAGCCAGAATTCTTGCTGGTTGGTAGGGGATCAAATACTTATTTGCAGCAGTAACATACAAATAAATTATTAAAAAAATCATGCATTGTGATTTCCGGATTTTTTTTTTAGATCATGTCTCTCACAGTGGACATGCACCTAAGGTAAAAATTTCAGACCCCTCCATGATTTCTAAGTGGGAGAACTTGCAAAACTGCAGGGTGTTCAAATACTTATTTTCCTCACTGTATAAGGCAGACAGGCAGGCCTCTGGCAGTGTTTTTCCAGCACTTGTAATTTGAACCTTTCTTGTAAATAGCTAAGGATTTGTTAATAAACCATTTGTTGTTGAAGACCATCTTTCTCTGTGGAATACAACACAGGGAATAGTGGACGTCAGAATTTCTGAAGAATCACCTTGCTGCCAGAATCACACTTATTTTGGAATGTTTGCTGATACAAAGTATAAGTTTTTTTTTTTTTTTTAATAAAGTGGAATTTAATGAAATCGGGCATCAGTCTATCAACTTTAGTTTGGAAAATTAATTAAAGGTACAGTGTGTAGGATTTAGTGCAATCTAGTGATGAGATTGCAGTTTGCATTATACCATCACCAAACATTAGCTTGTTTCCCTTTGTATTTTTGTTTCTTTGGTGATTTGGATTCCTGCTCCCTTGCCTTCTATCATGACAGGCAACATGCATTTCACAAAAGTGAAGATTCTCAAAGTCGTTACCCTGCACTAGCATTCAGTAGGTCACGTGAAGGGGAGGATTCCTAGTATTTTTTTTCTTTAGTCTTGCAATTGTGCTGCCAAATGAAAAAATACAGAGTAATTATGTCACTTTTGGGCGGTGATGTAACATGGTGGCCTCCATTATGGGTCCTCCTCCAGTGTAGATATGAAGGCATCATTTGAAGTGTATGAAAACACAATGATTCAATGTTGCAGAATAGATGATAATGAATGCTGTAGGGCTGCAACAAACGATTATTTGGATCATTGATGAATCTGATGGGGTTTCAACACGATTAATTGATTAATCGGATTAGCGGGGAATTTTTTTAAAAATGTGCCAGGGAAACAATTTTTCTGTCCTTCCATCACTTTATTTAACAACAGAACATTATTTGAAAACTTAAAATACTTGAAAATCAACAAATTGTCAAATGTCCCTTGGCTGTTGAAATATAAAATAATAAAGAATAAAACAGTTTATAATAAAGAACAAAAATAATTATTTCAAATGGCATTGCTTTATCAAAGTGCTGAGTTGCCATAAAACAACATTGAAACATATAAATGTTATAAAATATATGGTGAAAAAAGAGGTATTTTTGTTGCTGCAAATGAGCAATTAGCAGAACCAGTTAACCATAAATCATAAATCAGCACTCCTTCATTGGTTCAAGATTCAAAGCAAAGCTCGGTTGATTATATGGCAGAAACTTAACATTTGCGGTAAAACAAAGTTATTTAGCAACTAATCGATGACTAAATTAGTTGACAACTATTTTAATAATCCATTTTAATCTATTAACTCGATTAGTTGTTTCAGCTCTAGAATGCTGTATTCAATTACTGCTAATAAACACTCCTTGATCTTACACACTGTAGCTTTAAGATACGTACAAATGCCACAACCACTTTGTTTTCACAGCCTTTCCCCCTTTCATTCAAATTTGTCATGAAAATAACTTTATGCAAATTAGGAACGGTATACTTCTGCAGCAACAGTAGTGTTCTTTAGTGTATGAGAAATAAAAATTCAGTGTATATTTAGCAAAGACAGTGTTCACCAGCACGGATGTAAAGACAAAAGGAGCACTATGTAGAGAGACAACTTCCGTCCCAGGAGATTCAAGGACTCAACAGTCTAATCGCTGATATAGTGTGTGTGAAGGGTTAAACTTGTCATTGTCATCTGTCTAGCATTTAATACACCTCTGTGACGGTCATAGCAGTTGTTCATTTGAGATGCAGCGTAACATGAACCAGATTAACATTAATACTGTGCGGCCATCATGCAAACTGAATTAAAGACGTGCATGCCATGGAGACGTAGTGTGAGTTGCCTTGCCATAGCGCATGCACCCTCATGGTCAAATGTGAATTTGTTTATTGCTGCTCTCTGCATATTATTTGCCTTTTTCTCTATCTGCTCATCTGTTTCTTCTTCAGTTTCATGAGTTTGTACACTCAACAAAAATATAAACGCAACACTTTTGGTTTTGCTCCCATTTTGTATGAGATGAACTCAAAGATCTAAAACTTTTTCCACATACACAATATCACCATTTCCCTCAAATATTGTTCACAAACCAGTCTAAATCTGTGATAGTGAGCACTTCTCCTTTGCTGAGATAATCCATCCCACCTCACAGGTGTGCCATATCAAGATGCTGATTAGACACCATGATTAGTGCACAGGTGTGCCTTAGACAGCACAATGCCACAGATGTCGCAAGATTTGAGGGAGCGTGCAATTGGCATGCTGACAGCAGAAATGTCAACCAGAGCTGTTGCTTGTGTATTGAATGTTCATTTCTCTACCATAAGCCGTCTCCAAAGGCGTTTCAGAGAATTTGGCAGTACATCCAACCAGCCTTACAACCGCAGACCACGTGTAACCACACCAGCCCAGGACCTCCACATCCAGCATGTTCACCTCCAAGATCGTCTGAGACCAGCCACTCGGACAGCTGCTGAAACAATCGGTTTGCATAACCAAAGAATTTCTGCACAAACTGTCAGAAACCGTCTCAGGGAAGCTCATCTGCATGCTCATCATCCTCATCGGGGTCTCGACCTGACTCCAGTTTGTCGTCGTAACCGACTTGAGTGGGCAAATGCTCACATTCGCTGGCGTTTGGCACGTTGGAGAGGTGTTCTCTTCACGGATGAATCACGGATGAATCTGTCCAGGGCAGATGGCAGACAGTGTGTGTGGCATCGTGTGGGTGAGCGGTTTTCTGATGTCAATGTTGTGGATCGAGTGGCCCATGGTGGCGGTGGGGTTATGGTATGGGCAGGCGTCTGTTATGGACGAAGAACACAGGTGCATTTTATTGATGGCATTTTGAATGCACAGAGATACCATGATGAGATCCTGAGGCCCATTGTTGTGCCATACATCCAAGAACATCACCTCATGTTGCAGCAGGATAATGCACGGCCCCATGTTGCAAGGATCTGTACACAATTCTTGGAAGCTGAAAATGTCCCAGTTCTTGCATGGTGGGCATACTCACCAGACATGTCACCCATTGAGCATGTTTGGGATGCTCTGGATCGGCGTATACGACAGCGTGTACCAGTTCCTGCCAATATCCAGCAACTTCGCACAGCCATTGAAGAGGAGTGGACCAACATTCCACAGGCCACAATTGACAACCTTATCAACTCTATGCGAAGGAGATGTGTTGCACTGCATGAGGCAAATGGTGGTCACACCAGATACTGACTGGTATCCCCCCCCAATAAAACAAAACTGCACCTTTCAGAGTGGCCTTTTATTGTGAGCAGTCTAAGGCACACCTGTGCACTAATCATGGTGTCTAATCAGCATCTTGGTATGGCACACCTGTGAGGTGGGATGGATTATCTCAGCAAAGGAGAAGTGCTCACTATCACAGATTTAGACTTGTTTGTGAACAATATTTGAGGGAAATGGTGATATTGTGTATGTGGAAAAAGTTTTAGCTCTTTGAGTTTATCTTATACAAAATGGGAGCAAAACCAAAAGTGTTGCGTTTATATTTTTGTTGAGTGTATATTCCCTGTTGTTTTTCTGTTTTAATAGCGTTCCCCTTACGTCGACAACATGCACGTTCATGACACGCTGGTCATTGCCTTTTAATGAGCCTCAGAACCTGAGGTGTGTCTGCATTGTAGTGACCACTGTAGTTGCTCGTTACGGTTGGTCTGAAAACCAGCCTCGGGCAACACCAGTGGATGGAACCTGTGACCAAAAGTCAAAACGAACACGGCTGTTTTCTTTCCATGTTAACATACTTTCAATGGGTCGTTATCATGTTTCTGAGTACTGAAACATTGACAAACGACTATAAATATTAATGACTTCTCATGGATGTGAATTGTACAGTAACTCATGATTCGATTCCGATTCTTAGGGTGACGATTCGATTCAGAATCGATTTTCGATTCAAAGAGCTCTGAGAAATAGTTATATTACTTAAATGTTTATGTTTAAGAAAATGCAGCTTTACAAGGTTAATCAAGTGATTCTAGATGTAAATTTACTTACCTGCTTTGCTCGTTCGGTGTTGGCTGGCAGTTTAGCAAAGCGCTGGTCAGTAGTTGGCAGATACTGCTGCTCCGCTCCTTTTAGCTCCAGGTGATGGCGTAGCATGTGGGCTTGCGGATATGAAGTGTTTCCGAAGTACATGACTTTCATTTTGCAGATTTTGCACACTGCATAAGTCATGTCAAGCTCCTTGTTACGCAGCAAATAATACAATCCAAAATGCGCTCAAACATTTCCTTCAGCAAAGACGGTGCTGGCTGAAATAGCTCTTCGTCCGCCATGCTAAGCTGCAGCTCACGAATGTTTGAAGCACGCCGGACCCTCCCCTCGCGGGGATGCTGTAGTACGGAAGCCGTTGCCTGACAAACAGTACACGCAGCGGGTAAGTAAGAAAATGTTTAAAAATGATTTAGAAAAATCGATTCTTGGACATTTTGGATCGATTCAGAATCGTAATAAATAAGAATCGCAATTCAGACGTGAATCGATTTTTTTTTTTTTTTTTTTTTTTTTCCGGCACCCCTAATGACTAAACAACTCTGTTTGGTGTGATCCAACAGCCTGTGAAGATTATTTAGTGGATTATACATTTTAGAGATTGCTGTTAGGAAAGCATCAAGTTATGGTGGAAACTACAGGAAGCCCTTACAGACACTGTCTGCCTCTTTGTAACAAGCTTCACAAAGTTTTCACGCTGCGGCCTTTTCTCTCTCATGTGAACGACTCGGTCTAAAGATAGACTCGTCATCCTCCTCAGAACCAGATGCTTTCTGCGCTTCTCTGAGATTTAAAGAGATTCGATTTCCCAGAATGAACTTTTCATCTCTTTCTTTCCTTCTTCCACTCACTCCTTGTCTGAATTTGGCTGCTGTCACCAACACAGTATTTCTCCTTGGTGCAGCAGTGTTTGGTGGAGGGTTCGCATGATGCAGAGAAGATGAACAGAATGCAGGGTCTTTCACCTTTAACCCTTGACCCTCAACCCCTGGGACAGCCAGCAGTCACAGGAGGCCGATGAGTGCTGGTCATGCTCTGATAAGATGGAGGGATTGTTATTGTATCATGAGAGAAAAGGTCCACGGCCATGTGGTTTGCAGTGGTGTCTGCCTGAGTGCACTTCCTCCCGTGTCTGCATCAGGTTCTGCTCCATAAGCTTGAAAGCAGGTCCTCAGGTGGTAATCCACTTAGACCTGCTGCTCCATCTGCTGCCGAGGCTGTGCTTCCTTTAGAATAACAGCCACACAGCTGTTTCTGTATTTGTCCTTTTAAAAATATAATTTAAGTTTTATTAGTTCATTGAAAGGCGCTGTACATAATAAACAATCGCATGAAATAACAAAAAACCAAAAAGGACACAGACCAAGAAAATTGTTCAGTATTAACTAAACAGAAAACCTTCTTGCATAAGTCCAAAACTTAGTCCATAATGAAGTCCCATCATCCATTTACCCTTTCAGCCTGTTGAGCATACAACACTTGTATGATGCTGTTTCCACAGTTGCGTCTAACCATTCTTCCACATCTGGAACCTTGGTTGTTTTCCAGTGTCTCAAGATGATCTTTAACGCTGTAATTTTACCAGTTATAATAATTGAAAAAGTACAGTTTGACAAATTTATCACTTGGGACTTATCCTCTAACAAACAGGCGTGAACTCAAAGGAATCGTAGAGCCATACCATCCACTCAGGATGTCCAACACTTCAGACCAAAATAGTCCAATTCAAGGACATTCCCAAATACAATGAACTAGAAGTAGGCGTTTACAAGTTTTTGCATCTTCCTGCACCCTTTCAGGTACATGGTGCGTTGTTGGATTGTTTTCTTTTCTTTCTTTGTAAATTTCTTGTTTCATTTTTTGGATCTGTGCGTGCCGAATAAATTCATTCATTCATTCTTTCAAGAAAAGTTCCGGGTGCTATCTGACATTTCCAGCATAAATTATCAGGCATCAGTTCAGAAGGTTCCGGGTTCAAATCCCACCCCGCCACATTTCTCCATGTAATGTGGAGTTGCGTCAGGAAGGGCATCCGGCGTAAAACTTGTGCCAATTCAACATGCAGATCCACCTTGGATTTGCTGTGGCGACCCCAAGTGCAAACAAGGGAGCAGCCGAATGGACTTACTTTAGTTTCATTCTATGTAACCTTACTGGTGTGTGATAATACCGGGTCCTGTGAAGACTGCGTCCGTCCGTCCGTCCGTCCGTCTGCGCCCAGTATCAGTCCATTCCTTTTACTGCCAGGGTCTTCAAATTCACAGAGAACGTTCTTGGGACACAGGCCTTAGACACGTTCAATGATGGGTAACCCTGACCTATTCTAAGGGCTCAAATGGTCACATTTTTTCTACTCTCTCTTTCATTGATTACAGGCTCATACGGCCAAAGGTATTTTAGCATTGCATTGTGTATATTTAGGATTTTCATTTCTTGCTGTTTAAACAGATGTGGGGTGTCATGCCTATATTTACATGTGAAAGCACCTGGGGGAATATTGGCAAAACATGGCAGGCTCATTTGATTTTAGCCATTTCCTCTTCTGGTCTGCCGCTAGCCAACCATGACACCATATTCTGTGACAAGGATAGTGCACCGTTCAAGACCCAAGACTATCCCAAACGGATACGCATGTAACCAAAGACCCTATAGGGAGTCACATTTGAGACCAGTCATACACTTGTGGAGTAAAAAGGCAGTTTTCATTAAAATGGTACAAAAATATTGAAATTTCTTCCTTTTTCTGCTTTGTCTACTGCTGTGTCCTAAATCATATGCTTGGTTGGGTGTCAGGCACCTTGATCTCCAGTCCCTCATCCCTAATAATTGGCAAGGACGAGCTGTTGGGAAGCTGGTGTTTCCTGTCAAGGGGCAGGCCATGAGGGAAATTAGGAATTCTGCACATCCTGGTCATTTCCTGCCTGTATTCCCACATATATGCACAGATAAATTTCATCCACATGTAGTTGATGTGCTTGTTTATGATCTTGTAGTCTGTCTTTTTTTTTTTTTTTAGCAAGATAAGTCTCTGTCCCTCTTGCATTTAATAAGTGTGCCAAAACAGGAAACTATCCAACACTGAGATGCACACAAAACCCTGCGTTAGAAGGTTTGCCTTATACCGTTTGTACAGACACATGCTGTAATCAGATCAGAGATTAGAGGCTCAGCAGATGTGTACGTATATCCCACAGTCATCATTAGGGCTGCAAATAATTATTTTTGACACTGATTAATCTATCAATTATTTTTTGTCAATCAAATCTCCCTTATTTGAAATAAAAATAGGTTGCTTTTAAAATGCTCACCATTCAACATTACATTTTTTAACCAACAACCAAACATATTCTACTACCTGTTGCCTCTCAGCCAGAAGTTGTTTTTCTTAAGAGAGCAAACTGAAATTCAAATAAAACCAGTTCAAAACAATTCTCTTAAATTGTCTGACATTCTGTTTTAAAGTAACCTAGGAGCACTGAAAATGGCTCCATATTTCATTTTGATTTTAAAAATTACCTGATGGATTAATTAATCATAAAACAATTGATAAAGCCACAGTGTGTAGAATTTATGGAGTGTGTCTCAGCAGAAATGGAATACAGTATGTATCACAGTCTGTTTATTTTTTAATTTCCTGCTAATACAAATCAATGTTTTCATGATCCTTGGAGCACTTCATGTCTATATGGGAGCGGGCCCCCTTATACAGGCTGCTGTGTTGCACTGCCATGTTGATACAGTGTCAGGCGGCACATACTTGCACAGGGTTTAAAGTTCTCTGTCACTGATGGATTTCTGTCAATTGGGTTGCCAAAAGGCAGGGTTTGAGCTGAAGCCATCCAGACACAAATTCAAGGCTGGATGCAAGATATAAAGTTTACCATGTTCGAAACTTTCAAAAATCGATTTTTAGAATAACGTCTGTGTTTTAGTTTTAGCTTTTTTTTGTTGTTGTTGTTTTTTTGCACTCAGCGAGTCCTTGCGTCTGTTCCTCTTGGCAGGGGCGAATCCAGATGGAAAGGGGGTATTGTGTTGCGGGGGAGACGTGCCCTCCACAATACCCCTTGATTACAGCGAACTTTTGAAGACATTTTCATACTACTACAACTTAATAATAATGATAATAATATTATTAATAATTTTAACAACTAAAATATTGCTAAACAAAAAACAAAAACAAAAAAACTCTCGCACACTGCCTCACTTGCAACACAACACAAGAGTGAACTTAATCAAGCAAACAAGCAAGCAACGTCTGGCCCTTGGCCGAAACGTTGCTTGCTTGTTTGCTTGATTAAATTCACTCTTGTGTTGTGAGGCAGTGTGCGAGAGTTTTTTTGTTTGTTTAGCAGCCTTCATGCCTTCTCTTACGCACCTGTCGTCAAGGGATGTGCGAAGTGATTTCTTTTTTTAACAACTAAAATATTGAAATCAGTATCTCTCTGGGCCTAGGTTTTACTATAGTTCTGGACTAAGTTTAATTAATGAGCCATATAAAAATAAGTTGACTTAATTTAACTTTTCTGCATAACTGAAGTGGGATGTGTGTGTTTTTTTTTATGTGATGTCTAAATTCAGCATTACTGGTTCTGTTTGGGGTTCTAGCTTTAAAATCAGGTTAGTTAGAATGATGGAAGCCAAAAATGTGAACATGATTGTGGCTGTTGTGGTTAGTAATCTTATCAAACAAACATGTAGGTTGCGATATCCATTTTGGTTAAAGGCAAAGAAAAGGAGAAAATGTGCAAAACAAAATACAATAAGCAATAAGGAATTATCTATGTAAGTGTTCAGTTATATACATGTGTGTCCACATACATGTGTGTCCACACTTTTCATGTGGTTTCTATGCAATCCAACTGTGATTTTCAGATACTTGATACTCGTACATTAATCTAGAGATTAGACAGTGTTTTTTTATGATGCACACTTTGACGCTGCATGTACTAGTTACGTATGGAGATAATGGGCATACATTTTAATTGTTTGTACTGGTCTTCAAATCTTATCAGTTGGGCCGCCTCTCTTTGACTGTTTTGTCTGTTGTCGTGTCCTTGTGTAAAGGGGCAGTGAGGAGCGTTGATACTTTGCTGTCCCCATGAATACTGAGGCAATTTAATGGAGTAAGACTTTAAGTGTTGAACATGCGTATTTAAATATATTTATGTATACATATTTAAATATTTTTTATTAACTGAAGTGAGATGATGATGATAGAACATGAGAATGTCTTGCATATCTATCAAGTTTATTCTAGCCTTGTAGATACTATTTCTGCCCAATTTAAACCTAAAAAGATCATACAAATAATGGATAACTTGAGAAATACAAATTAAGTAAAAACTATTAGGTCAGGTCAGGTCTGGAAGCATGAGCTAATGCTGCACATTGCTGCTTCCACCTATGGAACCACCTTGGGTCCTAGATGGCAATCACAGGCAGACAACTGATCTATTCCCAACTCTTAAAAGTAACTCTCTGCTGCAAGCAGGTGACAGGTGGGCATCCCGTTGGGCTTCTCCAGCCTTTAGGATCCTCAACACTGAAGCATCTGTGTACTGGATTGACACATGGCAAAAATGTCATAGCTCACATTTCCTGACAATGCAAGTGATATTCCTCATCTTAGTCTCCTTGTGTTATCGTTCATTTGGCACAAAGTCATTCCAGTGATACCCAATGATCCTCCAAGGAGGCCTAGTACCAAAGACATCTAGTGACTGTCTTAGATCACGGTTTAGTTTTCAGGTTACATAACCATACTGTAAGATAGGAAGCACCATCACCATAAGGTCCTGGACCTTCGTTCTCCAGTGAAGATATTGGTATCACCAACTACTTTTACCCAGCGATCTGACTGAAGAAGCTCATCCCAGTTGCCTTTTGACCTCAAAGGCCACTGACCCATAGAGATGAGTGTAGGGCTGCATGATATATCATTTGAACATTGCCATTGTGCTGTGCATGTGATTGTTACCAGACATGGGGTCAAATACTTTGCATTGTATTTAAATACAAATACTTTGTACTTTTTCAAATACAAATACTTTATATTTTGAGTATTTCAAATACAAATACAAATACTTTCTATGAACTATAAACAACAATCAACACAAAAACTGATAAATCGGTGACAATTTATTGTGAAAATAGCATGACCAAATACTATTGGTAAGTAAAGGATTGAATGTTTTATCACAAATTCACTATTATAATATCACAGGCAATAATCAAACTATCACAATCTATAGTCAACACGGTGTCACAGAGATTCCCAAGTTTGAAAAGTATTTGTAAAAGTATTTGGAAATACTTGGGATCGGCGATGTATTTGAAATACAAATACTTTGAATTCAAAATCAGAAAATACAAATACAAATACTCCGAAAAATGTATTTAAGTAGTTTCAAATACAAATACTTTTGTATTTGGCCCCATGTCTGATTGTTACATTGCGGGGACATGCGATGTGGTGTAATTAAATTAAGCATGCACATTTACATTGCCAAGTGATGAGGGTAAAAATCTGCTTTTTCATGACTGTCCAACAAAAGACATTGAATTTACTTAAATAAAGGGTCCTGGTAATGCGAGTGTGTGGCATGCACCTTCCCCGTCACTGTGCTGCACGCAGCAATCATGTTCTCAGCTGAAAAAAGACAACAATATGTTATTGAATGGATGTGTGGTTGGTACACTTTCCTCCTAAACAGTGTTCATCTGAAGTTATGTCAAGAAGGGCATCTGGTGGAAAACCTTTGCCAAAGCTACATGTGGATTCACACCAGCTAAGATGTGTTTACCCTTAGCCAAAGTGGAATTAGCCAAAAGAAATTATTTTGTTTTTATTTATTACACTGGTAATCTGAAAACATAGACAGGCTACTCAGTAATGGGGAAAAAAAATCAGGAGCTAAACTAAAAGTGCATCATGTTACAGACTTGGGTCACTTTCCTGTTTGTCCAGTAGAGGGCAGTCTGTCGTAAAGTTTGGACAGCATACATCAAGGCTATCACAGCTGGCGTCCACATTGACCACCACAAGCGGTCTGGCCTCTTCTCAGTGTCAGGAGGCTTCATGATTTGATTGATATCTCAAGCACTCAAAAAACACCCAGTGTTATTTAGTTTGTGGCTGTTTACCTGAAGGCCAGAGGAAGTTGTCCTGCACCGTCTCCTCCTCCTACCAGCATCCGGCTCTTTAGGCTCTTAGCCGGTAATAGAGGTGTTGGGTGTGTCAGTGGTTAACGGCAGACAAGCCACTGCAGGCCGCCTCATTCATCAGACGGCTCCGGCTATCCACCGGGTCCGTGAGTGGTTGTCATGGTAACAGGCAGTGAGATTGGCATGAAGTCAGCTGAAAGATTCCCTCACCCTGTTTGGATAATCTTTGCTGTATGACTCAGATCTGATCAGCATATGAATTCATGTACAATCAGCTGATATTTTCTGTTTCTTTGTGTGTGAAGATGGAACAAGTATCAGACGATGAGCTGGACCACGGAGCGGAGGAGGACAGTGATAAAGAGGACCAGGACCTGGACAAGATGTTTGGAGCCTGGCTGGGAGAACTGGACAAACTCACACAGGTTATCACAGACACACACACGCGAGCACAAAAACATACAGACTCACAGGTAGAAGAGCAAAGAGATGAAGGAGCTGTATCCATAGCAACCTTAACACTGCTAATCCTGTCTCCCTTTACTGTATCCTAGCAACTCCCCTCCCACACTTTGCATTGTATGTTTGTGCGGGTCTCTGTGTGTGAGACGTTTGGTCAAACAGTCAGTCTTACATGGTTGCTTGGATCCCTTTTAGCCAGAACTATATTCCAAAAATAGTTTTGCTTATTGGCATCGTAAACGTGTGTGTGTGTGTGTGTGTGTGTGTGTGTGTGTGTGTGTGTGTGTGTGTATATGTGTGCGCTGCAGAGCCTGGATGATGGGCGACCTCAGAAATCATTGCAGAAGCCTCCTCTCAGGCAGGAGACAAACATGGCCAACTTCTCCTACCGCTTCTCAATGTATAACATAAACGGTGAGAGCCCTGAACTCATCTTAAAGTGTCCAAATGAGGCACATAACAAAGAGGATGATCATTAAAATTACATCTTCAAACCCTTCTCCTCTCTGCCCCCTGTGTTTCTTTTCTGTCTTTTGTCTTCACTCTCTCCAGAGGCATTGAACCAAGGAGACACGGTGGATCTGGATGCCTTGATGGCTGACTTGTGCTCTATTGAGCAGGAGCTGAACACTATATCCAAACCAAGCTCGACTTCTCGCAGCCAAAATAAGAGCCAGCAACGGGCTCTTGGTGGACGCGGTATCAGTACCAAACAGACAGGCACCAGCGGAGGCGGAAGCAGTGGAGGTAGCACTGCTGATATATTGTTTCTTATTTGTTCTTCATGTAGAATTTTAATAAATAAAAAAAATAATAATTCTACTACTGTTTTGTCCATGGGGGGGTGGCTATATAGAAAATGTGCATGTGCAACTCTGCAACAGGTTCATGGGAAATGTAGTCTACCCACCAACATTGACTGCTAGTGATTTTGGCCGCGGTGCATTGTCTGTTATGCCTGAACTGACAGAACGAAACAATAGGCTTTCTGGAAAAGTTTCTGCACACAAGCGCTTAAATTGCATCATGTGCAGGAGCAGCACTAGAGCAGTTATTCAAGGCCCTGATACACAGGACAGGGTCATCTGTGCATTCTAAAATTTTACTGTGACACAGAAAGGACGTGAAGACACCTTTCTGTGTAACTGTATGTGTTCCTTGTGCCTTTTTGTCGTCTCCGGTGAATTTGGGGCACTACAGATGACGTCACATTTTCACGGATTTTCCCAGTTTATAAACGTATATGCTGGAGTGGAGTTTACTATGGTCTAAAAGCATAAGAATTTATTTTTTAATTAAATTTTTTAAATCATTTTAAAAAAATTAAAAATTTTAAATCATTCATTTAATTCATTTATGAAGTTCTTTATATTAAAAGGCAAATCTCAAAGTGCTACACAAACTAATTTTAAAAGAACTCATAAAACATGCATTAAAAGATACCAAAAAAAAAAGAAAATCGGAGGCCCATTAATTGCCTTTGCTGAACAGAAAATTCTTCAGCCGGCCCTTGAAATGCAGGATGTCATATTTCCTTGCTGTTCATGTGCAAGGATGTGAAACGTGCAAAGAAGAAGAGAGAGAGAGAGAGAGAGAGAGAGAGAGAGAGAGAGAGAGAGGAGAGAGAGAGAGAGAGAGAGAGAGAGAGAGAGAGAGAGAGAGAGAGAGAGGAGAGAGAGAGAGAGAGAGAGAGAGAGAGAGAGAGAGAGAGAGAGAGAGAGAGAGAGAGAGAGAGAGAGAGAGAGAGAGAGAGAGAGAGAGAGAGAGAGAGAGAGGAGAGAGAGAGAGAGAGAGAGAGAGAGAGAGAGAGAGAGAGAGAGAGAGAGAGATGACTGAAAAAGTCACGTGACTGTTGTCCGCTTCAGAAAAGTCACATTGTCCTCTTCCCAACAGAGCACACCAGATAAATCTAAACTGAATGCGCACTGTACAGAAATGTGGAAAAATGATTTGTTTCATATTTATCCCATTTTGTTATCGGCCTTGAAGACTCCTGTGGTTGTTAGGTGCAGCTCCATACAGTAGTGTTCAGAATAATAGTAGTGCTATGTGACTAAAAAGATTAATCCAGGTTTTGAGTATATTTCTTATTGTTACGGAAACAAGGTACCAGTAGATTCAGTAGATTCTCACAAATCCAAGACCAAGCATTCATGATATGCACACCCTTAAGGCTATGAAATTGGGCTATTAGTAAAAAAAAAAAAGTAGAAAAGGGGGTGTTCACAATAATAGTAGCATCTGCTGTTAACGCTACAAACTCAAAACTGTTACGTTCAAACTGTTTTTTTTAGCAATCCTATGAATCACTAAACTAGTATTTAGTTGTATAACCACAGTTTTTCATAATTTCTTAACATCTGCGAGGCATTAATTTTGTTGGTTTGGAACCAAGATTTTGCTCGTTTACTAGTGTGCTTGGGGTCATTGTCTTGTTGAAACACCCATTTGAAGGGCATGTCCTCTTCAGCATAAGGCAACATGAGCTCTTCAAGTATTTTTGACATATCCGAACTGATCCATGATACCTGGTATGCGATATATAGGCCCAACACCATAGTAGGAGAAACATGCCCATATCATGATGCTTGCACCACCACCATGCTTCACTGTCTTCACTGTGAACTTTGGCTTGAATTCAGAGTTTGGGGGTTGTCTAACAAACTGTCTGCGGCCCTTGGACCCAAAAAGAACTATTTTACTCTCATCAGTCCACAAAATATTCCTCCATTTCTCTTTAGGCCAGTTAATAGATAATTGGCAAAGCTTCTGGGGAAAACCTGGTCTTGTTAGGAGAGACGGCATCCATCCCACTTTGGATGGAGCAGCTCTCATTTCTAGAAATCTGGCCAATTTTCTTAAATCCTCCAAACCGTGACTATCCAGGGTTGGGACCAGGAAGCAGAGTTGTAGTCTTACACACCTCTCTGCAGCTTCTCTCCCCCTGCCATCCCCTTATTACCCCATCCCCGTAGAGACGGTGCCTGCTCCCAGACTACCAATAACTAGCAAAAATCTATTTAAGCATAAAAATTCAAAAAGAAAAAATAATATAGCACCTTCAACTGCACCACAGACTAAAACAGTTAAATGTGGTCTATTAAACATTAGGTCTCTCTCTTCTAAGTCCCTGTTGGTAAATGATATAATAATTGATCAACATATTGATTTATTCTGCCTTACAGAAACCTGGTTACAGCAGGATGAATATGTTAGTTTAAATGAGTCAACACCCATCAAAGACAACTTTGGATGCTGTAGCTCCTCTAAAAAAGAGAGCTTTAAATCAGAAGTGCCTGACTCCGTGGTATAACTCACAAACTCGTAGCTTAAAGCAGATAACCCGTAAGTTGGAGAGGAAATGGCGTCTCACTAATTTAGAAGATATTCACTTAGCCTGGAAAAAGAGTCTGTTGCTCTATAAAAAAGCCCTCCGTAAAGCTAGGACATCTTTCTACTCATCACTAATTGAAGAAAATAAGAACAACCCCAGGTTTCTTTTCAGCACTGTAGCCAGGCTGACAAAGAGTCAGAGCTCTATTGAGCTGAGTATTCCATTAACTTTAACTAGTAATGACTTCATGACTTTCTTTGCTAACAAAATTTTAACTATTAGAGAAAAAATTACTCATAACCATCCCAAAGACATATCGTTATCTTTGGCTGCTTTCAGTGATGCCGGTATTTGGTTAGACTCTTTCTCTCCGATTGTTCTGTCTGAGTTATTTTCATTAGTTACTTCATCCAAACCATCAACATGTTTATTAGACCCCATTCCTACCAGGCTGCTCAAGGAAGCCCTACCATTATTTAATGCTTCGATCTTAAATATGATCAATCTATCTTTGTTAGTTGGCTATGTACCACAGGCTTTAAGGTGGCAGTAATTAAACCATTACTTAAAAAGCCATCACTTGACCCAGCTATCTTAGCTAATTATAGGCCAATCTCCAACCTTCCTTTTCTCTCAAAAATTCTTGAAAGGGTAGTTGTAAAACAGCTAACTGATCATCTGCAGAGGAATGGTCTATTTGAAGAGTTTCAGTCAGGTTTTAGAATTCATCATAGTACAGAAACAGCATTAGTGAAGGTTACAAATGATCTTCTTATGGCCTCGGACAGTGGACTCATCTCTGTGCTTGTTCTGTTAGACCTCAGTGCTGCTTTTGATACTGTTGACCATAAAATTTTATTACAGAGATTAGAGCATGCCATAGGTATTAAAGGCACTGCGCTGCGGTGGTTTGAATCATATTTGTCTAATAGATTACAATTTGTTCATGTAAATGGGGAATCTTCTTCACAGACTAAAGTTAATTATGGAGTTCCACAAGGTTCTGTGCTAGGACCAATTTTATTCACTTTATACATGCTTCCCTTAGGCAGTATTATTAGACGGTATTGCTTAAATTTTCATTGTTACGCAGATGATACCCAGCTTTATCTATCCATGAAGCCAGAGGACACACACCAATTAGCTAAACTGCAGGATTGTCTTACAGACATAAAGACATGGATGACCTCTAATTTCCTGCTTTTAAACTCAGATAAAACTGAAGTTATTGTACTTGGCCCCACAAATCTTAGAAACATGGTGTCCAACCAGATCCTTACTCTGGATGGCATTACCCTGACCTCTAGTAATACTGTGAGAAATCTTGGAGTCATTTTTGATCAGGATATGTCATTCAAAGCGCATATTAAACAAATATGTAGGACTGCGTTTTTGCATTTACACAATATCTCTAAAATCAGAAAGGTCTTGTCTCAGAGTGATGCTGAAAAACTAATTCATGCATTTATTTCCTCTAGGCTGGACTATTGTAATTCATTATTATCAGGTTGTCCTAAAAGTTCCCTAAAAAGCCTTCAGTTAATTCAAAATGCTGCAGCTAGAGTACTGACGGGGACTAGAAGGAGAGAGCATATCTCACCCATATTGGCCTCTCTTCATTGGCTTCCTGTTAATTCTAGAATAGAATTTAAAATTCTTCTTCTTACTTATAAGGTTTTGAATAATCAGGTCCCATCTTATCTTAGGGACCTCGTAGTACCATATCACCCCAATAGAGCGCTTCGCTCTCAGACTGCAGGCTTACTTGTAGTTCCTAGGGTTTGTAAGAGTAGAATGGGAGGCAGAGCCTTCAGCTTTCAGGCTCCTCTCCTGTGGAACCAGCTCCCAATTCAGATCAGGGAGACAGACACCCTCTCTACTTTTAAGATTAGGCTTAAAACTTTCCTTTTTGCTAAAGCTTATAGTTAGGGCTGGATCAGGTGACCCTGAACCATCCCTTAGTTATGCTGCTATAGACGTAGACTGCTGGGGGGTTCCCATGATGCACTGTTTCTTTCTCTTTTTGCTCTGTATGCACCACTCTGCATTTAATCATTAGTGATCGATCTCTGCTCCCCTCCACAGCATGTCTTTTTCCTGGTTCTCTCCCTCAGCCCCAACCAGTCCCAGCAGAAGACTGCCCCTCCCTGAGCCTGGTTCTGCTGGAGGTTTCTTCCTGTTAAAAGGGAGTTTTTCCTTCCCACTGTAGCCAAGTGCTTGCTCACAGGGGGTCGTTTTGACCGTTGGGGTTTTACATAATTATTGTATGGCCTTGCCTTACAATATAATGCGCCTTGGGGCAACTGTTTGTTGTGATTTGGCGCTATATAAAAAAAAATTGATTGATTGATTGATTAATGTGTTCTTTGGCAAATTGTAACCTCTTCTGCATGTCTTTTATTTAACAGAGGGACTTTGCGGGGGATTCTTGCAAATAAATTAGCTTCACACAGGCGTCTTCTAACTGTCACAGCACTTACAGGTAACTCCAGACTGTCTTTGATCATCCTGGAGCTGATCAGTGGGTGAGCCTCTGCCATTCTGGTTATTCTTCTATCCATTTTGATGGTTGTTTTCCATTTTCTTCCACGCGTCTCTGGTTGTTTTGTCCATTTTAAAGCATTGGAGATCATTGTAGATGAACAGCCTATAATTTTTTGCACCTGCGTATAAGTTTTCCCCTCTCCAATCAACTTTTTAATCAAACTACGCTGTTCTTCTGAACAATGTCTTGAATGCCCCATTTTCCTCAGGCTTTCAAAGAGAAAAGCAGGTTCAACAGGTGCTGGCTTCATCCTTACATAGGGGACACCTGATTCACACCTGTTTGTTCCACAAAATTGACGAACTCAGTGACTGAATGCCACACTACTATTATTGTGAACACCCCCTTTTCTGCTTTTTTTTATACTAATAGCCCAATTTCATAGCCTTAAGAGTGTGCATATCATGAATGCTTGGTCTTGTTGGATTTGTGAGAATCTGCTGAATTTACTGGTACCTTGTTTCCCATGTAACAATAAGAAATATACTCAAAACCTGGATTAATCTTTTTAGTCACATAGCACTACTATTATTCTGAACACTACTGTACTTCATAGCAACTATGGAGACCATGGCGTATAGTGAGCAACTACTGAGCTTGCCTTGTAAGGTCCTGGTGTGCGCTTTACATTTCTATGGCATCTGGTGCATTCTCCACAATTTCCTGCTCGCGCAAAAGACGTGGAATGGACTTCGTCTTTGTGTTAGTTAGCATTAGTGCACCTCCTCCCCCACTATACACACACACACACACACACACACACACACTGCCATGGCCAGCCCTGTCATGCACAGAACACCAGTGTAAAAACTGATGCCAACCAGAGTTATTATAGTTTTTTCCAGTTTGATTTTGTTTTCATTTGTTTCATTGTCATATGATGCTCTACTTACGCATAAGCAGAGAGTACATGTATCATAAGACCACCTATGTAGAGCGTATCTGAATATTGCACTTTGTAAATGGTAGAAAAGCTCTGGCTCAATGTTATACCTGGTTTTTGTTCTCTGAGGTAATTGTTTTCCGTTTCCTCACAATAGATCATACCTCATTGTAAGGTCAGCATTCCTATGGTTGTGCAGATGAGCGTATGTTGACTTGCTATTTGAAGAACGTGGGTACTGAGGGTGAAAAATGACAGTTGCGCTGCATGGTGCGCTACTTGCACTGAGTGGAAGGTGCAAGATGAGGCTAAACTCATTCTCCTCAAACATCATTTGATTTCAAATGATATTTCCTCACCTGAGCTGCATTTGCGCTTTGAACCTCCCAACCAGGCAGTACCAGTAGCAGTACCCGGGCTTCACCTGCTAACACAGTACGAGGTGGAAGTCTCAGCTCACAGCAAACGGCTTCCAACATCTCTCTGGATGAGATTACTACTCAGCTGGAGAAAGCCTCTCTCAGCATGGATGAAGCAGCCCGTCAGACCTCCTCATCTTCCTCTTCCGCCTCCTCCTCCTGTTCGTACCCCTCCACTACAGCCCGGCGGGCCTCATCGGGTTCATCCAGCAGTGGGCAGCATTGCAGGACAGACTCAGTGGGTGCAGGCAGCGAGCAGGAAGCGCCGTCCCAACGCTCAAGTGTAAATTCAGCATGTGCCTCAGCATCCAGCATGGACTCCCTGGACATCGACAAAGTGATGACAGCAGGAGAGGTGGAGAGCCAGAGCAGCCTGAGCACAGAAGGACAAAACCAGACCAGCACAGAGGTAGATATTGTGAAGTACACAATCAGAAATACACACAGAGATAGATATGAAAATAAAAAAAATATATGTGTGAACAACGGCATGGAAAACCTGTTGGACATGTTTGAATCAGGTGTGGAGTCAGTTGAGATTCAGGGCTGTGTGAGAACAACCAATGAGAACATCAAGTGCACCTGCAGTTTGTTACTTAGCAAGGAGGTACTCACTCAAGATCTTACTGCTCTATAAGTGTTTACAAAATTACATCCAAATCCTGAACTGCTTGAACCAAGCTCAGTCTTTGTGTGACCCTGCATGTGTCCATGGAGCATGACATTTGGAATAAAGCGCATGCCTGAAGCATACAGTTAATCCACAATACGGCTTGTGCATTGTGTGTCAGTTTATGTGCTAAAGACCACATTGTAATCTGCCATTGGCTTACCAAGTCTGACTTGGATTACAATGTTAAATCTCCTCTGAATGCTTTTATTCACTGATCAAGAATTGTCATCCTAACTGCAGAATCCATGTAAGCGAGAGAGGTCTGAAGTGTGAGTGGGTTTTAAGTACAGTGGCTTTCAAAAGTATTCAACCCCTTGATATTTCACACATTTTAATTTGTTTATGCCATTTCAAATACAAAAAGTAAATCGGGCTTCTCAGTATAAACATTTCTAAAGTTATCTTCCTTAAATTCAAACTCACTGCAAATCTGTTCAATTTGAGATAAATTAATTAAAAATATAAAAGTCAAGATGATGGATTGCATAAGTAATGGACTCCTTTGGTATAATACCTGTAAATAATCAGTTTTAGCGTCAGTTTTCTTCAGACAAGTCAGGGGGATGGATACATGAACAATTCCAAGTCACTGGATATGTCTTGAACTTTATTTACATCAGTTATGGAGAAATACAAACAGTATGGCACTCTGTGGTAAATCTGTGTGGAGTAGACAGTTCTCAAAAAACTGAGTGACTGTGCAAGAAAAAGAAGAGTGAGGAAAGCCACCAAGACACCCAGACAACCCAGAACTTAAAGGCTTCTGTGGCTGTGATTGGAGAAATTATGCACAGTGCATGTTTTGTATTTTGTATCCATGGTTATACTGCTTCATGATGAAGTGGTATAGTGGAGGATTTTCCTAAAAGGAAGACCTGAATGTTCAGCTACAGTTTGCCAGAACGTACATCTGAGATGCAAACCTAGATTTGATGTTTTGGTGAAAATTTTCTTGGCATTTCACCTTTGCCAAAAACAATCCTCCAGATTATCTTGGCAAAGGTGAAATGCTCACTGAAATCGATTTAAACAAATTTGTGAACAAAATTCAAAGAAAAAAAAAGCTACTGCATAGAATATTGAGTATTTTACTTAAACCCATGAAAAATAGGAGTGACAATGAGCTTTGCATTTATATTTTGCTGAGTAGATTTGCTCCAATTGAATGTTATTCCTTAACTAAAAATAAAAAGAAATGGACTTTCTGATCTCTGAAGCCAAAGGAATGCCCACTCACTCTATTTAACAGGTTAGCAATTTGAAATATTTATATTTTTACATGGCTTCACACCTGTCTGTCAACTTATGATGTAATGACTTTGTATGTTTGGAGTCATTTGACATCCAAATTTAGACTATATATCCAAAAATCTGCCTGGTGCATCACAGGGAAAATGTGCCTGGTTGATTGTTTTCTTTGTAACGTTTTATCTAAATTTTTGGCAAATTAACTGTCTTGATTTTGAAGTTTTTTTCCCTTATGATTGAGAGCATGGCATTTTGTTACATGTGCCTAAAATGTTTTCACATAACCATGACTACCACATCATGCATGTCCTGTGTCTGTCTGCATGTGCTGTTGTGTGACATGCATACACCCTTTGTGTCTGGGGTCTCTGTCCACACCCATACCTTGCCTGCAATTTCCCCAGCATGTCTCACTGCGACGGGCCAATGGTAAGACAGCCAGACGGCAGCTTGACTTTACATCACGAGAGGGCGAAGTGGATCGGGCCACTGTAAGTGCACGTGTGTGGGTTTGCATGGTCACATGTAGGCCTGCAGACTTTTATCATTTAGTGTCCTTTCACACAATGAACAGCTGAATTTAACAGATTATATACAGTACATTAATCATGATGCATTATACTGAATTTTCAGATTCAGTTTAATACATAATTGTATTTTATTTTTTGCTATCCAAAATGTGCTTTTTATTGTGCATTTGCATATTCTTTTGCAGCAGAAATCATTCTAAATGCATTTACAGCTCTCATCACATTGCTTTTATACTTATAGTTGCAACTAATGACACCCACAACTGCTTTTAAGGAGCTTCTCTTGCTTCCACGCTTTTTTTTATAGAAGGATCAAACCACCTGCAATTAATAAGCCTCCAAGAATCATCTGGCACTGCCTTTTCGACATTTTTGACTGCTCAGTTTTTTCCCTTCTCCTCTCTTCACCCAAGCACTCCTATCTGGACAGAGAAACCTCGCTCATTCTGAAAAGCATAGCTGGAAAACCTTCTCACCTCCTGACCAAGGTGAATTCCTCATCCTTTACTCATTTGGGTTTTTCTTGCGTGCGACTGCACTCTTGCTCTTGTCTGCTTTTCCACATCTCTTAATGGAAAAATCCATTATTGGAGCTCAGCGCTTTGTAAAGAGCCAAGTGTATTTATTGAATAAAAAAAAACATCAATTTTTAATTTCTCAGCTGCCAGTAGACTCACACAAGAAAAGATATGTTTGGTTTTGCCTAATTTTATCAACTGGTGAACCACTCCCTCTGTTTATATCATCACAGTCTCCAAATCCTGAACTCCACCAGCTATCACGGGTATTTTGACACCAATTCAAACCACAACAAACTTTTTGAATTACATGATTCCTTGTTTTTCTCAAAATGGGCTGCTGTGTAATTAGGCTGTTGATTTTTCTGTGTTCGCCGTATTGCACATTCCATTTTGTTGTGCGCTATCACACGGTGATTACTATGGCACCGTTGTATCTCTCACCCCTATTTTTAAAGGCATTCTCGGAAAGTTAAAGAAGTGCCTAGTGACATAGACATGAACAGAACGTCTTGAAGAAAACCTTTGCTTGAATATCAAAAAGTGGATTTTTCCAGTGTAACCACAAACTGTAGTGAGTGCACATAATTGTTTTTGAGTCTTAATGACCTTTTTTCTCCTCTAGCATGTAGTCATCTGTCTCAGTCTTTGTTTTGATTCACTTTTCCTCCCTGGTCATTCCTTTTTCTTGTGTTTTGATTTGCATGTTGTCTTTAGCAGATTTTTTTTAAAACTTCTGTTGAAATTGAAATCACATTTTAGCAATGTTCTGTAATTTGTGTGTATTTTGCATATCATATTTTACTTTCATCAACTGACAGAGGAGGGCGGGCGTGATGTGATCACGCACGCTTGTCTTTGCAGATAACATATGAGAAGTAACCGATAGAAAGGAAGGAAAGGAACCTGGGTGGTGGTTTGGCTACATTTTGGTGGTGGCCCTTATCTGCTACAAATTTTTTTTTAATCTGTTTTGTGTGTGTGTGTGTTAAAACTGGGAAGATCTGACCATCGTCATCTTCTGTGAGATGGTTTAGGTACTGATGACATTGGCTGTTATTGTTCCATTGCTGCCTGTATCAACTGTCTAAACTGCCCCGTCTGTTTCTGCTGCAATAGGTGCATCTAATATATAAAAAGGATAATGTTGCACAATTTTGTGTAGCAGCAATTTCATAGTTTACACACTTAAAGATGGGAGGGAACAGCTAGGAGGTAACACCTAAAAGGAAGATTATTCTTATCTCAGGAGGCTGGTACATAGGTTCTGGGTTCTGGGGCGGGGTTGGGCATGGGGGATGTTGCTGATGTATCTCTGTCAATTGTGGAGTAAAGTTTCAAAACAGGCCTGAAAAAATTCCACCTGGCACCTTGACTCAGCACACATCTAAGCAGCTGGTACAAAGGTTCTTCAAGTGTCCATTGGAATGTTAAGAATATTTTTGGGCCTGACCCTTATGGAGCTAAATCAAGACCAAAAGTTTTGTAATCTGAAAATAAAAAAAAGATTGAAAAAATAAATTTTGAAACTGAAAATTCAGTGTTTGTTCTTGAATTTTAGAATAATTTAAAAAGTATTATCAAAATTAAAATAAGTGTAAGATATATAATTTTCAGTTTAAATACATTTTTGATTCAGCTCTAATTTTTTTTTATCAATTTTTTTTTCATTCATATTTCTTTTTTTCACCTTCAGATCTTTTTTCATCATCAGACTAATTATCTTCTGATGAATTTTTGTCCGATAACTTTTAAACCAATAAACAAAGCTGAACAGCAACAAGCATTTTTAAAATTAGTTCAGCACCCACAGTTATAACCTTTGCAAACAGAAGAGAACTGCTTGTATAAAAAGCATCTCAGTCCTCTGCAAACAAAGGAAAAGCAGCCCCAAAAAGAAGAAAAAAACATTTCCCTTAAGACCATACTGACATGCTGGCAATATGACCCAAGTCATCCAGAGGCATACATCTTTTACTGTAATCTCAGTATGTCACGACAGGACAAATGCATTTCAGACACTCTGTTCAGGCTCCAAGGACAACAGCATTAAACTCTAGTGCCTAAAACTCTCTTGTATATATTGTATATATTCTCTGCGTTTATAGACGTTGATTTTTTAATTGCGTTTATTAAATTCCACGCATTTTAAATGTAAACAGACAGGGATTATCTAGAATTTGTTTTGAAAGCCTCTACTGCCATCTAGCATCTACTGGCCAGTAGTGTTCATGGCAGTGTCTGGGAACCAGTAGATGGCAGTGTTCTATTTATTTTGACCCCGGTTATGTCAGATATGACTTGTTCTTCTCTTTGCTCCTTTTCATTCTGGTGATTGTGATGCTTTATTTCTGTTTTTTCTGTTTGTTTTTTTTAAATGAATGAAATAAATATTAAAGAAAGAAAGATGATTGTCAAATCAAATTTTTGCTTTGCAAATGGCTTTTTTTTTTTTTACAAATGAAGTTTAAAAACAAAACTGCATAATAATAATAATAATAATAATATTATTATTACAAGACAGCTCTGCAGTGTTTGCACAGGCACAGTGCGAACGGTTGGATGCTGCTTCTAGCTTTCAGCAGCAGGAAACCCTCACGATGGCCGACCACAATAATATATCAATTCTCATTCGACTATACGATCAGCGATCAGGAGGTGGTCGTCAGATGTTGACCACAGCTTGATACTCCATGAACACTACACGATGCAGGACGCACGATTAACCTGAAACTTGGTCCAAAAAATTCCTGCATGAAAAATCATCTCGCACAGTGTAAAGTGTTTTACAACATCAAATGAATGTTGTAAAGAGAGAATGTGGAGACAATGTGCGCAAACATGCGCACATTCTCTCCACATGCAAAAACATTTGCAATGACACTTCCAGAGCTCCGTAAAAATACCTGTTTTTACAAATAAAAAAATGGAATATTTTACAAAAGCACATTTAAACACCAACACACAACAGGCGTCACATTAACGTGTTGGTTTACATAATGAATGACTGAACCAATCAGTGTTTAGCAGGCACCTTTACCCAGAATCCTTTGCGATCTGTCTCTTTGTTACAAAACCCCAGAATTAGTGCATTATTCAACATTAAAAGATATGTTATATTTTAACTTTGTACAAATTACAGAATTGACATTAATGGAGTTATTCTATCAGTATTAATGTTATTTATATATCAAAACAATAAGTCAATATGACTTTATTTTTCAAGACCTCCGCATGACCGGACCTTTATAATTGGTAGAGAACTGGTTTTAACGGTTGCTCTGAGTGCCTCTGTGTTGGGAGGGCTGTAATAAACAAGAGCTTCCAGCAGGGGCCGAAGTTTCAAAGAAAAAAGTGTGGTCTCATTGTTTGGATCACGGGGTGCCTCTGTCTGTGTTCGGAGCACTGTAGAGCTTCTAGCAGGGGCAGACTGTTGAAAGAAAAAAATGTGGTCTTATTGTTTGGGTCTGTTGTTATTTTTAATATTATTAGAAGCTATTAAATTTGTTTTACTAGTAGTTGTAAATGTGCTAGAGATAATATTGGAATTTATCTGTTATCGGTTATCTGTAACTTCCGATAAATTTTTGGGTTTATTGTTTTATCTTTATCGAAGATAACTTTTCAGTTATCTGATTATCTGTTATCAAAGTTAATTTTTTGGTTATCTGTGCCCCCCACTGAAGAGTGGTCTAGAATTACTTGTAATAGACATCATTAGCATCACTTTATTTACAGGTATCAAGACAATACAGTGGAAAGTGTTGTCATTATCTATCAAAGTACCCACGTTTCCTGAAAGCAACATCATGTGAGGACTGATTGCTCTCCTGTCACTCACAATTCCACGCCCCTCTCAATCGAAGCCACGCCCTCCCACGCCAGAACGGGCCAAAATTTTGAAACTGAAAAAATAAGATCTGAAAGTGAAAAAAAGATCTGAAGGTGAAAAAATAAATATGAATGAAAAAAAATTATTTGATCAAAAAAATTAGAGCTGAATCAAAATTTTATTTAAACTGAAAAATATATATCTTACACTTATTTTTATTTTGATAATACTTTTCAAATAATTATAAAATTCAAGAACAAACATTGAATTTTCAGTTTCAAAATTTATTTTTTCAATCAATTTTATTTTCAGATTACAAAACTTTAATTTTCAGTTTCAAAATTTATTTTTTCAATCTTTTTTATTTTCAGATTACAAAACCTTTGGCCTTGATTTAGCTCCATAGACCTTTCCCTGTTCAACTTCAAACACAAAGATTTTTGACCCACAGGAAGTATACAGCAGCCTGAACTCTGCAATTTTCTCAGCAGAGTTACTGTAAATCACTTTACAGCAGTCAGCATTCCCAGAAAATGTATTTGTTGACATCTTTGGCTTCTGTGCATGCTGATCAGATGTGAGCAGATTTGTATTTTTAAAGTCAACTGCTGCTGCTGCTTGTGATTAATCCCACCACCAACATGTAGCCAAGCTCAAAGCCTGGAAACCCAGAAATGACAGAGTATAAGGCAAACCAGGAATGATGGTAATCTTGGGGGTCCCACATGTTGGTCCTGCAAATTCAGAAAAGCGATTCTTCATAAAGAATCCTTTGTTTTGTTCATTTCTTTTCCGAATCATTTCAGTTGCCTCCATTTATTTGAATTGAACACGTGCCAGGTGTTTACCATACTGGGTAATCACTGCCAGCTGACTCTAAACGTGGAATTAATTCAGTGTTTCATGGCTATTGCTTTCTAGATTGGCATACAGGCTTCTAGTGTATTTATCTGTGTAGAAAGCTTTTACATACTTTCGAAAGGAGAGATGCGAGAATGCCTGAGGGATATAAGCTACAGGGGACTTTATTATATGTTCGTGTTGCGCATTCCACAGACACTGGGACGGGAGAGGGGGAGGCTGCTATTGCTTGGACTCCCAAGGTCTCTGCTCACTAGCAAATCAGAATAATGAACAAACAATGTTTGGGAACAAGCGAGGAGGGAGAGAGTGGGAAAGACATCAAAGGGAAAGGCTGCAAAGCTTTGTTTTCTTTTTCCTTCTCCCCTTCTCAGCGAGGCAGAAGAGGCTTTCAGAGTTGACTCTGGTCGAGATGAGTGTGCAATTGACCGGGAAAGTGCCTGTGGAAAAGGACTGTCTAATGAAAAGATTGCTATGGTGGCATTGGGAGCGAGAATAATGTGGGTGAGGGCCAGATGTGGAGGGGCTACGCTGACGTTTATGGGGCTAAACCTCCAGTGTGACTCAGATTGACTACAGACTGTAATCTGCACAATCCTCGTGACCTCTTCCACTCTTGCGCTTTTTTGCCTCTCTCTCTTTTTCACACAAGGTCGCTGTTGGGTGACTAAAAGCTTGCCGGTATGTGTTGACCACGTGTTGGCTTTATTTCACTCCGGAACTGCTCATGTGGAAAAGGTAGTCTAGGTCAAGGAAAGGGGGAGTCTGGAGGAGTAGATGGTAACACCCCCCACCCCGATATGAATGTATTCTGCTTCAAATATTCAGGACTTAAGATGCTCGTTCACCCAAATACCATTCTCTGCACTTGTCAGTGTAGTTTTAGCTCTGGGGCCACTGCAGGTCACGGTCTCCCTCCTTATCCTCATTGGTTACAGGGTCTTCCAAATGGGGCTTGCTGGTTGGTTGGCCCATCATTCTACTATTTTTGTGGGGATTATGCTCCACTGATTGGGCACGCTCCCAAACCCCCACATCTGGTAAAGAGACTGAAGTGAAGAGAGGGGTAGAGCGAGGGAAAGAAGCAGGAAGAGAGGTGGGAGGGTAAAAGGAGGAGGAGCATCGTCTTCCCTACTGTCTCGCTTGGCATTTTAGTTATCAAGTTTCGCTCATCTTAAGCACATGTGTGCGTGTCTGTGAACCTAGCTTGAGTGTTGTGGAGGACACTGCTGATTTGGCTGATATTCTGTTTTGTCCACCAAGGATTATGGAATAACTAGTTAGCTAGTTTAAAAAATAAAAGGAGGAGGACAGATGACATTTCTTTAACTGAATTATGCACACGCACATATGGATTTTGTTTTCTCTGCCCTTGGCAGTTGAAGAATGCCATCTCTTAAGGAGATTGGATCCTTGATCGGAGGGCAAGGAGCCGTTTTGGACTGAGCGTACGATCATCCGCAGCCTTTTGCCCTTTGGGGATCTTCTACTATTGTTCCCCTCTATAGTGAGATCAAAGGAAACCACTGCAGCTTCATAGGAAACCAACATGGAACCAGAGACTGAAAATGGAAGCGCCATGTTTGAATGAATGCTGGACTTGTGTTGCAATGGCAAAAATTTATCATCATGGTTTATTAGGTTTATTTCTGTCGTATTGAATATTCACATACAAGTGATTAATACAACAGGCACGTGACATCATATGCCCTTAAAACCTGCAGAATGGATGTGATGGCATCTTGTTGGAGGGGGCAGGTAAGTGACCCAAATCATAAGGGGGAAAAAAATGCATTCTATTTCACCCCAACATCCAGCATGTCAACATGCTAGATTTAAACTGGTTTGAAGGCTGCTAACTATTTAATATGGCTGTGTGCGTGTGATATTATTATTTTGTAATGCTGAGAGAAACCGGTTCAGATTTTGTGATTGCACGGTCGCTAACTGAGCTGTGATGTTTCAATCTAGGAGGAGCAGGCTGCCAAACTGAAAGCGGAGAAGATTAGAGTTGCCTTGGAAAAAATCAAGGAGGCACAGGTTAAAAAGGTCAGAATATTTTCTGTTCGTGTCCATTTGCCATGTCAGCGTGTCTTAGAAAAGGCCACTGTGACTAGTATTATAAATACGGTCTTGTCTCGCATTGCGGGCTTCATTTCATTGTGAATTTCATTCACAGCGAAGCCAGTTCAGAGAAAATGGGTCATTGCAGTGTTTGATTATGTGTGTATCTGCTGGGGAAGGCACAAGAAATCAAAAAAAGCAAAAAAAAAAAAAAAAAAAAGAGAGAGAGAGGCTGCGCACTGTGAAAGAAACCAGATGCATTGTGCTGCACAAAACCACTTATTTATGCAGTTCCAAAAAACAAAAGTGGATTTTGTGTGCACAACAGGGAAGCCTTGCTCTGTGTGCCTGTTACCATTGGGAAGTCTATGTCCTGCACAGGCAGACTGTTTGTCAAAATTTTCCTTTTACAAGCAGTGAATAGTAAGAGTGATTCAAAAAATCTGAGTGAATACAGTATAACGAGACACAGTGCGATGGTACAGACGACGCATTAGAAACGCTCAGCAAAGTATTGTGTCAACGTTATGCAAAGACAGCTATGTCTCACAATTTCCTCTTTGGTAATCAAGAAAATTCATATATAATTCAGTGTATTTAGAAAGAAGATATGGGTATATTTATTTATTTTATTAATTACTTTTTTAAAATTAAATTTATAGCATTGAGCAGTGGGATTATTTGTGTTAGACTGGGAGAATTTTAGGGCTCTCTCCTGTGATAAATGAAATGTGTGAGAATGAATTCTCCTTTGACTGGAAACCACAGGCCTTGTGCCCAGAGGGTTGTAGGTTCAATCCACACACCAGATGCACACTGTTTTTTAAACCTTGCTGAAGGGAACAGTGTCATCAAGGTTCTTAATGCAGAAGTTGTACTCTGTTTGCAGTTGAGCTCCTTGCATGCATGGCAAAATCCACAGTTTTAAAGTTAACAGTGTATCTCATTTGTGATTTAAGTTTTTTATTATTTCTGAAACAAAATACCCACCCAAATTCTACAACTTGTCTTCACTGCATACACACATGACCTGGGTTGTCAACCGCTTTAGAAACAATGACGGGAGGAAATGTGAATTGAACTAAAGTTGATTTAAAATATGATCTACTTTGAAGCGGTTACTTGGGTTAGATTAAGTTGAAGTGTGCTACTTGCATAGTGGGGGAGCACCAACTCTGACATTTTAGTCAAGTGACGCATAGCAGCCATGTAAGCGCTTAATTGGACCCAGGGAGGTGGTGTAGATGGCAAAGAGAAGGAGCCCTCCCACCAATCCTTGTGGCATAACATAAGCCATGATACATAAGATTCAAACAAAAAATGCCTTTGGCTGATTTGCTCATGTTTGAGAGTATAGATACATAGTCGTATGCAGCGTCAGTAAAGCAACTGACAAGTCAAGCGGGATAAGTACTGAAGATTGAGCTCCTGCTCTTTATTTATTAATCACTATAATCACTGTAATGCTGAATGGTAGGGCATCTTAAATATTGTGTGTCTAACTCTAGTAATTTTTAATGATTGAATGCAGATCTGAAATGGAAAGAAAATAAAATGTGCCACACTGGCATTACAAATGAGTTATACATAAGTAAGTTCTGCATTGTCATTGTTCTGTCCTCAGTTGGTCATTAGGGTCCACATGTCGGATGAGAGCTCTAAGACCATGATGGTGGATGAGCGGCAGACAGTCAGGCAGGTGCTGGACAGCCTGCTGGATAAGTCTCACTGTGGCTACAGCCCTGATTGGTCTCTAGTGGAGACCATCACAGAACTCCAGATGGGTAAGGGATGAGCCAGCCACAAAACCTGCTACACCACACTTCAGCCAATTCTTGCAACTACACAACTAACTTGCTTGCCATTGTAATAAATGTTAGGGGTGGTAGCCAAGCAGTTAAGTTACTGAGTTGTAATAAATGTTAGTAATATCACCAATTGACTGTTCCACAGGTTCTTAGTCAGATAACAATCATTTTTCTAATAATTGCTGCAATAGCGGGAAAATTCCACATGAAACACAACCACTATTTTATAAGTAACTAGCTAAGTTACCCGTTCTACCCACGGTAATTTATCCAGTTTTTATCTAATTTATCTCATCTAATTTTCATATCCACTATCATCATTAAAGTTGAAATTCATCACGCATTTCATACACTCAACAAAAATATAAACGCAACACTTTTGGTTTTGCTCCCATTTTGTATGAGATGAACTCAAAGATCTAAAACTTTTTCCACATACACAATATCACCATTTCCCTCAAATATTGTTCACAAACCAGTCTAAATCTGTGATAGTGAGCACTTCTCCTTTGCTGAGATAATCCATCCCACCTCACAGGTGTGCCATATCAAGATGCTGATTAGACACCATGATTAGTGCACAGGTGTGCCTTAGACTGCCCACAATAAAAGGCCACTCTGAAAGGTGAAGTTTTATCACACAGCACAATGCCACAGATGTCGCAAGATTTGAGGGAGCGTGCAATTGGCATGCTGACAGCAGGAATGTCAACCAGAGCTGTTGCTCGTGTATTGAATGTTCATTTCTCTACCACAAGCCGTCTCCAAAGGCGTTTCAGAGAATTTGGCAGTACATCCAACCAGCCTCACAACCGCAGACCACGTGTAACCACACCAGCCCAGGACCTCCACATCCAGCATGTTCACCTCCAAGATCGTCTGAGACCAGCCACTCGGACAGCTGCTGAAACAATCGGTTTGCATAACCAAAGAATTTCTGCACAAACTGTCAGAAATCGTCTCAGGGAAGCTCATCTGCATGCTCGTCGTCCTCATCGGGGTCTCGACCTGACTCCAGTTCGTCGTCGTAACCGACTTGAGTGGGCAAATGGTCACATTCGCTGGCGTTTGGCACGTTGGAGAGGTGTTCTCTTCACGGATGAATCCCGGTTCACAGTGTCCAGGGCAGATGGCAGACAGTGTGTGTGGCGTCGTGTGGGTGAGCGGTTTCCTGATGTCAATGTTGTGGATGGAGTGGCCCATGGTGGCTGTGGGGTTATGGTATGGGCAGGCGTCTGTTATGGACGAAGAACACAGGTGCATTTTATTGATGGCATTTTGAATGCACAGAGATACCGTGACGAGATCCTGAGGCCCATTGTTGTGCCATACATCCAAGAACATCACCTCATGTTGCAGCAGGATAATGCACGGCCCCATGTTGCAAGGTTCTGTACACAATTCTTGGAAGCTGAAAATGTCCCAGTTCTTGCATGGTGGGCATACTCACCGGACATGTCACCCATTGAGCATGTTTGGGAGGCTCTGGACCGGCGTATACGACAGCGTGTACCAGTTCCTGCCAATATCCAGCAACTTCGCACAGCCATTGAATCACAGATTTAGACTGGTTTGTCAACAATATTTGAGGGAAATGGTGATATTGTGTATGTGGAAAAAGTTTTAGATCTTTGAGTTCATCGCATACAAAATGGGAGCAAAACCAAAAGTGTTGCGTTTATATTTTTGTTGAGTGTATATGTATATGTGTATGTGTATATGTATGTGTATATGTATATATGTGTCTATGTGTGTATACAGTGCATCTTTTGGGGGGGGGGGGGCAGGTTTGACCCTTCCTCTTTGCAGCACCTCTCAAGCTCCATCAGGTTGGATGGGGAGCGTCTGTGCACAGCCATTTTCAGATCTCTCCAGAGATGTTCAGTCGGATTCAGGTCTGGGCTCTGGCTGGGCCACTCAAGGACATTCACAGAGTTGTCCTGAAACCACTCCTTTGATATCTTGGCTGTGTGCTTAGGGTCATTGTCCTGCTGAAAGATGAACGGTTGCCCAAGTCTTCGGTCAGAAGTGCTCTGGAGCAGGTTTTCATCCCGGATGTCTCTGTCCATTGCTGCATTCATCTTTCCTTCAATCCTGACTAGTCTCCCAGTTCCTGTCACTGAAAAACATCCCCACAGCATGATGCTGCCACCACCACCGTGTTTCACGGTAGGGATGGTGCCTGGTTTCCTCCAAACATAATGCCTGGCATTCACACCAAAGAGTTCAATCTTAGTCTCATCAGACCAGAGAATTTTGTTTCTCGTGGTCTGAGAGTCCTTCAGGTGCCTTTTGTCAAACTCCAGGTGGGCTGCCATGTGCCTTTTACTAAGGAGTGGCTTCCGTCTGGCCACTCTACCATACAGACCTGATTGGTGGATTGCTGCAGAGATGGTTCTCCTCTCTCCACAGAGGAATGCTGGACCTCTGACAGAGTGACCATCAGCTTCTTGGTCACCTCCCTGACTAAGGCCCTTCTCCCCCAATTGCTTAGTTTAGACGGGCGGCCAGCTCTGGGAAGAGTCCTGGAGGACCCGAACGTCTTCCATTTACAGATAATGGAGGCCACTGTGCTCATTGGGACCTTCAAAGCAGCAGAAATGTTTCTGTAGCCTTCCCCAGATTTCTGCCTCAAGACAGTCCTGTCTCGGAGGTCTACAGACAATTCTTCTGACTTCATGCTTGGTTTGTGCTCTGACATGCACTGACAGCTGTGGGACCTTACATGTAGACAGGTGTGTGCCTTTCCAAATCTTGTCCAGTCAGCTGAACTCCAGCAGGTGGACTCCATTTAAGCTGTCGAAACATCTCAAGGATGATCAGTGGAAACAGGATGCACCTGAGCTCAATTTTGAGCTTCATGGCAAAGACTGTGAATACTTATGTACATACTGTGCTGTACTTCTGGATGCATTGTATGTGTGTGTGTTTGTGTCTATGGTAAGATGAATTACTAACATTTGTTACAATAGTGGCCAAGTTATCCTGCAGTTTTACCTGCTATTGCACAAATTAATAAAATAGTACTTGCGTTAGCTGTGCGTGCCTGCTGTTGTAATAATTATTACTGTAATGGTTAGCACAGCCACTTAATCATTGTACCAGTAAAGTAGAAACCGATGCTGGGGGCAACACAATGTAAACACTCTAGGCTTCAAATATAACAAATATAATTGGGTGAGTCAGTGTTTATGACCTAAGGCTAGTTGCTAGGCTCACGGTTAACGGTTCTGCCCCATGCAAACAGAAAGCCCCGAAGGAACAACATTAAGTGCACATATGAAGCTTGTCCACAAAAATAAAAAATAAAATCACACAATATGCATCTCACCTTCATAACTTGCTCTTCCACCCTAGAACGTATTTTTGAGGATCATGAGAACCTGGTGGAGAATCTCTTAAACTGGACCCGGGACAGCCATAACAAGCTGATGTTCATTGAACGCATCGAGAAGTACGCGCTTTTCAAGAACCCTCAGGTGACTGCACACTATCTAACATTCACAACAGAATGAGGAATGTTCATGTCTGCTCATTGTTTATACATGCTGAGCGCCTGCATAGCCAGTAAAGCCATCACGAATACGCTGTGTTTGGGAATAAGAAGTAGGTCAAAGCACTAAAGAGAGTAAAGGTGAATAATTTAACACAGCATGAGGTGAACCACCGGTTTTTACACTCCACCTTCTCTCTTGACGTCTACTGCACTTCCTCTTCTCAATCATGTCTAGAACTACTTGTTGGGGCGGAAGGAGACATCAGAGATGGCCGACAGGAATAAAGAGGCTTTATTGGAGGTAGGAACATACAAGCACAAATTTCAGCTGCCACCTCTCTTCTGCTGATCCAAACAGTAACACGAGTGTGTCCATCAGGACTGTTTCTGTGGGGGCTCGGTATCTGTGCCAGAGATCGAGGGGGTACTGTGGCTGAAGGAGGATGGGAAGAAGTCCTGGAAGAAACGCTACTTTCTCCTCAGGGCTTCAGGAATCTATTATGTCCCCAAAGGCAAAGCCAAGGTCAGTGCAGCTCAGTGGACATCCACTGGTGTGGACGCTCCACTGTCTCTACTGAAACAAAATGAAGACAGTGCAGAAATGTGATCCAGGGTTATGAGAACCAGATCTTCATCATTCACTCTGGTATTTCCTGTTTAGGGTCTAATAATTTAAGTGATTTACCCAGAGAGGATTTCCTCTGCACATCTTCTATTTCTGTCACTGTTCTCGCCCAAAGTCATTTTACAGTCAGACATTCCTCATCATACACTTTATTTGATTAATCATTTGGTGTACTGATAGAAAAGATAGTAACCTGGTTTGACGATCTCTTAACCCATGTTTCCGGGTGTGTTAACTAAAGATTAGTAACAACAGCTGGCTTTGCGGTATGTTGGGGCATCTTGGGGAGAGGTTGGGTTGAGCTATGGGTATTGCATGAAACCAACATAAGGGATTAAGCCATTAATTTCGAGTTGTCCTAGCTGAATTAAGCCTGGACTTGGTTGTACAAAAACAGGCTAAATTAAACCCAGTCATCATGGTGATTTATTGGGTGCAGGTAAACCGGCCATTTCCACTTATTTTGACTGAACTTAGCTCTGAATCAGTTGCATGAAAGCAGGTTACATTAAGCCAAATTAAGTAGCTGTGTTTTAGTATTTTGGGATAGCCTGCTCCAGAGCAGGCTAACAACTAGGCGTGGTTCATTCTGGTTGTCTCCTATTTGTTCAGTCAGCTGTCACTCCAAACAAACACTAGTGCAGTGTAAGTTAGTTATTTTGATATGAAAAGTGTTTAACATGTATTTTACCTCCAGTTGTTCAAAATAATAGCAGTGTCTTTAAAAAGGCAAGTAAAGCTCAAAGTCCTTCAAACAGCTTTTGTTTCCAGACATGCAAATGCATTGGGAACACTGCACATTCTATTCCAAATCAAAACATGAAGAAAAATGTATTAAATTTCTTATTACTTTAGAGAAAGTGAAGAAAATGAATATTATTAGGCTGTTCAAAAACATAGCAGTGTCTGCATTTTTCTTTCTGTCACCCTTATTGCACCTTTACAGGTGGCCCTTATTTAAGGTTGAAGGCAGCACATGTTCATGCTAGTTTTAGTACATTTGTCTCTGAACGTTTGAGTAAAATCTGTCACTCCAGACATTGTTCAGAAGAACAGTGTACTTTAAAATGTTGATTGGAGATCGAGAAACATATAAAGAAGTGCAGAAAATGATAGGCTGCTCAGCCAAAATTATCTTAGATGCTTTGAAATGGCAACAAAAACCAGAAAGATGGGGAAGAAAACAGAAAACTGCCATTCATAGGTATCAAAGAATAGCCAGAATAGCAAAGACTCAGCCAATGATCTGCTCCACGTTGATCAAAAAAGTTCTAAAGTTACCTGTGAGTACTATAACAGTTAGATGCCTATGTGAAGCCAAGCTATGGGCAAGAAGCCCCCACCAAGTCCCACTGTTGAAAAAAATCATGTGCTGAAGAGTTTATAATTTGCTAAAGAACACATTGACCGGCCTAAATAGAAATGGCGCAACATTTTGTGGACTGATGAAACCAGTATTTTTCTTTTTGGGTCAAGGGGCCACAGATAGTTTGTCAAACAACCCAAGAAAACTGAATTCAAGCCACAGTACACTGTGAAGACAGTGATGCATGGTGGAGCAAGCATCATGACATGGGGATGTTTCTCATATTATGGTGTTGGGCCTATTTATCACATACCAGGGATCATGGACTAGTTTGAATACATCAAAATATTTGAAGAGCTCATGTTGCATTATGCTGAAGAGGAAATGCCCTTGAAACAAGACAACACCACCAAACACACCAGCAAGTTCTTGGTTCCAGACCAACAAGATTAATGTTATGGAGTGTCCAGCCCAGTCCTGGTACCTTAATCCAATAGAAAACCTATGAGGTATCATCAGAAATGCTGTTCCTGAGGCAAGACGCAAAAATGTAGAGGAATTATGGAATGTAGTCCAGTCATCTTCGGCCAGAATACCTGTTCACAGGTGCCAGACATTTATCAACTTCATGTAACACAGACGTGAAGCATTTATCAGAAACAGTGGCTATACAACTAAATATTAGTTCATTGATTCACAGGAAAGATCAGTTTTCAAGCATTATACAATAAATGTTTGTGTTTTTAAATAAATATGCAGACATTGTTATTTTTCTGAACAGCATAATATTCCTTTATCCTTCACTTTCTGTAAATTAATAATAAATTGGATATTTTTTTTTCTTCTTGTATTGATTTGGAATATAATGTGCAGTGTTCCCAATGCATTTGTGTGTGGAAATAAAAGCTGTTATGAGGATTTTGAGCTTTTCTCACTTTATTTAAACACACTGCTATTATTTTGAACATAACTGTTCGTCTTGCAGAACAGCAGGAACCGTTACCGAGACTCTTTTATTTCACTCATCGTCAGATAGCAACAGTCCATGTTGGTGGAGAGTATAAAGCCAGGATTTGTGGCCCATGCTAGTGGAACTCTGCTTTTGTGGAACGCTCCCCTGGAAAGATTAGCAGACTCAGTCAGCCTCGTTCAAGTTCTAAGAAAGTCAGCATTAATCCTGTACCTGCTCTTGTCTCCTTTTCCACAGGCTTCCAGAGACCTTGTGTGCTTCTTGCAGTTGGATCATGTTAACGTGTATTACGGTCAGGACTACCGCAGCAAATACAAGTCTCCAACTGACTACTGCCTGGCCCTCAAGGTGACACCTTGTGGCTTGTACTGTATCTTCTGCTGATTGAGAAACTTGTGATGTTGTTTGGTATCTGGAAATGCCTCCCCAAAATTAAGTTTTACAGTTAGTGCATAGACATGAAAATTCAGTAAGGTATATCTTATATATTATATTCCAATTCTAAGGTGGAACTATGCCAGTATACAAAGGTATATCTAAATATCTAAAAAGAAAGAGTAAAATAGGAGCATAGAAAAGAGTAGTGTAGAGCCACTTAGGTGCCTGGTCTTGAGAACCAGGGATGGTAGGTTAAAAAGCTTTTTTTATCCCATGGGAACTCTCCCTACCCACCCAAGCAGCTCAAGAAAAAGGTATATATAATAAATAATAAGACATAAGAATGATAAGACACCACAGGAGAAGATTGTAGTATAGGTAATTTAGTATGTAGACTAGTAGTAAAATCAAATATAGTTAGTAGGCTAAGCTATAGAAACAGAAGCTATGAGTGAGTGAGTGTACTGGTATCTATCTAAAGTAACTCTGTTAGCATGCTATAGGAAAATAAAAAGTATAATCATTATGCTATCAAATGGAAATCTAAGAACTAAGGTACTATACGAGGTCTGTCCATAAAGTATCGTACCTTTTTTTTTTTTTTTTTTTTAAACTATATGGATTTGATTCATATGTTTTCACGTCAGACAAGCTTGAACCCTTGTGCGCATGCATGAGTTTTTCCATGCCTGTCGGTGACGTCATTCGTCTGTGAGCACGCCTTGTGGAAGGAGTGGTCCCGCCCCATCGTCGGATTTTCATTGTCTGGAAATGGCGGAATGATTTGGGGTTTTTTTCCATCAGAATTTTTTCAGAAGCTATCTCGGCTTTCAGTGCTTACCAGTCCAGTAAGTATCAGTGAAATTGTGGAGAGCTGGACATGTCCAAACTTGTCCTCTGACACGCCGAAATGGAGGTGTTCCTTTGTCTCGCTTCCAAAGCGAATTGGTCGTGACGTGCGAAGCCTCCGCGCGGCTTTCCATGACAAAATCTCTTGTTAAAAGTGAAATCTGCCAGAAAATGGCTGATGTCCAGCTCTTGTGATAACCAGAGAAAGAGCACACGACGGTCTCGTATCCACAGAGCCATCAGCTCAGAAATGGTCCGGTGGCTTGTGCCGTGTCGTCGCAGCTCGGAGCGCGGCACGCTGAGCGCGGCGCGCTGAGCGTCCTTAAAGGGGTCCTTAAAGCTGTACTACCAGACCTTATTCTCTGTGAAGCCCGTAAAATTTTCACCGAAAGCCAGATAAATTTTTCGAATAGTTTCCAGGTGCCATTCTCTAACAGCTTCTGAAAAAATTCTGATGGAAAAAACCCCCAAATCATTCCGCCATTTCCAGACAATGAAAATCCGACGACGGGGCGGGACCACTCCTTCCACAAGGTGTGCTCACAGGCGAATGACGTCACCGACAGGCGTGGAAGGGTTCAAGCTTGTCTGACGTGAAAACATATGAATCAAATCCATATGGTTTAAAAAAAATAATAAAAAGGTACGATACTTTATGGACAGACCTCGTATGTTGATATCTTTAAAGGAACACATAAACTGATGAATCATTAAAAATCTACACCATGTAAAATAGAATTGTAAATGGGGAAAATAATCTAGTTATAGTAGAAGAGCTAAATTAGCCATAAATAAGCCAACTGTACCCAGCAACACGATAAACAAAAACGGTAATTAGTGTATAAAGTATAATAGCGTAGTTAAACCTACAGTAATGGTATTAACAAATATATATATAAAATAAATGTGGGCAAAAGTATGAATTAATGTGGGTTACCACACACAACATTAAACAGCGTTAAACATTAAACTGGCATATACATATACGTACATGTACATTTGACACAAGTATTCTACTATGCATAAAATACAAACATTACTATCGTCCAGAAAATTATAAATACAGTCTCGGATTCTTTACATTGTTTGAAACTGTTGTCCTGTGAAGAGATTCCGAATAGAGGTGTGGTTACGTGCATGCATTCCACATCCATTTGTTGCATTTCCTTAAAATAGGGGCATGAGTTTTCAGGACAGAGTCACCAGACAAAAAGTCTTTTAGCTGTGCTCAATTATTAAAAAAAAAAAAAAAAATCATCTTAAAACTGTTGAGTCAGAGAAAAGTCGATGTCCCAGAACAGTGGCGGTTCTACACTGAAAAACTCCACAGACAAGACCCTGTCTGAGAGCCCTCACCCCCGAAAAAAGCTCACAAAATTTTGCACATTTTTAAAAAAAATTATTATTAATATTTTAGAAGTGCCCCTGAAATTGCAGTTGACACCATAAGACTGCAGGCTACAATATAACTCTAAAACAAAACATCCATGAATTGCAAATTTGAATAAACACACCCTTCCATGATAAATGTCTGTCATTAGAGGCTTTATGAATCTGTTTTATCTGTTAAAACTGTCTGTTTTAACAATTAACTTTTTTTATTAAGGTACATATTTGTCTCAACACGTAGCTAAATATTTAGCTTGATTTTTGTAAATATTAGGCTAAATGTGTTCATACTTAGCATTAATTAATGTGCTAAAGTTTTAGGTTTGACAGATATTTGATAATGTAATGTTTGCCTTTTATTTCCTCCCTAATTTTTGGTCTTCATCTGTAGATCAAAAGAAAATCTAAACTGAAATGTTACTCGCATTCCCGTGCCAATGAAATCAAATGTGATTCTTTTTCTTCATCAAATAAACCAGTTAATTATGAAGATAAGCCTCATTTTAAATGTTATTATTTTGTCAGTGTACATGACAACAAAAGAGTTGCCAGCTGCTGGAAAACCTTTGTAAAACATACTTTTGCAGACACAAAAAAGGGTCAGATTCAGTCACATCAGCTCGTAATGTGAACACAGCATAAGTTCTAAGCCGTCTTTACAAATAGGCAGGCTCTTCATTCTGCAAACTTTTTTGCACAATTGGGCAGTTTGTCCTCTCTGGTGACATTCAAACCCGTTCTTACACTTTTGTCTGCTTTCAAAGGCTGCCGGTGTTGTTTGCTGGATGATCCGCAGACCACATGGGAGGAGAGCGCCTGTCATCGGTTTCGTGCCGCACACAGAGAGAATTCGGCTGTGTCCAGCTGGGGCTGCAGCCGAATCCTCTCCGTGTGCAGTAGGCCATTTCACGCAATTCAGAAAGACATGCAGGAATTATAAGCCTGTATTTATAATATTATGAATGAGATGTGCATTATTTGGAAGAAAGTCGAGGTGTAACTGACTTTAGCCCATGGACCACCCCACCTTGTCCCTTTCTTTACAAAGAGGTGAACTGTCCCCTGCGCGCCCCTCCCCTTTCTTTCACTTTCTCACTGCTTCTGTGCACTCTCACACAGCAAGCAGGGGCACCTGCAGCTGCCTGCAGGGGGCGTCAATTTGCCAATTCTACACAGTGACAAGAAAACCATTTTGCGGTAGAGATTTTTTTTTTTGTTTGTTTGTTTTTTAAGTGCTCGTGCCCACAGTGCCGCCCACCCATAAATGCCGCCCCGGGCAAAACCACCACTGTCCCAGAGCAACAGTTTTATTTGCAGGCAAATGAAGCGATCCACATCAAAAAACACCATAGCAGCTTCGAAACACAATGGTTTGCAGTCACCGTTATACCTTTACAGGGGTCAGTTTTCTCCACCTCAAGTGGGTGGTCTTTCCAAACTTAGCAAATCTTACACCAATAAATACAGCTGTTAATGACATTGTTTTTTCAGCCAATATGCAGGTGTGATGAGATTACTTCTTGGACAATCCCCAGGCCTGGAGAGTTCACCTCTGGGTCATTAAAATTTTACCCTTCCTTTAAAAACACATATCATTTTTCACCAGTATGAATGGTTTTAATTCAGTGTTCCTTTCCTTAAAAAATTAAATGCTTTACTCAAATTACACCCTTTGCTCCAAATTCTGGTCTCTTTTTTTTCATGAAAAATAAACAGCATACATTTGCACACGATATACATTTTAGCATGCATCATTTGAATATATCAGATGTGTTTTTTATAAATGCTGTTGACTTGTCTATGCAACAGAGTATTATACTTATTCTTCCAAACATCTGTTAAATGTTATCATGAGTACACAAAATAATCATCTTGTGGCATTAGCATATTATCATAAGATGCTCGTCTTTGGTAAAATTACATCACACATGCTGAGCTGTTATTTTGGATAATGTAGATTAATAAAACCTAGATCTTATTTTAGAAATAATCCAAAGAGTATTCTTGTTAACTAGAAATGTCAGTCATTTGTTGACTTGTGGCTTCCATATTTACCTGTTTATTATAGCACCCTCAAATCCAGAAGAAGTCACAGTATATCAAATACCTCTGCTGTGATGATGTCAGGACCCTGCACCAATGGGTGAATGGAATTCGGATTGCCAAGGTATGTTTACACCATAGTTCTTACTTTAATAAAGACAAATCATATCATTCTTAATCATCGTGATTGGCTACTTTGTGTTCCTGTGTAGTATGGAAAGCAGCTGTACGCAAACTACCAGGAAGCCATGAAGAGAACGGAGGCAGCCTACGATTGGTCCTCTCTCTCTACTTCCAGCATCCGATCAGGCTCCAGCTCTGCCAGCATACCTGGTTGGTTCACTGTGTCATCACAGGCTCAATACAACAATAATAGCATTGAAATAAAACATGTAGTTGATAAACACTGGTAACATATGTGTATTTATGTTTCACATCATTGACTGCTTGTGTCAAAATCAAGTGTAGATGGCTTTCATAGTGCAGCTGATATGTAGAGAAACTCTTGTTCTAGGATTTAGTCCTGAATGTTGTGCAAAAAGCTATAGTGGGATTAAACCTGAATTATAATGACGTCACTTTCTTTCCTCTAAATCTGTATTACTATGATAATTAAGTAGTAAATGGTTTTTGCACTTTTGTGAAACTTATATTGACCACATAGCAGTCCTATATAGGCCCTGAGGCCCATTTGTACTGGTGCTTAGCTCCAGATTCTGTAGCGTGAAGCAGATGAGAGTCTACGATACCCCCTGGACGGGATGCCAGTCCAATGCAGGCTACTTCGTTAGCTGTGGCCGGTACCCATGTGCATCTGGGTGGACTGGCTGGAAGAATGCAGATTAAGAGTCTTGTCCAGACATGTAGCATGAGCGGGATTCAAACCCAGGTCTACGTGTTGACAGGCCAACTCCTTATACGCTGAGCTACCTGCTCTATTATTGAGCACATAGGTGTGCCAAAACCTTTGGATTTCCCCAGGTAGCTTTAGCCTAGCTACATTCAGTATAGAGTCATCCTGAACATTTGAAAAGCGACCCCACCGCCGCAGATGCTTGGCCGGATTCAGCTACCATCGTGGTGTGCAGTGAGGTGTAACTCCAGGAAAATATGGAGTCCAAACAAAGACTTCCTCGACTCATTCTATTTCTCATTAACTGTTTCCATTCTCACCTTGAAAATTGGACATTGGGTTGCGCCAAGCCTGTACTGGGCCATAGACATGGGTCGATAACTGGTTTCACGGTATACCGCGGTTTGAAAAAGCCACTGTATCAAAACCACTAAAATTTTCCGTTATACCGTCCCTACGGTATGAGCGGGTTTTGAGAATTCCTGACAGGCCAAACAGAGGTGGCTGCTGCCGCCCTCCCCCCTGCTGCGCACCTCTGTCTCTGTTTACAAACAGGCAGCTAACATTAGCTAGCTCTGCATCATGGCTGAAGAAGGTGAAGCCTGCACTGAAGTTTTCCCTCCGTCTAAAAGGACCAAGTTGGCTGTATGGGATTACTTTGGATACCGTAAAAAGGCAGACTCCAATGAATTGGAGGAAGGAGGTCGTCCAACATGCAAAACATGCTGGTTGACAGTGGTAGCCGGAGCACTGTAGCTATGGCCTGTGTCAGACTTGGAGCGATTCAAAATACCCGCAAAGGATTACATGGAAGGAGTAAACTTTATCCCATCTTTGAAAACATTGAGAAGTACAAGCGGTGGACTCGTGGAGTCGTGCTTGTGGTCGACCAAATTCTCCCACAAACATATCAACAAGGACAAATGCATCTATTTCAAGCACTTTGTTGGTGAAGCTGGGCCAAGTATTGAGCATCCGGAGTTCCGGACCTTATTCCAGCCACGTTTCTCCCTAAGCTAGTAAGTCATATTTCCTGTGGGCAGATGCTACATGTCTAAAAGAGTGACTATTATTTTGATATTTTCTCTAAAGTTATCAGTGGTATAGTGCTCGTAGCAGTAGACATCGTGTCAATTAATGCGCCTGAATCACGCGCGCTTCATATGCAAATAGCCATAATGTTGTTACTGTCCAAATGTCATACCAGCCCATGCCTACTGGACCACCCCATCTGAGCATGAGTCGGGCCACAACAGCCAGAAGGCTGGCTGAACTCTGGAAAATTTTGAACATGTTCAAAGCCTGCACAAGTTTAACCGGCCTTTCCTGACTTGATCAAGCCATGTCAAGTTGAATACTGAGCTCCTCTCTTCCCCCTTGACCATTACATGAGCCGTGCACATTCGCCAGGTGTGAGACCTGCTTTATGTTAAGGGTCCATTTATCTTAATGACTATGGGGAATTTTTGGGCTGATGCCAGTCATAATGTGTTTTTATTCATCTGGTGAGCAACGTCAGTGTGACGCTTAATATTGACTCTTTCAATGTGGTATGGTACTTTTACAGGCTGTATCATAGCTTCATGGTGTTGAATGTTCTATGTAAGTCTCTCAGAAGACCTTAAAGTCATTTGTGTGTTCTTCCAGAGTCCCAGTCGAATCATTCAGGCCATTCAGACAGTGGGGTGGACACAAGCTCTTCTCATGGGAGATCCCAGAGTGTGGTGAGCTCCATTTTCTCTGAGGCCTGGAAGAGGGGTACTCAGATTGAGGAAAACTCAAAGGTGTGTCTTCTCTTTTATACACCAAGATATTGTTGCATGGGTGAATACTTAAAAACTAAAACTGAAAGTGCTGACACACTGTTTCTTCTGTCAGATGAGAATGGAGACATCCAGAGGTTCTACACTATCCCATGGTTCACACACTCATCGACATCACAGCCAGCATTCAGCTGAGCACCCAGCAGTGATGCCACCACCTCAGACCCACCCCCAACCTCATCAGCATCCACCCATGCACCCCCAGACACCAACTACACCGCAGCACCTGCCCCCCCAGCCTCAGTCTCCGCAACAGGCACCACAGCCACCGACCCAGTCGCCTCAGCGCCCTCAGCAACCACCACAGTTGCCTCAACAGCAGCAACAGCCGCAGACCATTGACTGTTACAACCATGTCCCACCAGAGGAGAAACAACAGGTTCCTCCAACTCCACCTCCACCTCCTCCTCCTCCTCTACCACCACCTCCTCTTCCTTCCCAACCCCTTATTGAATGTGTGCCAAAGTACTCACCAACTGTGCACATGTATAAGTACAGTACAATAACCAGGCTGTACAAACAGAACGCCTCCCAGGGAGCCAATCACTACAAGCTGCCCAATTATCTTGGTGCAAAGGTTCAGCAGTCCCATGGTCCAACACCTTCAGCAGCTCACACGTCAGGCAAGACCAATGTCAATCACATTGCTGCAAGGACTACTGTCCCGCCTCCTCCACCACCTCCTCCACCTCAAAATCCCACTTCAATGTCGATGCTGACTCCAGTTTCAGCCATGGCAGCTTTGAAGTTTGGAACACCAAGCCCAGCTGTTTTACCGGCCATTAGCCTTCCACCTCCAATACCGCCAGCTGATCCACAGACCAATGAAATGGCTTTTCCTCCCCCTCCTCCGCCGCCACCGCCTCCTCCCACTGAACCGGTTCCAATGTCAGGTTTGTGTCGACCCATTTACCCTAATGAGCTAAAGCATGCACTTAAGGAGAGGTTTCCTAGCCCACCACGGGACCTCCCATCTTCAAATGAAGGCCTTGAAGAGCCCCCACCACATGTTCCCGCTCCACCACTGCCTCCTCCTCCTCCCCCCCCACCTCCAACCCCTCAGCAGTTTCCAGTCCCAGCCCAGTTTCCACCTCCTCCTGCACCTCCACCAGCACCACCTAAAACCTTTACCCTAGGCTTTATTCCTCACACCACCGGAAAACCTGTGTCACCTGTCTCTCCGTTCCCACCTGCCCCACCTTCTGCAGTTCTGAGTGGTCCAGCCCCACCGCCGCCGCCACCACCACCACCCCCTCCTGCACCTGCACCTCTCAAAAAGCAATTCAGCCTACAGACTGGCCACACATCTGTTCAGCCTCCTCCAACTCTGCTCAAGCAGCAGAGCCTGTCTAAGCCAACATCTGTTTCAACAGGAGCTCCTGCGTCCGCATCTTCAGTGAAGCAAATAGCCAGTAAGTTTCCAGGAGCTTCGCTCCAAGTAGTCAGTCATACAGAGAGTCCCAAAGTGCCCCTCTCCCCACCTGCAGTCAAGACCAAACCAAAATGGCAGCCTGGAGGAGTCCAGCAGCTGCAGTCTCCAGAGTTCCCACCACCTCCTTCAGATGGCAGCACTGGTTTCCCTGCTCCTCCACCTCCTCCACCACCACTCCCTGTCACAGGGCCCACCCCTCCACCACCGCCTCTCCCTCCTGTAAATCTAGGCTCATCCATTAACAGGTCGCCACCTGGTTCCTCCAGTCTGGAAGGTAAAAAGCCTCCTCCCACTCCTCAGAGGAACTCCAGCATCAAGTCCAATGCCTCGCCTTTCTACCAGGAATCCAGGAGAAACCTTCTCAGTAAGTTTGCTCCTCAGACCAACACTTCTCCAGCCTCCTCATGCTCTGTCTCTTCATCCAAAGGATCTCCCTCCAAGGATTTCTCCAATGGGCCTCCTGCGCCCCCAAAACCAGGCAAGCTCAACCTGGCCAACCTACCCTTGGCACTCCAAGCCAAAGTGAATCAAGTGAAGCAGTCCGGTGGCGACTTCCCTTCTCCACCACCTGAATGCACCTACTTCCCCCCACCTCCTCCAGCCTCAGAGCTTCTCCCCCCTCCACCGCCTCCTGGTAGTGACAACCACAGTGGACCACCTCGGGTTGCTGTGGTTAACCCACAGCCCCAGGCACCCCCTCCTCCCCCTCCTCCACCTGTCCCGCTCATCAGCAACTCTTCCTGGGGAAAGGGTTCTCTGAAGAAGACTCCACCACCCACACTTGCACGGCGTAATAACACCACCGCAGAGCCTCCACCACTCTCGCCACCACACCAACTCCCTCCACCCACATCCCCAAAGGACAGTTCAGGCCAGCCCAACTTCCTGGAAGATCTCCACCGGACCCTGAAGCGTAAATCAGTAGGCCGGCAGGGTTCCTTAAACTCTTCTGGCCTTTCTGGCAAGCTGGACCCTATTGGAACTATGGACGACATGGCACTGCCGCCACCACCCCCAGAGCTCCTCTTGGACCAGGAAAATCAGAGCAATGGAGGAAATGGTGCCTACATGTCTGGAAACATCTCAGGCTATGCAACACTACGACGGGGACCACCGCCTGCACCACCCAAACGAGGAGACGCCACCAAACTTACTGGATAGTGCTGAAATTACTGGCGGTCCAGACGCAGTGATGGACAATGAAAGAACATATGGAAATGACCATTCATTAGTGAAACTGAAACTCTTTTTGAATTTCTGTTCTCTGGGATTATGATGCTTAATAAATGACTTTGTATATACTGAATGCCAAACCAGACATGATCAGTTAGTGTTTACAAAATACTGCTTGGCCTTCTGCATCAGTGGGGTTTACTTACATTTGGACTGGAGCAAGTTTGGCATCACAGAAAAGTAAATTAAATTTTCCTGTGATTGTTGGCGGTATCTTGTATTGTATGGTAATGCCCACTCATCTGGTACACCAAGCAGGACGAAATAAACACTAATACGCTTTCAGCAAATGTTACTGGATCCACGTCTGAGCCAAACCATGCCCCCACTTGTTTGCCGTAACTTCACGCCACAAATTGGAGACAGAAAAGGGAAAAACTCATCAGGATTTTTCCACTTTGATACTGCATGGACCTCATGTAGCTACAAACTGTAAAACATGAAGCTTGGGTGTGTGTGTGTGTGTGTGTGCGGGGCAGATTGTGTGCACACAATATGTGGTGCGCATGCATACAATATGTTGAAGGTGTGCATATGATACCTGGAGTGCGTGCACATGTGTATGTATGATTTATATGTTTGGGGAAATGAGGAGGGCCGTCACAGGACATGGACTGTTAGGTTTGCTTTTATATATATATAAAAATTATTTAATGACTGATGAATGAAAGGTTTTTTTATATATATAAAGTAGTTTTCTTTTAAAAGCTGTTCATGCAACACTCAAGAGGAACAAACCAACATTTGGGGACAATGGAATGTATTAAAAAGATGAATTGCATACATGAAGGCACTGATTCAGTGAGTCAAAAAAAAAAAAACCTTGAAATTTTGAAATCTAAATGCAAGCTTTATTCATAAAGTCTTGCACTGATGTCTTAGCAGAAAAGCGATACTTCCAAAGGGCAAATGGAGTCTGGACTCCATGTAACTGAAAACACTTTGAAGAAAACTACACCTTACTATTTTATATTGTTATTTAATGCAAAGCTTGTAATGGACTTCTGTGAACAGTGTGGACTCTTACGATGGTGTATTGCTGTTGGTGGACTGTTCGTTGACACGATCCTGGACCCCATCCTTGCATTTTTATTTGTACAGTTGTAGCTGCTGCTCTTACTGTTCGTCCCCGCCGCCGTCAAAGTCACATGGTATAGCAATGAAGGATGTAGAACACAGAGGCCACATTGTGACGTTTATTCAACTGGTCAGGAAAAAAAAGACACATTTCTCTTGTTTGTGTACAGAAGATTAAATGATGTAATCAGTGACGATGACTGCCGTTAGGCTTAATGTTGCTTTTTTGTGTGTGTTTAATGTATCTTCTTTCTTCATGGTGCCATTATTGCGTCAGCCTCGAGCATACAGGGACTAAGGCGTTTGTGTTATGCAGCTCATGGAAGGTTTTGATTCTTTGCAGCGATGCCTTCAGTTTTTGGGTGCTTGCACTCACCTGTAAGCAGTCTCCCCCTCAGCGTGTCCTTGTGTGTCAGGTTGATAAATGGTTAACGTCACAGACTGTTAAAACCGGCTCCGGTGTGGTAGTTTGTTGCAGTGGTTTTTAGTGTAACGGACAAATCCGCAAGAAAACTGGCTAAACATGATGTTTTATCCAACTCGGACACTTTTCATATAACTGACTATCAGGATGTAAGTGGTGATGTGCTGTTGTCAGGATGTGGGAGGGGCCAAATGCAATGAAGAAAATACAGCTGCAAATGGTGTAAATGTGTGTCCTCTTGCATATAAACTGAAAATCACAATATAAATGTCAAAAAAAAAAAAAAAAAAAAAACAACCTGGAATGTGTGTGAGAGTTATTTGGTTTAAATGTATGATGCGTACAGACTGGGCTCAGCTAATGCATTTCTGCACCAGATTGGCATCAATAAGTGGACCTCTTGCTCCCTCTAGTGGTTTTATGGTGTGCTAGAGTTGTTTGGTATAAAGGCACAGACACAAGTTCTGATCAAATTTTATTCAGGTTGGTTTTGTAATCAGCACCTAAAGGTTTTCACAAACAGCTGGACATTCAAACCACAGTTGGTGAAAGTGTCTCCTCTGGGCTGGACGTCCCCAATGTGGCTGTGGTGAGAGCGACCAGGCTGGGTGGGTGGAAGGGGTACAGTTGGCACTGGGTCTGTTCAAAATGGTTTGATCCCTGGTCAGCTTTGTGCATCACACGACTAAATGTGTTCTGGACTTTCACTACAAAGTAATGTCTCCTTTACAGCCAGGTCTGTAAGTATTTGGACAGTGACACTCTGTTGTTGAAAAGACAAGATGTGAGTGTAGTGTAGAGTCTCAGCTCTGTCGTCTCTGATTATATATTTTATTATTTTAATATACATCATTTGCTATTTTGGAATTACAGCCATTTTCATACACGGTCTCTTCCCCTTGATTGATTTATTTATTTTGTCCTCACTAACCACTTCTATAGACCTCCTCTTTGGCCTCCCTCTTCTCCTGCCTGATGGCTCCATCCTCAGCATCCTTCTCCCTATATACTGTACACTGGGTCCCTCCTCTGCACATGTCCAAACCATCTCGGTCTCACCTCTGTGACTTTGTCTCCAAACCGTCCAACTTGTGCTATCCCTCTGATATATTCATTCCTGTTCATTCTCATCACTCCCAAAGAAAATCACAGCATCTTCAGCTCTGATACCTCCAGTTCTGCCTCCTGTCTTTTTGTTTGAGCCACCGTCTCTAAGCCGTACACAGCCCAGTCTCACTTTTTTTTTTCATCCTCCCGTCATGAAATGATTCAAATTTTCGTGACAGGGTTTTTTTTTAATTTTTTAAACTCACTATCACGAACCCTACTCCTTCCCCTAACCTTAACCACCCCTGACCCCCCACCACCGCTGCACTTTTTAATTATGTGCAGCCATCATGGAATGTAAAAATGAATTTCTGCTGCCATGACAAAAATTATGCACTTTTCATGACAATATGACGAACCAATATGTTAATGTGAATTTTGTGATGCTGAATCACGACAATCTGTGAAACTGGGTTGGCCGTACAACACAGCTGGTCTCACTACTGTCTTGTAAACTTTCCCCTTCACTCTTGTACACTCAACAAAAATATAAACGCAACACTTTTGGTTTTGCTCCCATTTTGTATGAGATGAACTCAAAGATCTAAAACTTTTTCCACATACACAATATCACAATTTCCCTCAAATATTGTTCACAAACCAGTCTAAATCTGTGATAGTGAGCACTTCTCCTTTGCTGAGATAGTCCATCCCACCTCACAGGTGTGCCATATCAAGATGCTGATTAGACACCATGATTAGTGCACAGGTGTGCCTTAGACTGTCCACAATAAAAGGCCACTCTGAAAGGTGCAGTTTTGTTTTATTCGGGGGGGGGGGATACCAGTCAGTATCTGGTGTGACCACCATTTGCCTCATGCAGTGCAACACATCTCCTTCACATAGAGTTGATCAGGTTGTCAATTGTGGCCTGTGGAATGTTGGTCCACTCCTCTTCAATGGCTGTGCGAAGTTGCTGGATATTGGCAGGAACTGGTACACGCTGTCGTATACGCCGGTCCAGAGCATCCCAAACATGCTCAATGGGTGACATGTCCGGTGAGTATGCCCACCATGCAAGAACTGGGACATTTTCAGCTTCCAAGAATTGTGTACAGATCCTTGCAACATGGGGCCGTGCATTATCCTGCTGCAACATGAGGTGATGTTCTTGGATGTATGGCACAACAATGGGCCTCAGGATCTCGTCACGGTATCTGTGCATTCAAAATGCCATCAATAAAATGCACCTGTGTTCTTCGTCCATAACAGACGCCTGCCCATACCATAACCCCACCGCCACCATGGGCCACTCGATCCACAACATTGACATCAGAAAACCGCTCACCCACACTACGCCACACACATGCTGTCTGCCATCTGCCCTGAACAGTGTGAACCGGGATTCATCCGTGAAGAGAACACCTCTCCAACATGCCAAACGCCAGTGAATGTGAGCATTTGCCCACTCAAGTCGGTTACCACGACGAACTGGAGTCAGGTCGAGACCCCGATGAGGATGATGAGCATGCAGATGAGCTTCCCTGAGACGGCTTCTGACAGTTTGTGCAGAAATTCTTTGGTTATGCAAACCGATTGTTTCAGCAGCTGTCCAAGTGGCTGGTCTCAGACGATCTTGGAGGTGAACATGCTGGATGTGGAGGTCCTGGGCTGGTGTGGTTACACGTGGTCTGCGGTTGTGAGGCTGGTTGGATGTACTGCCAAATTCTCTGAAACGCCTTTGGAGATGGCTTATGGTAGAGAAATGAACATTCAATACACGAGCAACAGCTCTGGTTGACATTCCTGCTGTCAGCATGCCAATTGCACGCTCCCTCAAATCTTGCGACATCTGTGGCATTGTGCTGTGTGATAAAACTTCACCTTTCAGAGTGGCCTTTTATTGTGGGCAGTCTAAGGCACACCTGTGCACTAATCATGGTGTCTAATCAGCATCTTGATATGGCACACCTGTGAGGTGGGATGGATTATCTCAGCAAAGGAGAAGTGCTCACTATCACAGATGTAGACTGGTTTGTGAACAATATTTGAGGGAAATGGTGATATTGTGTATGTGGAAAAAGTTTTAGATCTTTGAGTTCATCTCATACAAAATGGGAGCAAAACCAAAAGTGTTGCGTTTATATTTTTGTTGAGTGTACTTGTAGATATCCTTTGGTTACAAATCAATCCTGCCACCTTTCTCCCCCCACTCCACCCTGCCTGTGCTCGCTTCTTGGCCTTCAGTAAAAATAAATATTTATGAGAAGATAAATAATATTTCAACAGGTAATTATGATTTGGTATTTGGTAGCATTATCTAAGAAAGGCTGAATCACTGAGCACAGATGGGTGGAGGATCCCCAGTTTGTCAACATATTTGAGAAGAAAAATGATTCAAATGTTTAATATTTTGCAAAGAAAGCTCAGAAGGGATTTGTATGTTTCTCCCTCAACAGTGCATAATATCATTAAAGGATTCAAGGAAGAATTTCAGTGTGTAAAGGTAGGCCTTTGGGTTTACTATCACACACACATAAAGTGGTAAATGCTTAAGCATCCCAACTTTTTTCTTTTTTGGAATGTGTTGCAGGCCTGAAATGAAGTAGACTACAAAAAACGAAATCTTGCGTTCATACTGTCTCCACGTGAAACGAGCCAAAGTAAGGACAATAGTTTTTCTATTCATGAACTTTCCATATTGTCCCACGTTTTTCTGATTTGGGGGTTCTACAAGCACATCTTGTTTTATTTCTACCCTGTAGACAAAATTACAAAAATTGTCACTGTCCAAATACTCATTTTTACTGTGCTGTATTTGTCCAGAGTTGCGTTCAAGGTGCTTACCTCTGTTTTCATCTGGGATGTTGAACTGGTGCCTCCCTCTCGAGAACACCTATTGAATCAAAGTTTATTATACGAGCATCGACTGAAAGGTTCTGCCTCAAATGTGATTATTATTATTAAGATAGATTTGTCTCATTTGTTTCCTGACCTCTTCACTAGACTCTGAGCTAGAGCTGCTATCCCAGCCGCACCGCAGAGAAACTACCCGTGTGGAAGTCTCAGACAGTCACACGAGGCTGGAGCAGGGGATTGAGGGCTGCAGAAAAGACCAGGAGGAGAAGATTGCATTTGAATTCTCTCTGCAGCCTCATATCTGACATCTATTACAGGCATTGATTGTCTCACGGGCTCAGTCCTCGCAGTTTACTCCACTAAATCCATGCCAAGGCAAAGAGTGGGCAGCAGGGTGTCAAATGTATCCTAAGACCCAGAATTCAAATGGGATATCTATGTCCAGTTTATTTTATACAGTGCCAAATCACAATCTAAATTGCCCCAAGGCACTTCACAAGGCTGAGGTCTAATCCACACCCCCCCCAGAGCAAGCACAGAGGCAGCAGTAGTAAAGAAAAGGTATTAGAGATACTTACCTTCAACAAGGTTATGTATTTGTTGCCAGTTGTCAGCATGATATCTCAAAAGGACACAAACCCATATTTAAAGGAGAGCTTGGCATTGTTGTATGTATGAAGTGTTTAAATTTTCAAGTAGATCTGTATCGTTTGATCTTCAATTCTGTGTGCAGAAAGTCAAGTAAAATCTACACGTAGCCACATCCACCACCCTGCAGAACCGCCTTGGATCCTGGGTAGCAACCACCCAGGAGGATTACTGGTCAGCCCTCATTTCTTGAAAGTAGCCATCTGTCTACCAACAGACCTGCAAACAGGACTGTTGGACCCTTGCAGAGATGTGTCATCTCTGGGGTAACCTTGTAGGTTATAACAATATGTTTTGACAGCTTTTGACATGGTTCTGATAAAGTATAGCTTGTCAAACAGTTGGACAGGTTGAAAGGGCAACACATGCCTCTATTCTCTACCGTATTCCCAAAAGCTTTGAGGTTGTACTTCATACCTTCAGCCTCATACTGGCACATGCAGCACCCCAACCTGGCAACAAATGAACAAAAATAGTGATTTGCTGTGGTTACGTATGCAGGTTTCCTGACTATCTCACCACAAAGAAACCAGGTTTGAAGGCACATCTCTGTGGGTCTTCTCCTGCACCCTTTGCACACACTGTTTGTTTAATGCCAAATTTTAACAGCATGTCAACACTGTCGAGGCCTGCAGGAACAACCTGCCATGCAAACACAGAAATGATGCATTTGTTAAATATTTCTTTAAAGAACAAAATGTGCACACATTCCAGTGGAAGACAAATAATTGTGGAACATCAGGCCCCAAAATAAAAGTTTAATTGTTTTTTTTTTTAGATGGAAAACATTTTGAACTGCACTTGAATGCAGATTGAAATGTTTCCTGTCTATAAAGAAATAAGATAATTTTTAAATTATTTTTCTGCAACAACCATTGTTGGGCTTTTGTCTGACTGAATATGACACCTGAATTTATGCAAAACAGATTTATTTATTTAAACTGACCTTGGCGATGGAGGCGTGGCTGACCCGGTAAAGGTGACCCACTGCATATACGGAGTTTGCTTTTACTAATGCTGCTTGCAAGCCTCGTTCTGCTGCAGACTGCAGCTCAGAGCTATACAGTGGGAAGCCTGCAATGTTGCAAGAAAAAAAAAAATTAAGAAATACTAACAGTCTTATCAAATAAAAATTAGGGAAATTATCTCACCTGAGCATCCAAGAGCCTGCAGCACAGCCAAGACAATGAGCACATGTGACTTCATCCTGACATGCACCAAATTCCAAAAGTGCTAAGGTTTTATTTCATTTTTAGTCCAAATGTGCCTCCTCTTATTCTCCGCCTCTCACCCTCCATACATCCCCCCCAAAAATTCCTAACCTTTCCTCTACACTCTGTCCAACTTCCACAAATTTTTAACCTTTGATCAGCAGAATTGATCCAATGAGCCTGCAGCAGTTTGAATTTTCATTAAAATCAAAGATTTTAAAATTGATTGTTAAAAAGATAAAATTAGTGTCATTTAAAAAGTTTTTTTTTTTAAATATGCCATTCATTTGAAGTTGTACAAAAATAAACTGTTGTAAAAACAGAAAAGGTTGAACATTTTTCATGTTTAGAACATGCACACCAGTAGAGCTTTTCATTGACAGAACTGCTGTCAGCAAATTAGAATAAATAGAAATGAGAACCACATTGATTATCCATATAATTTGAATTAAACTTATGATTTCTGTTAATATTACCTCCCGAATTAAATTAAAATGTACAATGTGTAATGAATATGATGCAACATCAAATGCAATAAAAATTAATCTCTGATATATAAAACCCCATATCAGAAAAAGTTGGGACAATAAAGAAAATGCAAATAAAAATAAAATAGTGATCCTTACATGTACTTTGACTTTTATTTCATCGCAAACAGTATGAGCCTGAGATATTTCATGTTTTGTATGGTCAACCTTATTTATTAATATACATCCATTCCTGCAACACAAAACAATTTTGGACAGGGGACGTTTAGTCCACTTATAAGGATTTAATCATCACTTTTACAGTTTTCTTGAGACAAGTCACGAACATTTCTAAATCACTGAATATGTCCTGGACTTCATTTACATCAGTCATTAAGAAATACAAACACTATGATACTGTGTGGTAAACCTGACAAGTAGGCTGTTCTAAAACACTGAGTGACCAGTGCTGGAAGGAGACTAGTGAGGGAAGCCACCAAAACACTCAGACAACTCTGAAGGCATTTTAGGCTTCTGTGGTTGTAGTTGGACAAACTGCACAGTACAACTCTGATGCATCACTGGTTATAAGGCTGCACGATGAAGTGGTACAAAAGGCTTTTCTTCAAAAAGAACCTGAAATTTGAGCTGCAGTTTGCCAGTAGAGCCACATGGGTAACCAAGATTTGATTTGTTTTCCTGTTCAGTCCTTTTCTACTCCACTTCAGTGTCAAGCTGTGATTGTTAATGTTACACCTTTCTCACTTTCTCCACTCAAATCCACAGAAAGCAGGAGGGAGCATCTCATGCATTTTATGGAAAGATAAAAAAAAAAAAAAAAGAAAAGAAACAAGACTACAAAATCAAACCTTCACTGTGCCTTACGATGGAATCACTACGATGATGGCGGCCGATTTCCCCATCTCTCTAGATGATCTACGCGTGCGCACTTACAATCAACCTGAGCAGAGGAAAAGAAAATACAGGAAAAGAAAACTACGTGACACCGCCATGGCATCAAAAACTCATTTATCACTCGGGGACTTAGGATTCCAGTATTTTCATCTTTCAAGATCTGTACGCACTCAAGAAGGCGCTTCAGCCGCTTCAGGTTTGGGACTCAGTCAAGAAAGAACTTTGGCGGCTTCAAGTTTGGGACTCACTCAAGAAGGAACTTCGGCCACTTCAGGTTTGGGACTTTGGCTGCTTCAAGTTTGGGACTCACTCAAGAAGGAGCTTCGGCCGCTTCAGGTTTGAGACTCGGTCAAGAAGGAACTTCGGCCGCTTCAAGTTTGGGACTCACTCAAGAAGGAACTTCGGCCACTTCAGGTTTGGGACTCGGTCAAGAAGGAACTTCGGCCGCTTCAAGTTTGGGACTCAGTCAAGAAGGAACTTCGGCCACTTCAGGTTTGGGACTCACTCAAGAAGGAACTTCGGCCACTTCAGGTTTGGGACTCGGTCAAGAAGGAACTTCGGCCGCTTCAAGTTTAGGACTCAGTCAAGAAGGAACTTCGGCCGCTTCAAGTTTGGGACTCACTCAAGAAGGAACTTCGGCCACTTCAGGTTTGGGACTTGGTCAAGAAGGGACTTTGGCTGCTTCAAGTTTGGGACTCACTCAAGAAGGAGCTTCGGCCGCTTCAGGTTTGAGACTCGGTCAAGAAGGAACTTCGGCCGCTTCAAGTTTGGGACTCACTCAAGAAGGAACTTCGGCCACTTCAGGTTTGGGACTCGGTCAAGAAGGAACTTCGGCCGCTTCAAGTTTGGGACTCAGTCAAGAAGGAACTTCGGTCGCTTCAAGTTTCGGCCGCTTCAAGTTTGGGACTCACTCAAGAAGGAGTTTCGGCCACTTCAAGTTTGGGACTCACTCAAGAAGGAGTTTCGGCCACTTCAAGTTTGGGACTCACTCAAGAAGGAGCTTCGGCCGCTTCAAGTTTGGGACTCACTCAAGGAGCTTTGGCCGCTTCAGGTTTGGGACTCAGTCAAGAAGGAACGTCGGCTGCTTCAAGTTTGGGACTCGCTCAAGAAGGAGCTTCGGCCGCTTCAAGTTTGGAACTCACTCAAGGAGCTTCGACCGCTTCAGGTTTGGGACTCGTACAAGAAGGAGCTTCGGCCGCTTCAGGTTTGGGACTCGTACAAGAAGGAGCTTCGGCCGCTTCAGGTTTGGGACTCGCTCAAGAAGGAGCTTCGGCCGCTTCATGTTTGGGACTCGCTCAAGAAGGAGCTTCGGCCACTTCATGTTTGGGACTCGCTCAAGAAGGATCTTCGGCCGCTTCAGGTTTGGGACTCGCTCAAGAAGGAGCTTCGGCCGCTTCAGGTTTGGGACTCGCTCAAGAAGGAGCTTCGGCCGCTTCAGGTTTGGGACTCGCTCAAGAAGGAGCTTCGGCCGCTTCAGGTTTGGGACTCGCTCAAGAAGGAGCTTTGGCCGTTTCAGGTTTGGGACTCACTGAAGAAGGAGCTTCGGCCACTTCAAGTTTGGAACTCACTCAAGGAACTTTGGCCGCTTCAGGTTTGGGACTCAGTCAAGAAGGAACGTCGGCCGCTTCATGTTTGGGACTCGCTCAAGGAGCTTTGGCCGTTTCAGGTTTGGGACTCACTGAATAAGGAGCTTTGGCCCAGGATGTGGAGCCAGTCACCTGCTAAGTCATGTTAGGACCCATGAATGCTCAACGTAGGGCGGCAGTGATTGTGACTTATTTTACCACACTGTCTTCCTCAAAGTCACAGACAAGCACAAAAGCAAGATTTCTTCTCCCCCTCTTGGTCACAGGACAGGATGACCCAGTCTCCACACTTGCCCACATCGCCAAAAACAGAGGCTTCACCATTAAGATAATTTACCTCCATGTGGATGGCAGAGTGATCCTTGTGGAAGAAGATGCCGCTGAGGCAAAGATCATCGCCGAGGCAATTGATTACCAACTGCCAGCGCTGTCGACCCTCAAATCACCAACTACGGTCCCTAATGTTCACTAACTGCTTATACCAGTTTGATTTGGCAGATCTTCTTCCTCACTGTAAAAGCTGTCATCAATACAGGCAATGCCGTAGCCTACGCTCAGGGAAAGGTTTCTGCCCTAGTGGCTACAGGGAAAGTTGACTCATCATGGCTGATGGGGCCACGACTTGACACCCTGACAGTGCAAGTCATTGCATCCTCATACAACTTACGAGTTGGAATGGTGCAACTTATCCTTGATGCCGAGATGAAGGGATTCTATAGTGCTGAAATTACTTCTATCGGTCAGACGGCAATTTTCATGAGAAACACCGGGCTGACAGCACTTGACTTGGTGGTCGAGCACGATTATACCAGAGGTGACATTATTGGAGCAAGAAGAGCTGTCGGCTGAGGTTTTGGCAGTCCGAAACCTTCTCGAGTACTACCTGAACAAGGGTAAGGAGGCCCCTTTTATCAAGTTCATCGGAACCAGCGACGCAGACAGCTTCAGCCCTAGGACGTTTCCGAAACTATACGCAATTGCCACAGGAATGGCATTTGTAATTGACCCCAACATGCATCACTATGGTGCACGGTCAGCCATGTCGTTATCCAGATTCTATCAATTAGGGATCGAGATAGGTCACCAGCAGATGGGAGCCATGTCAGACTACTGGGTTGAAAAACTCAAGCTTGACCCGCGAGAGGTACAGGAGCTGGCACAGGTAATGGCAAAGATTCACATGGAGTGTTGGAATAAGGAACACAAAACCACACAGGGCCACCACACAGCACACACCCGACCACGAGCCCAAGCAGCAGACAGCAACACAACTCACCCAACACCCCACCCAGAAAGGAAAAAAAACAAAACAAAAACAATGCAGCGGTCGAATTTCCAGTCATCCTCTCACTGAAAATAATGGAACATTCAGTTTACCACCAACATGAGTGCAGCATTTTAAATCAAAGTACAAGTCCTTGTTTCAAAGCCATCTTTCAACATAAACAATTTATTGTAAATTCTGACAAGAACTCTCATTTCCAAAAGTTTTATTTAGTCTGCTGAGTTGATGGAACAAAGTGAGCTGGGTTCAGTTCTGTAGGATGATGTCCACGGCCTCCAAAGAGGCGTCAGACTTCATCTCCTCCTCCTCCTCCTCCTCTTGAGGATCAGCTTCCCTCTTCACGCCCCTCTGCTTGGACAGAGCCGCGGCATAGCGAATGTTATACATGTTAAAGTCACACCTGTGCAGGGGAAACAGGTGCAGCATCATTGACTCGACAAGTCCAACACAAACAACAATCCAGAAGACCAATTTAATCAGGACACAAGTTCATTTGAGTGAGGCAGTGAAATTTTTTTTGAAACACCTATTTTGCATGAAGAATTCTTCTTGTTTGTCTTTCGGCTGTTCCCGTTAGGGGTCGCCACAGCAGATCAATCGTTTCCATCTCACCCTGTCCTTTGTATCTTCCTCTGTCACACCAACCACCTGCATGTCCTCTCTCAGCACATCCATGAACCTCCTCTTTGGTCTCCCTCTTCTCCTCCTGCCTGGTGGCTCCATCCTCAGCATCCTTCTCCCTATATACACTGGGTCCCTGCTCTGCACATGTCCAAACCATCTCAATCTCGCCTCTCTGACTTTGTCTCCAAACCGTCCCACCTGAGCTGTCCCTCTGATATGTTCATTCCTAATCTTGTCCATTCTTGTCACTCCCAAAGAGAATCTCAACATCTTCAGCTCTACCACCTCCAGCTCTGCCTCCTGTCTTTTTGTTAGTGCCACTGTCTCTAAACCATACAACATAGCTGGTCTCACCACTGTTTTGTAAACTTTCCCCTTCACTCTTGCTGATATTCTTCGGTCACAAATCACTCCTGCCACCTTTCTCCACCCACTCCACCCTGCCTGCACTCTCTTCTTCACCTCTCTACCACACTCTCCATTACTTTGAACAGTTGACCCCAAATATTTAAACTCATATACTTTCACCACTTCTACTCCTTGTAACTGCACTATTCCACTGGGCTCCCTCTCATTCACACACATGTACTCAGTCTTGCTTCTACTGACTTCCATTCCCCTTCTCTCCAAAGCATATCTCCACTTCAGTCTTGCTTCTACTGACTTCCATTCCCCTTCTCTCCAAAGCATATCTCCACTTCTCCACACTAGACTCAACTTGCTCTCTACTCTCACTACAGATCACAATGTCATCTGCAAACATCATAGTCCATGGGGACTCCTGTCTGATCTCATCCGTCAACCTGTCCATCACCACTGCAAACAAGAAAGGACTCAGAGCTGATCCTTGGTGTAATCCCACCTCCACCTTGAATGAGTCTGTCATTCCGACTGCGCATCTCAACGCTGTCACACTATTCTTGTACATGTCCTGCACTACCCTAACATACTTCTCTGCCACTCCAGACTTCCTGATACAATACCACAACTCTTCTCTTGGCACCCTATCATAAGCTTTTTCTAAGTCCACAAATACACAATGTAACTCTTTCTGTCCTTCTCTGTACTTTTCCAACAGTATTCTCAGAGCAAACATTGCATCTGTAGTGCTCTTTCTTGGCATGAAACCATATTGCTGCTCACAGATCTTCACCTGTTTTCTAAGCCTAGCTTCTACTACTCTTTCCCATAACTTCATGCTGTGGCTGATCAGCTTTATGCCTCTGTAGTTACTGCAGCTCTGCACATCACCCTTGTTCTTGAAAATAGGAACCAGCACACTTTGTCTCCACTCCTCAGGCATGCTCTCACTTTCCAAGATTTTATTAAACAATCTGGTTAGAAACTCTACTGCCATCTCTCCTAGACATTTCCATGCCTCCACTGGAATGTCATCTGGACCGACTGCCTTTCCACTCTTCATCCTCTTCATAGCAGCCCTCACTTCTTCCTTGCTAATCTCTTGTACTTCCTGATTTACTCTCACCACATCATCCAGCCTTTTCTCTCGCTCATTTTCTTTATTCATCAACTCTGCAAAATATTCCCTCCACCTTCTCAGCACACACTCCTCACTTGTCAGCACATTACCATGTGCATCTTTTACCACCCTAACCTGCTGCACATCCTTTCCAGCTCTGTCCCTTTGTCTGGCCAATCAGTACAAGTCCTTTTCTCCTTCCTTACTATTCAGCTTCTTGTACAGCTCGCAATATGCCTTTTCCTTTGCTTTTGCCACTTCTCTTTTCGCCTTACGCCACATCTCCTTGTACTCCTGTCTACTTTCTTCATCTCTCCGACTATCCCAAAAATTTTCGCCAACCTCTTTCTCCTTATGCTTTCCTGGACCTCTTCATTCCACCACCAAGTCTCCTTGTCTTCCTTCCACTGTCCAGATGTCATACCCAGTACTGTCCTAGCTGTCTCCCTCACCACATCTGCAGTACTTTTCCAGTTGTCCAAAATTGCTTCCCCTCCAACCAGTGCTTCTCTCACCTGCTCGCTAAATTTCACACAACAGTCTTCCTCCTTCAGCTTCCACCATCTGATCCTTTGTTGAGCTCTCACTCTCTTCTTCTTCTTCTTTACCTCTAAAGTCATCCTACAAACAACCATCCTGTGCTGTCTAGTGACACACAACATTCAAAGTCCCCACTCTCATTTCCACCCTTCTAGTTTTCTTCTTCTCCCGCTGTTCGTGGCAACGTTTTCCTCCTCTTCTTCGTCGTCTTCGCCCAGCAGTGGCCCAATTTCCACCGGCACCCTGTTGGGCAATAGCACCGGTGGCGGACATTGTTAACCCATGCCGCGACCGATCCGGTATGGGAATTCGATTCTGAGTCTGCATAGTTCGGTTGGCTTGTTTTACGCCGGATGCCCTTCCTGACGCAACCCTCCTCATTTATCCGGGCTTGGGACCGGCACTCAGAATGTACTGGCTGTACATCTATATTGTCTGTTGTGTACAGTACTCAAATTTAATGGCTTGTACTTTTTATTTTCATCTAATTCAGTAATTATCAACTAACCTTAGTTGGGCGAAAAGCCCAAAAGGTTACCCAAAAGGTAAAGCCCCTGACCTCCTTGGTCGGGGGCTGCCCATATATTACTGGATCCCACATTCATTATTATTATTCCATGTATCAATATTGAAAAATGAATGTAGCATAATTGTATATATGTATATGTATTATGTGTATACAACCCCTGGCAAAAATTCTGGAATCACCGGCCTCAGAGGATGTTCATTCAGTTGTTGAATTTTGTAGAAAAAAAGCAGATCACAGACATGACACAAAACTAAAGTCATTTCAAATGGCAACTTTCTGGCTTTAAGAAACACTATAAGAAATCAAGAAAAAAGATTGTGGCAGTCAGTAACGGTTACTGTTTTAGACCAAGCAGAGGAAAAAAATATGGAATCACTCAATTCTGAGGAAAAAATTATGGAATCACCCTGTAAATTTTCATCCCCCAAATTAACACCTGCATCAAATCAGATCTGCTCATTGACATTGACCCTATGCCATGACATTGACCCTATGTGTCTTTTTGCAAGGAATGTTTTTGCTCTATGGCAAGATGCATTATCATCTTGAAAAATGATTTCATCATCCCCAAACATCCTTTCAATTGTCCAAAATATCAACATAAACTTGTGCATTTATTGATGATGTAATGACAGCCATCTCCCCAGTGCCTTTACCTGACATGCAGCCCCATATCATCAATGACTGTGAAAATTTACATGTTCTCTTCAGGCAGTCATCTTTATAAATCTCATTGGAATGGCACCAAACAAAAGTTCCAGCATCATCACCTTGCCCAATGCAGATTCGAGATTCATCACTGAATATGACTTTCATCCAGTCATCCACAGTCCACAATTGCTTTTCCTTAGCCCATTGTAACCTTGTTTTTTTGTGTTTAGGTGTTAATGATGCCTTTCGTTTAGCTTTTCTGTATGTAAATCCCATTTCCTTTAGGCGGTTTCTTACAGTTCGGTCACAGACGTTGACTCCAGTTTCTTCCCATTCGTTCCTCATTTGTTTTGTTGTACATTTTTCGATTTTTGAGACATATTGCTTTAAGTTTTCTGTCTTGATACTTTGTCTTCCTTGGTCTACCAGTATGTTTGCCTTTAACAACCTTCCCATGTTGTTTGTATTTGGTCCAGAGTTTAGACACAGCTGACTGTGAACAACCAACATCTTTTGCAACATTGCGTGATGATTTACTCTCTTTTAAGAGTTTGATAATCCTCTCCTTTGTTTCAATTGACATCTCTCGTGTTGGAGCCATGATTCATGTCAGTCCACTTGGTGCAACAGCTCTCCAAGGTGTGATCACTCCTTTTTAGATGCAGACTAACAAGCAGATGTGATATGATGCAGGTGTTAGTTTTGGGGATGAAAATTTACAGGGTGATTCCATAATTTTTTCCTCAGAATTGAGTGATTCCATATTTTTTTCCTCTGCTTGGTCTAAAAAAGTAACCGTTACTGACTGCCACAATCTTTTTTTCTTGATTTCTTATAGTGTTTCTTAAAGCCAGAAAGTTGCCATTTGAAATGACTTTAGTTTTGTGTCATGTCTGTGATCTGCTTTTTTTCTACAAAATTAAACAACTGAATGAACATCCTCCGAGGCCGGTGATTCCATAATTTTTGCCAGGGGTTGTACATGTGTGTATAGGTGATGTATGTGTGTATTTTGTGTATGTATGTTCGCATGTATGATGTGTGTATATATATTGAGACAGAATTACCATCGACACACACAAGAATAGTCCTTTTAAATAGTCATTTTCTGAGTAAATGTGGGGAATTTATTGACATATGAAAATGGCTTAAGGAATGACACCAGCAAAATCAATAGCAATAAAAAAAAATGGTAGTAATAATAATAATAGAAATAAAAAAAAATAATAATTTTGATTGACTAATTATTGTCATTATTACTGTCTATTATGGTGGGAATTGTTTTTATTATTATTATTATTACTGTTATTATAGATACTCATCACTAATATATGATATCAATTACATAGTAATAAAAAAGGAATATTGGTCACACTCGGTAGTCGTAATAACATATGGGTATTTGGGGGTGGGATTAAATAAGTTCGTCTTCATCCCACCCCTTTTCGGGTTAAGTGCGCGGGTATGTATGCATGTATGTTTGTATCTCCTGTTCTTTTCAACCCAATGTGGGTAAATGTAGATGTCAAAGAAATGCTTATTTTGTAAAACTCAAAATAAATGATCAATCAGTCAATATGTATGTATATGTACGTGTATATGTGTGTGTATATATGTATATGCATATATGTAGTATGTATGTGTATGTATGTATATGTGTGCGTGTATATATATGTGTATATGTGTAGGGGTATGTATATGTATGTGTAGGTATAAATGTATGTATGTGTATATATATGTATTGTATATTTATTTATGTGTTAGTGGGTATGTATATAGGTATATATGTGAGTGTGTATATGTGTGTGTATGTATGTACATATACAGGTATATATGCACGGCCCAAGAAGAGGGTCACCCCCTAGAGACTGGTCTGCTTGAGGTTTCTTCCTAAGAGGGAGTTTTTCCTCACCACAGTTGCCTAGTGCTTGCTCTGGGGGTCGGCAGGGTTAATATGGAGAGACTTGGGCCAAGTTTGTTGTGATTTGGCGCTTTATACATAACATACTTATACATGAATTGAAATGTAATTGAATATTGAAGTGTATGTCTGTGTTGATATGTAGTGTGTTGTGAATTTGTGTATATGTTGTTATGACTGTTATAATTGTTGGACTCATTCTAGCAGGGGTGGGCGTTGATAAGCTTTGCTTCTGCCCACACCCTTTCAGACTCACAGGCTTGTTTATATAACATTCATATTATTGGTATGTTTCTGTTCTTTCGGATTTGTGTGTGTGCCGAATAAATCCATTCATTCATTCAGTGTTTGAGAAAGAAGTGTTGGCCACTTGAAAATCCAATATGGTGGCCAAGTAGGGATCAATGAAGAATTATACAGGGGTCAAAATTTAAAAATGTTCCAATCAAAAGCACAACATTTTATGTCTCTGATCACAAAGATTCCAAAAAGGTATAGTTTGGACTATCTATGACTGAATATTATGGAGTTGTGGGGTAAAAACATCAAGAATGATGTCAAAGGTCAGTTTCAGTTTGTTGTTGTTCATTCAGCTGGTCCCATTTTTGTACAGGGTCGCCACAGTGGATACAGCCAGATTCGCATTGGCATTTGGCAAGTGTTTTATAAAGTACCAGAAAATCACACTTAAGTACAAAAGTACAGATACCCATTAAAAAATTACTTTGGTAGAAGTTCAAGTCACTGACTGAAATGTTACTCAAGTAAAAGTCTTAAAGTATCTAGTATTTATTGTACTTAAGTATGACAAGTAATGTACATCTAAATGTACTCAAGTATTGAAAGTAAAAGTACAAGTAAATGTTAATAATCAAAAACGGACTGGTTTTTTTTTTTTTAATAAAAGCTTATCTAGGCTTGTAAATGACTGGTAGTATTAGTCAAAATACTGAAAATTGTGCACATCACACAAAAACACTTCAGAAACAAGGTTTCAAAACCTAAACGAGAGTAGGCTACTCACTAGGTGTTCACAGGAAACAGTTATTTATTTCTATATGTATTTATTTATTTCCATTGTTACATGGTTTTATCTTTTCTGTTGTTTTGTTTCATTAGGTTCTTTTTGTCTCTCTAAAATTGTATTGTAACATTATTAGTCTATTATTATTATTGACTATTATTGTCTATTATGTAGACTATTATTGTTGTTGCTATAATATATGAATAAAAATAAATGTAAAAAATTACAATTTGACTCTTTTACTACAACGAACACTGAGCCATTAATTATACAGAAAACAAATCAACACAAATGTGCTGATGCGAACAGCTTAATGCTAACTTTAACACTGAAAACGCCATAGACATGCTAACGCTTTAGCATCAGTCCCGTTTTTAAGTTATAAAATACATCTATCAACTGTTTCAGAAGACCATAACAGGTCGGTTTAACATAAAAATATTAAATATTACTCACAGACATATGCTCTTCAGGGTTGTAGCGGGAAAAAATTAGGATAAAGCGAAATAAAATCCATGAATCGTAGATCGAAGCACTGCTTCGACCTGTGAATCACTGCTTCAATTGGTTCAAGGTTCAAAGCAAAGCCGCGCTGCAGAAAAGTTGATTACAGACCCGCTGCAGGTCTGTAATCAATGTAGAGAAATTATCATTTTCCTGACAAACACCCCCCAAGTGCGCAACTGCAAAAAAGCCTACTGGACATGCCTCATGACAAATCGGCCTGACTTTGTTGCAGTCACTAGTAATCAGTGGTGTCTCTGGCTGAAAATACGACTTTTTTAGCGTGTGGTTTTTTGTTTTTTTTTGTAACGAGTAACGGCATGGCGCATAGAAAATGTATCGGAGTAGAAGTATGAGTAGAAGTAACACTGCATTTGGCACAAGTTTTACGCCGGATGCCCTTCCTGACGCAACTCCAGTGTAACCTTGAGAAACACACACATCCGCTGGTGTTCCAAAGAGGTCTCCCCTCCAAGCACTAACCAGGTCCCGAACTGCTCAGCTTCTGAGATCTGATGGGATCAATCTGACAAAGCAGATCGGCTGTGTCAGTTTCAGGTTGTACACTAGTCAAAAGTTAAAGTTGCTCCAATTTTGGTAAAAAGTGATGCAAATTATTGGCTGAGCTAATAGGATTAATAAATTGAATAGTTTTGACTGTGTTGAATGCTGGGTTTGCAAAGGACATGTCAAACAATGTCGACGTACATTGGATTCTATGGCATGTGTCATATGTTACCCCGTAACGTGACAACTGACCAATAATTTGCATCATATTTTACAAAAATTGGAGAAGTTATGTTCTGGAGTTATGGGGTAAAAACAGCAAAAATGGTGACAAAGGTCAGTTTCAGTTTGTACAGGGGTCAAAAGTTAAAGTTGCTCCAATTTTTGTAAAAAGTGACAGAAATTATTGGTTGAGTTAATAAGGTTTTAAAAAGGAATAGTTTGCAGCATGTGTCATGCTCAGTTGTCAAGTCAACTTTAACTTTTGACCCCTGTGCAAACTGAAACTGCCCTTTGACGTCATTCTTAATGTTTTTACCCCACAACTCCATAACATTCAGTCATAGATAGTCCAAACTATACCTTTTTGGAATCTTTGTGATCAGACACATAACATGTTATGTTTTTCAATATGACTGGAGCATTTTTAAATTTTGACCCCTGTATAATTCTTCATTGACCCCTGCCTGGCCACCATATTGGATTTTCAAGTGACCAGCACTTCTTTCTCAAACACAGATTTATGAAGAACATTCATGCCAAATCTGATACTTGCATCACCATGTGAAGGATTTTGGCCAAAAGTCATACTTATCTGCTCCACTAGTGGGAGTGACAACAACGGACAGGATTAGCAATGAACGTATCAGAGGGACAGTTCAGGTGGGACGGTATGTAGACAGAGAAGTGAGTCTGAGAGAGTTTGGACATGTGCTATGGAAGGATCCAGGGTATATAGGGAGAAGGATGCTGAGGATGGAGTTACCAAGCAGGAGAAGAGGAAGGTGAAACAGGAGGTTTATGGATGTGCTGATGGAGGACATGCAGGTGGCTGGTGTGACAGAGGACAGGGTGAGATGGAAACAGTTGATCTGCTGTGGTGAGCCCTAACAAGAGCAACCAAAAGAAGAAGACGACAACGACGACGGTGAAAGATCACCTGCATGCACCAGTTAAAACAAGTGTAGAGAAAAGAACCATAATTAAAGACAAGTGATTTTGGAAGATGGAGCCGACTGCAGCAAAAGCACTGAGGGCGTAAACATGTTTGAGTGTGAGATGTGTCAGTTCAGCAGATCACCAGCTACGCGCGCGCACACACACACACACACACACACACACACACACACACACACACACACACACACACACACACACACACACACACACACACACACACACACACACACACACACACAGTGGGTGTAAAACAGGCACATGTGAAGCGTCGCACCGCGCGGCTGTGGAAGAGAAATGGACAGTGTGCTGGTGACGTCTGGATGAGATGCACACAGAATCACTTACAGTCTGGACAGACTGTCGTAGTGTCTCTGGATGCTCTTCTGCAGCGCTTGGAGAGTGGGCAGGATCGCTCCTGACCTGCACACCAAAGGTTAAAAAAAATCTTCCAGTTATGCTGCAGCCAGTCAGAGTCCAGCTTTCTGACCATGTGATACCAACCTGTTCTTGAGTTTCTGTCCGTGCAGCATGAGCAGGCTCTGGGCCCAAGCCAGGTAGAACTGCAGGTGACCAGACTTCTCCAAACACACGGCCACGAAGCCCAGCAGCTTTTCCACGTAGACCTCAGGGAGCGAGCCACAAACCACCGGGACTGGAACACAAACACATCGGCTTCATCAGCTTTAATGGGAAACCAAGACAGAAATAACAAGTGTGTGAATCCACAAAGAGAATGCAAATCAAATGTTAACTCTCAGATGAAGCTCTCTCACTCTGCTCATGTGGTACAGATTCCAGCACTTCCTGTTTGAGGGGTCCTTCGTTAAGGCGGAATGCCAGGACAATAGCCGCCACCCACTGTTGGTGCTGCAGCTGTTTGCGTATGCTGGCCGGTGTGACGTCCAGGTCGAGGTCGTAGGGATCGAAGATTAAAGATCCATCCAGGGAGTAGACCAGCAGCCCCTCGGTGGTGGTGGCAGCCCAGCTACGACCTTAAACGACGTCAAAGTCATGAATGCCACTCTTGCATTTCCAACAAGCTTCATTCAACAATACATTCATGGCTTGATTTTGTTTTTGTATTTTGTTTTGTTTTTTATCCCAAGATGTAAGATTGACAGCTGATGGTTTTCTATCTGGTTTCACATATTACCACTGAAATATTACAAACAAATCAGGGATGTTCTGGGTAAAACCAGCAGCAAGCTAAAGGCCCACTCATCGTAAAAACAACGGGCCTTTTCCAGCAACATATGGGCCAATAACGCGAGCACAGCCGTCTCCACGCCTGCTGTAAATAATACATAATTACAATAATAATGTGCATTATTATAACCATGGAATATTTTCTGTTTGCAGGTGCATGCATGTGTTGTGTAGTGTGAGTATGTGTGAGTAAGAAGAAATAAAAAACAAATACATGTCCATCACAATTACTTCATTTTTACCCAAGACCAAAATATGGCCATCAGTTATTGGGAAGGCTTTGCGTCCATCCGTCCGTCCATCTGTCTGTCTGTGCTCAGGATAAATCCAGTCCTGTCACTGCCAGGGTCTTCGAATTTACAGGGAACATTCTCAGGACACAGACCTTTGTCAAGTTCAAAGGTGGCTAACCTTGACCTATTTTAAGAGGTCAAAAGGTCACATTCTGTTTCCTATTTTTAATCCTTGTACAGCTGAGGGTATTTTAGCACTGCATTATAGTTAAATTCCTGTTGTGAACAATAGATCAGTCAAAACCAGACTGTGGTTTCAAAGTCAACATGGTTCAAACCACCTTAAATTTTGCAAATAGTAAGTCAAATATCCACTGTGACCAGCATTCCACTACTATGAAAAATAATACATTATTATTTTAAAGTACATTACGTTACTTTTTACATTATTTTTCAAAGTAGCATAATGCTGATTATTATTATTATGTGAAACAAATGTCGTTAAAATGTCTTAAAAGTAGAGCTTTACTCTATGGGGGCTGGGGCGTCCCCACTCCTCACCCATCTGACTCTGCACCTGCCACACTCTGTGAGCACAGCAGGCCCACATGAAGAGAAAACGGCTGCAGCAGTTGCTTTTAAATTGCTGTTATTGGCTCAGCGCTTTGAAACAGATACACCCAAGTGCACTGTTGATATAAAATAAATGTGTTGCGTTGCTGAAGGGTAGCAGTGTGTTCGTTTGCTTTTAAAACAGGCGTAGCGGTCTGTGCTCCCACCGGCATCAAAGACTGGCTGCTCGCTTGCAAAGGAAGCGAGAGGACGCGCACTGGTAATAATCTGTGTGAATACTATAGACTTATTGCGCATTTAAAGCATGACTGCAAATCAACTCAATGCAAATGGATGTAATTCCATCACTTACCAGTAGGGGAGAAGCGCAGTGAGCTGACTCTGATCTCAGGTTTGAAATGTCTCGAACTCATGTCACCTAGAAAGACAGAAATCATACCGTGAAAACTCCAACCATACCACAGAGACAACGCAACACATTTTTCCTGTTGCAGAAAATGCGGTGTGCATGAATTGACATCCGATCAAGCCTCCACAGCGGTGCAGCTTGTGCAATAAACGCGGTCAGGTGAAAATTTAGTTTCTCAAATTTTAAAAGCGGAAAAAAAGAATTAGCTTGTTTACAGACTGCGCAAAGTTCATATCTGAGTAACACACTACCCATGGTTAGCGTTAGCACGTGGTCAAGCAAACCACTGTGAACCACAGCTAACATAACATGATTTTCCACGCTGTGGCATCAATAAATTTTATCTTATCTTATATGCTAACCACATATGCTAACTGCCTACAAGAGGCACGGTTATCACGTATTAATCTCAATCGTTCAGCCCATCTTTCCAATTCCACCCTCTAAAAAGAGGGTCTGGATCTAAGCAAGTGAGGGAGACAATGAGCCCTTAATCTGAAGGCCGGGTGCTGATTGGCTGAGAGACCCCATTGCCAAGTCCTATATATGATTTAAATAAAAAAATAACTTGATTTCAGGTGTTGTTGAGCTCTATGTCACGCCACAACTGAGTCACCATTTCAGCAGCGCCCTCTGATGGTGACTATCAACATTCAGGCCAATTCCTGTCCAGAAGATCTCACAGAGTCTAAGCACATATGCTTCCTGCATGTCCTAGCCACGGTTAACGCCAAGTTAGCATGAACCCTGATTAGCATGACCACATATGTAAACAAACTGCACGCCGCATTTATGACCCACCAGGTGTGAAACAAGCTGTGTCAACACACAATGTCCACTATAAATAACGGTATGCTCCCAATTTGAAAAATCCAGGAATTAATGTCAAACTTTCTTCCTGGTCTGAGAGCACAGATGTGGTTGTTGTACCTCTCCTGGTTCCTGGAAGACTGATGTTTACACCATCTCCGTCCCCAGCTCCTTCATCTACCAGAGCCAAGCTGCCAAATTCGGTCATTTTCCTTCGGTCCAGGAACTCCTGAAGGGAACATAAGACAGACACAGGACCGTCACAATGATGACAAAATCAATTTCAAAGACTTTTAATCACTCTGAAGAGATGCAAGTCTGCAAATGTTAACAATTGATTCATGTTTAAACTATTTGAGACATCTTGACTTGAGTAAAAAATCTGAAAGAAAAAAAAAGGTTTATTTTATACTTCATATCGGTACGCAACAAGAAAAATACATGAAGAGATTTCAGCACTAGTAGTGAAAACAAGGTTTGTCCTGCTACATGGAGCTGAAGACCACAAAAGCAGGAACTATAAACATTTAACTGGTGAAATTACCATGGTAACCAGTCAGTCCTATAAGAGCCCTGAAGTCAGTCAGAACAGTGCTTATCCTCGGAATTGGACGAGAGTCTATATCTTCCCCTGGATAGGACACGGGTCCATGGCAGATCACTTCCCCAGCCAAGGCCGGAACCCATTTACAGCTGGGTGGACAGAGCACGTAGCTAAATGGGACAGCAGTTGAGCTCCAGATATGTAGACGTGGGTTCAATTCCTGGTCACGCTACCCATCACTGGACAAGAAACTTCTATACGGGTCCTGAGACCTGTCGATGCCAGTACTTTCTGTTTTGGACAGTACCACCTACTTTGAGAAATTTTTAGTCTATAAGCCCAAAGACAATTTTGACCTAATTGGTACCATTTAAGAAGACTAACAAGACTTAAAGTCCAGTCCCAGTATACCTTGACCTACACAACAGTGTTTGGTGGCCATCCCAGGTAGGAGTCAACATTTAAAAATCTCTAAGTTGGGACACTGTACCTCCATTGCGTCAAACGACAGGTTGCACGAGATCTCAAACTTCTTCATGAGCATTTGCTCCTTGACATTGTAGATACAAACAAATTTGGACTGGCCTCCTGCCAGAACTGACTCTCCATCGGCAGAGTAGCACAGCGACGTGAAGGATCTGGATGACAAACATAAAGCCTGAATTAAAGCAAATCTGAGCCTGCCAAAAACCAAAAACGGAGTTCTTGCACTCACTTGCTCTTGGCGGAATGCTTGGCTGTGATTTTGTCTGTGTCTTTGCGGCCCATCTGCAGATCGTGACGTCCGGCCACAGAGCCGGTTTGTGTGGCAGTGTGGGGGTTCCAGAAAGAAATCTCACCGTTCAGAGTGGCTACGGCTAACTCCTGCCCATCAGGGCGGTAAGCCACTGACAAGCCTGAGAAGAACACAAGTTAGTTCTCTTTAAGATGCATTAAAGCAGCATTTTTTTTTGTTTTATTAAAATAAATAAATAAATAAACAGAGTGATTACCATCAGAAGTGATGGGGAGTGTCTCTTTGGCCTGCCAGCTGTCCATCATGTCCCACAGCCGCACGGTGCGATCCCAGGAGGCGCTGGCCAGGATGGACTGGACCGGGCTGAAACACAGGCAGCTGACCGGACCCTCGTGACCCCCGAGGACCTGATCATTCACAGTGAGAAAGAACACGGGGCATCAGAAGTTTCACATACCATCCCTGACATGTATAACAGCCGCCAGCTGTCAAAGAACCCCTGAACAAGGCACATCTAGATTCAAGCCTGAAAAAAGTGCAGAGAAAAAAGTAACAACTTCATTAGGGGTACAAGCGCTGAAAGGATGAAAACCCCTATTGCAATTGTCATTATTATTTGTGGGCGGTGTGTGTGTGTGTGTGTGGGGGGGGGGATACAAACATATGTTATGATCATTAGAGTACAGGGGTGTCCACACTTTGTCACCTTGTGAGCTACTTTTAAAATGACCAAGTCAAAAATGATCTACCAACATTACAAACACTAAACATAACATTAGCTCATAAATTAAACATAGTGTATTAAAACAGTCTGAATACTGACTTAAACATTGCAGCTGTTAAAATTTTTTATTAGTATTATTACTATAAGTAGTAACATTTGGTAGCATGAAAAAAATGGATGTTTCATCTAGCCCTCTAGGCCTCTTTCTGTCTGGATTTGCCCCTGGTTTGCCGTCTGAGCAGGAAGAATGGAAAATGTGTGTATTTATGCAAGAGGCACGACCTGATCGACAGGTAAGAAGGTTTTATCAGCACTTTTCACATCGTGCTGTCCTCAGAAAGAGACTTTAGGTTCATTTGGGGGGAAGGGGGTGTTAGTATTTGTTGTCAACTTGACATGGGTCTTCAGCTGTTTTTCGTTTAACCACAGCGAGGACACTCAGAGTGACACAGAGTTCGAAAGAAAAGTAAGGTGTAAAAATGTGTAAAGTTCACTGCAGGTGTGCTGTCGTCACCACACTTCGAGACACAGAGAGACAACAAAACAGCCAAGTGGGCGGTTCACCACCACCTGGCTACGGCCAGTTTTAACGCTGCGATCTATATATATATATATATATATATATATATATATATATATATATATATATATATATATACACTCAACAAAAATATAAACGCAACACTTTTGGTTTTGCTCCCATTTTGTATGCGATGAACTCAAAGATCTAAAACTTTTTCCACATACACAATATCACCATTTCCCTCAAATATTGTTCACAAACCAGTCTAAATCTGTGATAGTGAGCACTTCTCCTTTGCTGAGATAATCCATCCCACCTCACAGGTGTGCCATATCAAGATCCTGATTAGATACCATGATTAGTGCACAGGTGTGCCTTAGACTGTCCACAATAAAAGGCCACTCTGAAAGGTGCAGTTTTGTTTTATTGGGGGGGGGGGATACCAGTAAGTATCTGGTGTGACCACCATTTGCCTCATGCAGTGCAACACATCTCCTACACACACATATGCACGCATGTGTGTGTGTGTATATATATATGTATATATACATACATATTCTATTTCTACCTCATTTTCTTATGTCTTGTACTGTTACAAGTATTACTATTATTGCTTATCCTTGCACACGCTGTTTGATGAACATTTTCCTCTACTTGCGCCCACCTTGTGTGTTTTTTTAAGAGCTGACGTAACATGTGAATTCAATAAAGTTTATCTTAATCTTAATCTTACCCACACCATCTCTGCAATGATCAGTCGACTGTGATTACAGTATTGGGCACCCCTGTTATAGTAAGACTGTTATTACCAGTAATCAGATGACAGATGACAGTTCAGATGACTGCATCTACATTACTTTAACAGTGTATTTATGCAACAAGCCAACAAGCCGTATGAAAACCCATCAACATGCGATCAATCGTGTTCGCACCTCCAGCAGTCGGCCGGTCTGCATGGACCACAAGAAAATCTCAAAGGAATCTTGGGCTCCAGCGCTCACCAGCTCTCCACTGACATCTACTGCAAGGGAGGAGAACTGTGCCGGCCGAGGTGACGTAAATGTCCGGAAATTTCGGTACCTGCATTCACACAGACACATTTGCACATGTGAATTCACAATGTATCAGACTTCGCATTCACATTCTTGTGCTTTCTCTCTTGGATGTTCTGAGCTGTGTTCATGTTATTGTGGTCTGTTTCAACACACAAACACAATGACGGAGGAACCACATGACACGATCATGTGAACACTGCTTTGCTGAATGCGTCACCTGTGCAGGTCAAACGCCCTGACGGTCCCGTCTAGGGAGGTGCTGACAATAACGAAGCCACTGGAGGTGAAGGTGACGTTGGTGACGCTACTCGAATGCTCCGTAAAGGTGACAAAGCAAAGGCCGCTGTTCGTGTTCCACACCTTAACCTGCAGAAAGGAAAAACAAAGTCAGTCTTCAAGAGGACGTACACTCAAGAATTACGTGCAGTTATTTACAATGACTTAAAATACAACTAAAGAGTACATTTCTCAGCCAACACCACCTTTTAGAAAGTTAAAACAATGATTTTAAAACACAGTTAAGGGATCAAAGTAAAGCTGAAGCACTCACTTTTCCATCATCCCCTCCAGTTACAATGTACTGTCCGTCTGGTGAGTAGGCTAAAGACGCCATGTTGTTAAAGTGTCCCTGCTGCTTGAAGACGTAGGACTCACTCTGCCACTCCCACACCAGCAGCTGACCCAACCCTAGAAACAGCCAACATCACCAAAATCACCAAAAGAGTTTAGTTCCAGTAGAATAAATAACAACTATATATATATATATATATATATATATATATAAGTATTTGAACACCCTGTGATTTTGCAAGTTCTTCCACTTAGAAATCATGGAGGGGTCTGAAATTTTCATCTTAGGTGCATGTCCACTGTGAGAGACATAATCTAAAAAAAAAAAAAAAAAAAAAAACAGAAATCACAATGTATGATTTTTTTTAATAATTTATTTGTATGTTACTGCTGCAAATAAGTATTTGAACACCTACCAACCAGCAAGAATTCTGTCTCACACAGACCTGTTAATTTTTCTTTAAGAAGCCCTCTTATTCTGCACTCTTTACCTGTATTAATTGCACCTGTTTGAACTTGTTACGTGTATAAAGACACTTGTTCACACACTCAGTCAATCACACTCCAACCTGTCCACCATAGCCAAGACCAAAGAGCTGTCTAAGGACACCAGGGACAAAACTGTAGACCTGCACAAGGCTGAGATGGACTACAGGACAACAGGCAAGCAGCTTGGTAGAAGACAACAACTGTTATGATTATTTATTAGAAAGTGGAAGAAACACAAGATGACTGTCAATCTCCCTCGGTCTGGGATTCCATGCAAGATCTCACTTTGTGGGGTAAGGATGATTCTGAGAAAACTCATAACTACACAGGAGGACCTGGTCAATGACCTGAAGAGAGCTGGGACCACAGTCACAAAGATTACATTAGTAACACATGATGCTGTCATGGTTTAAAATCCTACAGGGCAGCAAGGTCCCCCTGCTCAAGCCAGCACATGTCCAGGCCCATTTGAAGTTCACCAGTGACCATCTGGATGATCCAGAGGAGGCATGGGAGAAGGGCATGTGGTCAGATGAGACCAGAATAGAGCTTTTTGGAATCAACTTGACTTACCATGTTTAGAGGATGAGAACAACCCCAAGAAAACCATCCCAACCGTGAAGCATGGGGGTGGAAACATCATACTCTGGGGGTGCTCTTCTGCAAAGGGGACAGGACGACTGCACCGTATTGAAGGGAGGATGGATGGGGTCATGTATTGTGAGATTTTGGGAAACAACCTCCTTCCCTCAGTAAGAGCATTGAAGATGGGTCATGGCTGGGTCTTCCAGCATGACAATGACCCCAAACACACAGCCAGGTCAACTAAGGAGGGGCTCCATAAGAAGCATTTCGAGGTCCTGGAGTGGCCTGGCCAGTCTCCAGACCTGAACTCAATAGAAAATCTTTGTAGGGAGCTGAAACTCCAAACCTGAAAGATTTGGAGAAGATCTGTATGGAGAAGTGGACCAAAATCCCTGCTGCAGTGTGTGAAAACCTGGTAAAAAAAACTACAGGAAACATTTGACCTCTGTAATTGCAAACAAAGGCTACTGTACCAAATATTAACATTGATTTTCACAGGTGTTCAAATACTTATTTGCAGCAGTAACATACAAATAAATTATTAAAAAAACCACAAATTGTGATTTCCGGATTTTTTTTGTTTTAGATTATGTCTCTCACCGTGGACATGTACCTAAGATGATGGGAGAACTTGCAAAATCGCAGGGTGTTCAAATACTTATTTTCCTCACTGTATATAACCGACAAAGTGCTGTATCTTAAAAAATAAAAGCCTAATAATCTCCTCTTGAACACAACAGACTGGAGTTACTGTCTGTCATGCACATCTGTATATAGTGTGTCACGATTGTGTGAAGGTTCACTCAGATATCTCCAGGGGCGGTCCTGGAGGCGGGCCGACCGGGCAGCTGCCCGGTATGACCGTGCGGGAATAAAAAACCCCCAAAAAAAAACAAAACAAAAAAAGAAACAGGGTGGGTTGTCCTGACGGGGGGGTTCGTGGTTACGTTACGCCGAGCGTCCACAGAGTTCAATAGCGAAGCAAAGACTGCAGCGAAACGAGACGAGTCACTGGATAAATACTAGGCTTTGTCCCGCCCATCGGACGCTCAGCGTGTCTGGGGGTCTATGGGGCAGTGGGCGGGCCTCGGCCGGCCCGGACGCTCAGCTTCTGCATGATGATTGGATGATCTGTCTGAGGCTGAATCCGTTTTTGATTGACAGCGAAATGAGCGAATCAGCGATCTTTTGGTGTAAACATCCGTGGGAGCATTTTTTAATTTTCATTCTGTTCTGAGTTGAACCGAAGACTTTCCTAATCCTCTTAGCGGCATTTTCTTTGTTAAAAACGACTAGTGACAAATCAAGCTTCTGTTTCTGGTGGGTTTTTTGTAGCTGCTTGTGTTTGGAGACTGACTTCTATCAGTCTTTCTGACTTCTATCGCAGTTTCTGTCCCTACCGAGCAGCGGGTGCTGCTGAGCTCCTCCACCGTCACAAAGCACTCACAGGCGGACAAACTTCACACTAGCCAGTCCCAGCTAGCAAGCTAGCTAAGTAGCAAGCTGCACATAATGGCAGACAATTTGAATGTTGTGGACCGGATTTTGGCGAAGCCATTTGATAGTCTTCCTTACGAAGAAGCCATGGCTGCTGTCATGGCTTCAGCTCTCAATGGTTTGCAGGCCAAAGTTAAAGCAATAGCCCCCAGAGCAATGTTTGTGCATTGCTATGCACACAGACTGAATCTGGTTCTGTCTCAGGGGGCTAAATGCTTATCTGAGTGCAGAATATTTTTTGCATCACTCTCTGGGTTTGCCACGTTTCTCAAAATCCACAAAGAGGATGTCTTTTCTTGAGTCTGCAGGCTGCTCAAGGTTGCCGGGGAGTAAATCACTCTAGGACCGCCACTGGATATCTCTGTCTGTATTATGCTTTTAATCCATTCCATTTCAGTATGTGGTATGAGTTATTCTTTGATCTTGACAATATGAGATTCCTGATCTGTGTCCTTATCATTCATGTTTAATCCTGAAAACTGTTATTTGAACCTCTCCACAAATATGTTGCCACTGCAGTTTGTCTGTTTTGCTTTGATCTTGTAATTCAAGATAAAAGGATTGGAGATCAAACAGAAGATGGCACCTCATGAACTTTGATCACGATTCCACTGATCCTGATTATGGGGTTGAAAGGATCAGGATCTATGTTCAATTAATAGGATCAAAAGCCAGATCAGATCAAAGGAATCTTAAATTACTCAGTTACATAGTTACTACACTGTTATCAGAAGTCACTTCGAGAGTTATTCCAAATCATCTGACTGCAGTTACTTTAAAAATACCACATTAGTTATTTAATCCATTATGCACAACCAACCACTTACTTCCCATCATTACAGCTACCTTGTTACAGACTAAATTAATTTATAGTTGGCTTTAAGTTGCCTGCCTTTGATTAAAGATCTCTGCTGCTTGAACCTGATCTGTACCAAAATTTAATCAGGTCCTTCTTGACCCAAAGCTGCCCTCTCTAACAAGTTTCACTAAAATCCATTCACATCTTTTTAAGATATCCTGCTGATGATAAAAAGTAAGTCCCTTTGGCTGCTCCCTTGTTTTCACTTGGGGTCACCACAGCCAGATGCCCTTCCTGACGCAACTCCACATTACATGGAGAAATGTGGCAGGGGTTTGAACTGGGAACATTCTGCATTGTAACCATTGTAACCAAGTGCACTAACCACTTGGCCACCACCCCTGCTAGTTTCCCACTTTTATGAGCCATACTAATGTCTGTTTACTAATCTGGAGCTGCTGAAATGACACAAAGTCTGACTTCTTACCTGAACACCCAAAACCGATCCAGTCTCCAGAACTGTTTATCACCACTGAAGCTATTCTTTGGTCTGAAATACTGGAAAAAGAAACAAACAGTTGCATCCACCTCATTCAGCCGAACTTATAATCTAAATAGAATCAAAGTTCATTTTCCTTCTCTATCCTCTATTTATGATGTAGAACTCTGCTGTAACACTGAGACACACACACACAAAAACCACTTTTCTCTCACCTCAGGGAATGAATGAGGTTAAACTCTGGAAGTTCGTGCAGGTGGAAGATTCCAGAAGCAAAGCCTGTAACCAGCACATGAGTGTCCTTGTGGAAGGCGGCAGCTGTCAACTTGTTAAAATCGCCCTCCTTATTGAAAAAGTATCTAAAAGGGCCAAGAGAAAACATTTTTTGAATTGCAGACATTACTCACTGACGTAGAAGCCACCACACAGACCGGTGGAGAAAGGACGAGGGACAAAGCTGCTGAACAGGACGTCACCTGGACAGCAGAGGTGCGGAAATTTCTCAATTCCAAGATGAGTCACAATGTGGAAATAAATGATGCCACATCAGTGCAGAAACAGACCACAGCCCTGAAGATCTCATATTGAACAGTCTAAAATACTCTCACTTTCAGGGGTATGCATCCCGGACATTTGCAATTGAAAACTTTTGTCCTCACATTGCAAAACCTCAGTGCAGGGGTCGCGACCCTCCTCCTGGAGATCACCTGCCCTGTGTTTGACATGTGCACCTGCTGCACATTGTATCTTGTTTTAATTGTGATTGTTTTTCCGTCACTACCTTCGACATACTTTGGTAATCCTTTAACGCTGTCCCACATGTCGTTACATCACCAGGTTTTCCAGAAGCACCACAGTAAAATTGCAGTATGGATGTGCTACAGTGTCGACTAGTGTGTGTGTGTGCACATGCTGCATGGTAGAAACACAGTGTGTTACATCATCATGCCGCACATTAGTCAGTGCGATCTCCACACACTGGACAGCAGTGGAATTTACTAAAGAAATTAAACGGTGGACGTGACAACTTCATGTTTGCAAAGAATCACGGGGTCTAACTTCAGCACTTAAGTAACAGACGCGGCGGACACTTACTTGCCCTTGTGTTTGTATCGAACGTTCTTAGTCTTCTCTTTAGGATCTCCTGCTTTCCCTCTGACGACCTCCCCCTCTTCCCCCTCCACTCTTTCCTCCCCCTCCTCTTCTTCATCATCCTCCTCCTCATCCAATCTCTGGGCCTTGGGTTTGTCTTCAGTACTTTTCAGGACAAGGCCGTCCAGCTCGGTGTCGCTCTCCCACACACACAGCGCCCCGTCCTGGCTCACCGTGTACAGCTGCACAGATAACGAACATCGGGAAATCTCAAATGTCAGCAGATATTTATGATACAAATATTATAAATTGTTGTCAAGAAAGTCGAAACAATCTCCTCTGTTTTGGTAAAGTGGTTACATTTGTTAACAAAATTTGGTTTGGCCTGGAACAGAATAGACTGAATCTGTGGCTGGACCAACATAGAAAACTCCTCACATTTGTAACATATTAATGAAAATCTGATTTGAGACTTCAATGATCATGTGCCACAATGAAACTTACCAAAAACAAATCAATCATCATGGCTACAATTTGAGAAAAATGTGTTTGTTCCACGACTCCTCTGAGGTTCTCGGGTCAATTTCCACCAAACATGCTATGTGCAGGTAGGTTGACCCCAGAATGGGTTTCAGAGGATTTGTTTAGGCAAAAGGTCAAAGTCACTGGGATCAAAGTTCAAAATATTTCTGCTTCTATTTCAGGTTCTTTGACCAATTTCCCCCAAACCTGATATGTGGATGGCATCAACCCCACAACTGTCCTTAAAGGGTTTGTTTTGGCCAAGGTCAAGGTCACTGGGTCAAAAATCCAAATAGTTTTTCACTTCAATAGCCATTGGAGGTGGGTTCTGGAACTGCCCTGGGGAGGTCATGTTTTGCACTCCAATTTCCACTGAACATGGCATCCACATGACGGTGGGTTCTGAATTGACCAGCAAGGTCAAATTTGTCAAAGGTCAATCTTTGCAGTCAAGGTCATGTCTGTCTGCCTGCCTGATTATTGGCCGACTCCCAGGTCCCTTTCCCCCCTGATTTCTGCCAAATTTGATATGGCAATGAAGGTTGGCCCTAAAAATTAACAATAAAAAGTTAATTTGGGCAAGGGCTGAATTTGATTTGCAACCCACTGTGGACCAATGCCAGGAGTGTCCTACAAATGTCAGCCAGAGGTCAGTCACTTATGTGAAGATCAAGGTCACTGGGGTCAAAAGACGGCCATTACTGTTTCACGTCCATGGTACTATTACCTCGTTCCCACGACAAAGTAAGCTAGCGAGTAAAAATTAACTCACATCGAGACTGTCCTTCTCAAAGAAACAACCCACGATGACGTCTTTGTGTCCACCCAGCGAGTAGTAGATCAGGTTGGTCCAACGTTCAGCTCCAAACACCCATGTTGACATATCTTTGCTGCCCACCACAAAACACCTAAAGAACAACAAAACAATGTCGGCTGTGGGAAGGAGACGGGTACCTGTGAGCCACGAGGGAACATGAGTCCTCAGGTTTTCCCTTCAGCCAACTGCAACATCACGTGACTCCACTGAGGAGTTCCACTTTGATTTAAAATCAATGGGGACAAAAACCCTGATAAATAGGTCAGAAAGCTGTCATGACCGCTGACAGTTCATGGATCTTTTCACTTTGACTCACTTCGAGTCGTCTGTCCAGTCGATGCAGGTGGTTTCGTCGTACGGGCCGTAGTAGCTCTTGTCCAATACAAAAGCGTTGAACTCGCGCTTCTTTCCAGGAGCATGGTACATCAGCGCCACATTATCCTTTGTAGCAACGAACTTCCTGGCATCACACACATCACAACGTCATGTTAACATCTCAGCAGACAAACAAATAATCAATGAAATAAAAGTGTTCCATAAAGTCTCTAACAATTGTATAACACAGAGAAAAAGTAACATAAAAAAATGTGGATGCACTATATATATATATATATATATATATATATATATATATATATATATATATATATATATATATATATATATATATATCTCTTGCGCCTACACTGGGATGCCTTGAACCAAGTGCAGGGCATCTGGGATTCCAGTCAACCTCCTGAAATTGGGGGAGGCACAGGTTCGTGCCAGAGTATGACCAGATGTAAGAGCTGTTTAATTCACTGCTTCTGATAACTCTAACTGGAAATAATGAATATTATCACTATTACTAGTCAGCAGAATGCAATACATTTTATTCTTAATTATTCATTACAGATTAACAAAGCCAAGGTAAAAACGTATTTAATTTATGCTGATCTAAAAATTTAAAAAGTGTCTACTCTGAATTGTCTGATAACAGCAACAAATACTTAGTTGTAATTTTAAAGTGCCTGATTTTCAAGAGGATTTTCTCCCTAAAATGTTTTTACTGTATCGCACGATTCCTAAAGTGAGTTGCAGCCCCCCTGGTGAGCAGTAAAGGTACTGCAGATGGGCTGTGAGACATCATCAAATAACGGAAAATGTCTGTCAATTTTGTAATAAAGTTTAAAATAACCAAAGAAATATTTAAAATTTAAGAAATGTACTCAGAAGTAATAAAACAAATTAAAGCTTTAAATTACTTCCTATTCTTCAATTATAAGACCTAGTTTGATAAAAGCTATATGTGGAAATGATTCATTTTAGTCTCGTGTCAATCAAAATTGTGATTAAAGGATTTGGGTGGGCCGCAGGAATTTTTCAGATTTTAACGTGGGCCATGAAATTCTTAAATTTGGGAATGGGTGGTCTAGTTGATTTATATACAAATTTATTTATTTATAAATAGCAAATTAAAAGCAACAAATTGAAAAATTAAAACAGCAATTAGATGAAAAAAAAAAAAAAGTTGGTCAGTGTCATTTCAACCAAACCAGCTGCTGTTCGTTTTTCACTGAGGAATCCATTAGATGCAGCAGGACAGTTCCTGGTTTACCTGCCGTCAGGCGAGAAGCGGACGCTGTTCACAGGCTTGTGGAAATGGAAATGATGGAGGATGGCCCGAGTGATGAGACTGACCAGTAAAGCTGCTCCGTCTGCATGACACAAACATCGGCACAGGAGGAGATTTGTGGGTTTTGGACACAACCTGTGACCCATATTGTCAGCTTCCACACAGCAGGAGCAGAAGCCTGGTTTCACTACCAGCAATCAAAGGAACTTCTTACCTTCATCCACCACGATTGCCAAGTTACCGTCAGGAGAGAGACCCACACAGGTGATGTTCTTTGTCGTGGACACGGGTAAAGTCTCCGACGTGTTGCTTCAAGATGGAGATTGAAAAAAAAAAGATTAAAATACTTTAGTTTTTTTTTTCTAGGTTTATGACAAAGTCAGCTCTGTATGACAATGCTAGTTTAGCTATATTAGAGAAACTTTTTTATTAAATGTGAATATTTGAGTGGGATTTTCAGAGTGAAAATAACATTAATAATTTTACAGTTATTTTCAAAACAATATTTCCCAAATTATACTCAACAAAAATATAAACGCAACACTTTTGGTTTTGCTCCCATTTTGTATGAGATGAACTCAAAGATCTAAAACTTTTTCCACATACACAATATCACCATTTCCCTCAAATATTGTTCACAAACCAGTCAAAATCTGTGATAGTGAGCACTTCTCCTTTGCTGAGATAATCCATCCCACCTCACAGGTGTGCCATACGAAGATGCTGATTAGACACCATGATTAGTGCACAGGTGTGCCTTAGACTGCCCACAATAAAAGGCCACTCTGAAAGGTGCAGTTTTGTTTTATTGGGGGGGGGATACCAGTCAGTATCTGGTGTGACCACCATATGCCTCATGCAGTGCAACACATCTCCTTCACATCATCCGTGAAGAGAACACCTCTCCAACGTGCCAAACACCAGCGAATGTGAGCATTTGCCCACTCAAGTCGGTTACGACGACGAACTGGAGTCAGGTCGAGACCCCGATGAGGACCACAAGCATGCAGATGAGCTTCCCTGAGACGGTTTCTGACAGTTTGTGCAGAAATTCTTTGGTTATGCAAACCGATTGTTTCAGCAGCTGTCCGAGTGGCTGGTCTCAGACGATCTTGGAGATGAACATGCTGGATGTGGAGGTCCTGGGCTGGTGTGGTTACACGTGGTCTGCGGTTGTGAGGCTGGTTGGATGTACTGCCAAATTCTCTGAAACGCCTTTGGAGATGGCTTATGGTAGAGAAATGAACATTCAATACACGAGCAACAGCTCTGGTTGACATTCCTGCTGTCAGCATGCCAATTGCACGCTCCCTCAAATCTTGCGACATCTGTGGCATTGTGCTGTGTGATAAAACTGCAGCTTTCAGAATATGTATGTATATATACATATATATATACACACACACACATACATGCATATGTGTGTGTAGGAGATGTGTTGCACTGCATGAGGCAAATGATGGTCACACCAGATACTTACTGGTATCCCCCCCCCAATAAAACAAAACTGCACCTTTCAGAGTGGCCTTTTATTGTGGACAGTCTAAGGCACATCTGTGCACTAATCATGGTGTCTAATCAGCATCTTGATATGGCACACCTGTGAGGTGGGATGGATTATCTCAGCAAAGGAGAAGTGCTCACTATCACAGATTTAGACTGGTTTGTGAACAATATTTGAGGGAAATGGTGATATTGTGTATGTGGAAAAAGTTTTAGATCTTTGAGTTCATCTCATACAAAATGGGAGCAAAACCAAAAGTGTTGCGTTTATATTTTTGTTGAGTGTATTATAATTTTTTATCACTGTTATTCAAATAACTACCACATTTTTATGCAACCTAAAAAAAACAGCACCAGAGCGAAAGAGAACAGGTGGTTTACATCAAGAAATCAAGACAATTTTAGTTTAATTTTAGTCACCTGAAATTTCATTTTTATTTAATTACTTGTGTCAAACATGTTTAAAACAGTTCTTAAACTGCTAAAATTCAGTTAGGTTAAAACCCATGTAAAGCTGATAAAAGGTTCTTTCATCCCAGTTATTGTGGTCCAGAACAATTTAAAACCAATTTAAAACCAAATTTAATTTAATTGAGTCATGAAACTGTTTATGAGAGTCATGTACATGCACACGACTATGTACTGACTGCAGCTTCAAAATATTAAACTTATCTACATTTTTGGTGTTGAAGCTGAAAAACATATTCAGTGAAAACAATTTTTAAAAAACATTATAACATGGTTTATACAAATTTTAAAATAGTTGGCGGCCACTTTTCTGTGCATCAATTAACTAAACAGTCATTTCAGCTGAACCCAGCACAAACTAAGAACATTATACTCAAAAAGATATATTCACAACACATGTAGTTTTATATACTCGTACATCCTGCAGAGCATGCTGACATCTCCTCTCTGTCCAATTTAGCTCAACCAAAGGTTTCATTCTGCAAAGTATACTAGAACCAAATCTGGAAATGTTGCCACACATTGATAAGATTGCTATCCTGACTTACTTTTTCAGGTCAAACACAGAAACTCTGTTTCCAACTGGACTGATCACAGCATTGCCATCTTTAGAAAAATTCAGATTCCCTTGACGATAGACGGCTCCCAGCAGATTGGAAAACTACAACAAAGAGACATTTTCATTTAAGTTCATGCAGCACAAATCTGCTCTTAATTTCACAGTAGAAGAAGCCTTGTTAAAAAAAACCCAAAACATTTATTTTAACATTTGCAGAATAAATGTATTTTTAAAAAAAGGCTTTTATTTATTGTCATCTGTCAAAAACATTCTTCAGTTCCAGTTGGTCGAATTTCTTGCTCTTTCTTTCATAACAATGAAATTAAATATTTCTGGGTTTTTACAATATTTTAATGAATAAAACATTTGAAAGCAGCACCTTGGGACACTGTGATAGCAACATTTAAAATAAATTTATCGGATATCACAGAGATGCCTTACGACCTAATTATTAACAACAACAACGGCTTCTTCTATTTTCACAGTTACTGATCAAAAAATAAAAATAAAATAAAACAGAAACAATATTTCTTGTAAAATTACATTGAATTAAGGGGTAATTTGACAGTACACCTCAAAATTAAGTCTGCTGAACTCCAAAGTGTATGTTAGCGATGCGAAAAGTCCTGAGGCACATGTTTATTACATTTTTAATTAAAAGTTTACAACTACTCCGCTAGAAATGGGCATTTTCTGAACGGAGTTTGGTGTTCCGGCATTTCCCCTTTACTAATTATGAATCGTTCATGAACAGCGGGAAGTTAATGAGCGATGTCGTACTCACCCGGTAATTAAACTTCATTTTCGCCAACAACGGCTTAGATTTTATCTATTTATTTGTGTTTATACCACATTAAGGACACATGCTTCCCCACACCACGCATGTGTTTGTGTTCTTCTTCTTCTATCGAGTTTATTGGCGGTTTGCAAACCAAAACGGTGTATTACCGCCACCAACTGTTTGGGTGTGGAATATTAATGGAACCTGAGCGAAGCGCCGCGTTGACGGAGGAATAAACCGGAAATGGCACAAAACAATCCGGAATCCAGCCACCCTCCTGAAGAAGCCCATTTCAGCTGCTTGTACCCGCGATCTAGTTCTTTCGGTCATGACCCAACCCTCATGACCATAGGTGAAAGTAGGAAAGAAGATTGACCAGTAGAAGGTAGAGCTGCACCTCAGCACCAAAAGGCTGAGGCACAAGCCAAAAACAGCACAAATTCTGCCCAGTGGGGAAAAAGCCACAAACCGGACAACATTGTCAGAAAAAGCTGTAAAAAGCCACAAACTGATGGTAGATGAAGCCACAAACCAGAAATGACATAGCGAGATGCTGAAGAGCTTCGCTCAATCATGTCCACAACATATATTAATAATAATAATGACTTTATTCCAGACTTAAGTCAACATAGATACATGATATGTACATAGTATCTCGACAGTTACAAACTTATACAGAGATGTTGGACCTATATTTACCTCCGCCAAGGAGGTTATGTTTTCGGTCGAGTTTGTTTGTTTGTTTGTTTGGCTGTCTGTTTGTCAGCAAGATAAGTCAAAACGTTTTCAACGGATTTTGATGAAATTTTGTGGAGTGGTTGGAAATGACAAGAGGAACACGTGATTAAATTTTAGTGGTGATCCGGATCAGGATCCGGATCCAGGAATTTTTTAAAGGATTCTTCACCATTGCGGGATAGGGGGAATTTTGACATTCTAGTTTCTAACTCCACAAAAACAAGGCAGAAAGGCTTGAAAAAAATTAGGGTGTAACATAGTCAAATGTTCTATCAAACAACAAAGTTTGGTGATGATTGGATCCAGATTCCGGATCTGGTGATCCAGAATATGCAAAAATATAGGGAAAATAGAAAATGTGTCAGTGTGAGGTGACAAATGAAGCTAGAGATGCACAACTAACACCAAATTGTAGCTGAAGCTGTACTGATACAGTAAGGTGTCATCAGATTTGATGTAGCTTCAAATGTTATAGAGCTAGATCCAGAAGAAAACCGCCATTACAGAAAAATCATTTTTATACAATAAGTTTTGAACTAATAAAGACATAAAAGTGATTCCAAGTTCTAGTGGTGTGTTTTCATGGTCAAGGATGTCAAATATAAAGGAAACAAAGGTGTATGTATCATAGTTTTGGTTGTAACACTGAATTGTTGAATAGATCACTGTGCCAAGGAGGGAATCTCTTTAGGGTCAGTGACCCTATGGCCTTGTGTAGCACATGCAACACTTAAAAAATAGTTCTATTTCAGAATTTACTGTTATTTATTTAGAGAAGTGTTTCATAAATGTTAAAAAATTCATATATTTGCAGTTTAGTTGAATAATAAATTGAATTTTGTCTCTTATTTGTTTTTGTCTATAAGCACATGTAATATCAATATCAGTGATCAGATGACAGTAGCTTCTGGGAAAGGTGCAAGTTGCAATAAACTGTGATGCCAAGCGTTAAGGATACATGCTATCCAGTCACAGCAGATTAAATTTTTTTTTTTACTACTGAGCAAACATCATTGTTAGACTTTTTTAGGTTCAATGATTCCACGGCGTGTAGATGTTATGGTGTCAGTGACCCCATGGCCTTGGCGGAGGTTTGCACTCTCCGAGTGCTTCTAGTTTAAGATGTTGTCAAGAACAGCACATATGATGGGATTCACAGACTTTTCGAAATGCTGCATGAACCGATATACCAACATTAGGAGGTAAGCAGATGACTATATTTTTAATATGTTATGAATCTAAGAAAAAGAGACAAAAAACAACAGCAACAACTAAAAACCAAAACAAAACCATTTTCATTTTTAACATTTTTATATGTTTATTTTCTTAATTATTTTACACAGCAGTCACCACACCTTCGGATTGGTTAGGAACTGGGCAGCAACCCAATGACATTTTAACTGAATACTTTATTTTTAAGGGCTCAAATATATAAATTAGTTGTGCAAACCAAAGATTTTCTCTTGGGATTTTTTTGTTGTTGTTGCTGTTGTTGTCCCCCCCCCCCCCCCCCCCCCCCCCAATGACTCATAAAGTACATGAAGACTAATAAAGGAATAAAGCAGCTGATGACTCACAAAGAGACTGAATCCACATAAGCAAGAATTCTAAATTTGAGCACTGTTGGGGTTGTTTCATTAGTTCAGTGTGATTGATCTTCATCGTGCTGCAGCATTTGGAAAAACCCTGAAAATACAATAAATTCCATTTGTGAACTTTATATTTTGTGAAAAAAGTCACCAGGAAACCTTTGGAGGTAAGCAGATGACTATATTTTAAATATGTTATGAATCTAAAACAAACAAACAAACAAACAAACAAACAAACAAACAAACAAATTCCTTTTCGGTTTTATTTATTTATTTATTTTACACAGCAATAACTGCACCTTCTGACTGGTTCAGAACTGGGCAGCAACCTTGATGTAACCCAATGGCATTTTAGCTGAATACTTTATTTTTAAGGGCTCAAATATATAAATTAGTTGTGCAAACCAAATATTTTCTCTTGGGATTTTTTGTTGTTGTTGTTGTTGTTGCTGTTGTTGTCCCCCCCAGCTCCACCCCGATGACTCATAAAGTACATGAAGACTAATAAAGGAATAAAGCAGCTGATGACTCACAAAGAGACTGAAGCCACATAAGCAAGAATTCTAAATTTGAGCACTGTTGGGGTTGTTTCATTAGTTCAGTGTGATCTTCATCGTGCTGCAGCATTTGGAAAAACCCTGAAAATGCAATAAAAAATACAAGAAATTCCATTTGTGAACTTTATATTTTGTGAAAAAAGTCACCAGGAAACCTTTGGAGGTAAGCAGATGACTATATTTTAAATATGTTATGAATCTAAAACAAACAAAAAAACAAATTCCTTTTCAGTTTTATTTATTTATTTATTTTACACAGCAGTAACTGCACCTTCTGATTGGTTCAGAACTGGGCAGCAACCTTGATGTAACCCAATGGCATTTTAGCTGAAGTTGTTAGTTATCAAACCCTCAAATCTATATTATATTTTGTTAATCCTGTGATTTGTTTCTTTATTTTTCTGTGTAGATGGCGATACACTTGGAGTACTGTGGGGAAGAAAGGATTGGAAATGCCAAAAGGCAGACTCTGCGTCTCCACAGGGCTTTCCTGGAGACAACTGGTCAACTTGTTGAGCCTCAGCCTCGTTACACAATGGATGATGAGTGGAGGTATGAACAATCAGCCAAAAAGAAAAAGAAGAAGAAGAAGACGACGGGTGGTGGTGGAGGGATGAACTGGCAGAACGTGTGGGAGGCCGACATGGTGTGTGAGGAACTCCGCCGTGAGGAGAAGGCCAAGGTGGCAGGGACAGCTGACACCGAGGTCTGGAAGGGTCCATGGGTGCCACTTGGGAGACAAGACCACTTAATGTGGTCTGACTTCGAGAAGAGGGACCCCATCCCACAGGCCAAAAAGGAGTTTCCTCCAAAGAAAGAACCAGAGGTGAAGCAACCGGCTAAAGATGAGGAACACAAACTCTGTGACACACAGACGAGACCTCACCAGCCCATCACCAAAACAGAGACCAAGAAAAACATGTGGTCTGATGTTTTAAAAAAGGAGAGGCCAGAACATAACTGCAGTCTGCAGCCAGTAAAGTCTGCAGTCTGCAGTTCTCCTGTGCCTCCATCTGAACCAAAGGACCCGTCTGTCCCCGATCAGCACAGCAAGGCTCACCGGGACACTTTGGCTCTGCTCAGAAAAAAGAAAGAAGCTCTGAGGGAAAGTCAAAGCAAAGCTCACGCAGTCAGTCAGAAGATCCAGGAGGAGCTGCGAGCCATGAAGGAGAGCTTCAAAGAAGTGAGCAAAATCAAGGAGGACTTAATGAGTGAGCTGATGGAGGAGACCAGTTCCCTCAAGAAGGAGATGATCGCTGCCAAAATCAGATTTAGGCAGCAGCTTGAAGACTTGAGGAAACTGTAAAACAGACACGACAAGAAGGCCGTCAAAGAAATTCTCTAAAGATGGATCATCTTCCTGTTTTTAGAACTGTAAATAAAACACTGTCTACGAACTTTAGATCTACATGTCTGGATCATTGTCTCAATCTTATTGATTTAAGTCAAGGACTGAGCTGCAGTCACATTTTAATAGCTATTTGCTTCTGCTTTGCAGGTACATGAGGTGATTTCAGTAACTGGATGTGAAATTTGAATTGTTTCAGCCAAATCCTGGAATGAAACAGCATTCTGTTCTCATCCTGTCAGGGGTTATGGCAGAAAAACAGCCAATGTGGTGTTTAAACAATTATGCATGCAAAACCAAAAACACATAAAAGCTGAGTCTGGAGTTCAACCACGATCAAATCATTATTCTGTATGTGGGTGCATGTACATACACACCACGCTTTGTGTTCATTTGCAGGTTCGGGTCTGCTATGCCGGCTTGGTCATGTCAATCATTGTGCTGGTTGTCAGCCACCGTTGATCAAATGGAAACAAAACTGAAACCTCGTATAAGACTGGACTGTGTATGAAACTCTACAGGGCTTTTATTCTGAAACAAATACAGGAAGTGGCTGTAGCTTGACTGGTTGCAGAATTTCCTCATCATGTAGCAGTACATCAGCGTGCGCTGGTCAGAATTGCAGGGTTGCCAACTGTCCTTCATCTGGCGTGACAATTATGCTTTCAGCATCAATCTCATGCATAAACGAGAAATGTCACGCCAAAATAAAAATTCTCCCGTTAATTTTCTGTTGATGATTAGGCTCGACCAGACCACAGCGCATACATACTGTTTTTGTCCACAGTGTGACTTCTTTCGGCTGTATGATGCAACAAAAGCAGTGTCTTCTTTCTAGCGCTTGTGTGCTTTGATCTGTGAACCGGAAGTGTTAGCTCACTCTCTGCTCATTTTGAGGTTAAAATTTACTCACTTTGCCAGCAAAAAATTAATAGCGGACTGAAAGTTAGCGGAACAAAGTTTTTCAGAACCTAATTGGTCTGTTGGTAGTTTTCAAAGTTAGCTGAAAAGCTAATCTGCTAATGAAAAAGTTAGTCTTGCTAATTAGCAGTTAGCAGATTAGCGGAAATGTGCACCCCACTGTCCAAAACCGTCTTTTAGCAAAATGGGACCAACCTTATTACTGATGCAGGTACTTTTCAGATTGTTCATAGCCTCCCCGTCCGAATTGAGAGTTAAGAAAGTTGCTGAAAATGCTACCGTATGTTATCTTAGGCCACTTCTTCATGTCATCCTCCCACATCTTTATATTTGTAGACAAAGGGATTGTAATGTTGTCTCGTTTGAGCTGTGACAGTAGTGTTCCCACATGCTTTATGTCTCTAAGCCTTGTAGAAAGTGGATTAGGTAACACGTAAACAAATGCCAGTTTTTCAGTTCAGTTCACCCATAATTCATGCAAGCCCAAATTGGGGCTAGGATTAAGGTGGATCGCTGTCTGCATGGTCTGCCTATATCAAGGTCATCACTTAGGTCATTACTGATTATGTGTCTGGGGTATCCCTTACCAAAAAATAGTACTGATAAGTATATAAAAAGTCAACTAGAAGTATACTTGAAACATACTTGCATATACTACTTTTTGGTAAGGGATCTACATGAGTCAGCGTTTTTCAGTACTTCACAATTTAATTTAAACACTGGAAAATCTACCCCTTTTAGATAGCTGGCCCTAAAGGACATTACCACACTCTTCTTGGTGTTGTATAGTCCACAGTGGTTGTCACCAAACAGCTGACATACTTTCAACAGTTTGTTAGTCATGCCACAGAGGGTGCAATAAGCATCAGGTCATCTGCATACATAATGTGGTTAATTAGTATGCCACTACACTAGCAGCCAACATGACAAATATACTCAACAAAAATATAAACACAACACTTTTGGTTTTGCTCCCATTTTGTATGAGATGAACTCAAAGATCTAAAACTTTTTCCACATACACAATATCACCATTTCCCTCAAATATTGTTCACAAACCAGTCTAAATCTGTGATAGTGAGCACTTCTCCTTTGCTGAGATAATCCATCCCACCTCACAGGTGTGCCATATCAAGATGCTGATTAGACACCATGATTAATGCACAGGTGTGCCTTAGACTGCCCACAATAAAAGGCCACTCTGAAAGGTGCAGTTTTGTTTTATTGGGGGGGATACCAGTCAGTATCTGGTGTGACCACCATTTGCCTCATGCAGTGCAACACATCTCCTTCGCATGGAGTTGATCAGGTTGTCAATTGTGGCCTGTGGAATGTTGGTCCACTCCTCTTCAATGGCTGTGCGAAGTTGCTGGATATTGGCAGGAACTGGTACACGCTGTCGTATACGCCGGTCCATAGCCTCCCAAACATGCTCAATGGGTGACATGTCCGGTGAGTATGCCGGCCATGCAAGAACTGGGACATTTTCAGCTTCCAAGAATTGTGTACAGATACTTGCAACATGGGGCCATGCATTATCCTGCTGCAACATGAGGTGATGTTCTTGGATGTATGGCACAACAATGGGCCTCAGGATCTCGTCACGGTATCTCTGTGCATTCAAAATGCCATCAATAAAATGCACCTGTGTTCTTCGTCCATAACAGACGCCTGCCCATACCATAACCCCACCGCCACCATGGGCCACTCGATCCACAACACTGACATCAGAAAACCGCTCACCCACACGATGCCACACACGCTGTCTGCCATCTGCCCTGGACAGTGTGAACCGGGATTCATCCGTGAAGAGAACACCTCTCCAACGTGCCAAACGCCAGCGAATGTCAGCATTTGCCCACTCAAGTCGGTTACGACGACGAACTGGAGTCAGGTCGAGACCCCGATGAGGACGACGAGCATGCAGATGAGCTTCCCTGAGACGGTTTCTGACAGTTTGTGCAGAAATTCTTTGGTTATGCAAACCGATTGTTCCAGCAGCTGCCCGAGTGGCTGGTCTCAGACGATCTTGGAGGTGAACATGCTGGATGTGGAGGTCCTGGGCTGGTGTGGTTACATGTGGTCTGCGGTTGTGAGGCTGGTTGGATGTACTGCCAAATTCTCTGAAACGCCTTTGGAGATGGCTTATGGTAGAGAAATGAACATTCAATACACGAGCAACAGCTCTGGTTGACATTCCTGCTGTCAGCATGCCAATTGCACGCTCCCTCAAATTTTGCGACATCTGTGGCATTGTGCTGTGTGATAAAACTGCACCTTTCAGAGTGGCCTTTTATTGTGGACAGTCTAAGGCACACCTGTGCACTAATCATGGTGTCTAATCAGCATCTTGGTATGGCACACCTGTGAGGTGGGATGGATTATCTCAGCAAAGGAGAAGTGCTCACTATCACAGATTTAGACTGGTTTGTGAACAATATTTGAGGGAAATGGTGATATTGTGTATGTGGAAAAAGTTTTAGATCTTTGAGTTCATCTCATACAAAATGGGAGCAAAACCAAAAGTGTTGCGTTTATATTTTTGTTGAGTGTATTTGGCCTGTGGCTTAGGTCATCCATGTAGATATTTAATAAATGAAGGGACGAAATGCCACCCTGTCTGACACCATTAGATACTCCAAAGAACTCTTGAGAGATCATTCCACCACCTGATACACATTTTCTGGTTAGCATACCATGCCACCAGTAATCTGACAATATAATCAGGAACTCCACTCCTAATGAGAGCTTGATATAATACTGAGTGTTTTACCCTATAGCTTTATTAGCATCAAGGAAACATGCAAACATACTACCATTAAGTATCCCATAGACATCTATTATTTCTTTCATCACATATCAGTGATCTGTGCCATGCTTCTTTTTGAAGCCAAACTGATTGGGGTTGGTTGCCATGTATTCAGACATGCGATTTAATAATATAATTTCCAAAGCATTGATAATAATACTAGCTAATGCCATGGGCCTATAGTTGTCCTTGGACATGACATTACCTGCATTGCCCTTAATGACACTGGCAGTGGCAGCACACCATGTACAACACAGTCTCACTTTTTTTTTTTTTTTTGTGCTCCCGTCACAGAAATGATTCAAATTTTTGTGACGGGGTCTTTTTAAAGCTCACTATTACTAACCCTACTCCTACCCCCAACCCTAACCTAACACTACTCCTTCCTCCAACCCTAACTATAACCAACCCCCCACGCGCTGCACTTTTAATTACGTGCACCCGTCACGGAATGAATTAGAATAAATTTGTGCTCCCATGACAAAAATTTTGCACTTTTCTTGACAATATGACAAACCACTAGATTAATGTATATTTTGTGCTGCTGAATCACGACATGCCGTGAGACTGGGTTGATTATACTCTGCATCAGACAGAATTTCCCAGTTTGGGGTGCAACTGTTGGTAATATTCATCAATTTCAATTTATTTTCATTTATACATTTATACGTATAGTGCCAAATCATAAGAGTTTCCTCAAGGCGCTTCACACAAGTAAGGTCTAACCTTACTAACCGCCAGAGATACCTTGTCGTCAGATACCTAGTCTGATGACTAGGTATCTCTTCAACCGCCAGAGATAAAGCAATCGGAATATGATCTTCATCTGTGAAGTTATAAGACACGTCCATGTCACTGATGGCACTGCCAAAGACCTATGCAGACACAATATGTTCTAAACAGGATTCAGAACCCCAAGAGTCACTGACATAGGTATAACTGCCATTGGGTAGCATACAACAAGAAGAAAGTTAAGCATATGCTTAGCAAATAAGGAACTGTCTGGATCCTTCAGGTTTTCATTCCAGCCACCTATCAATACCACAGTAGTTCAGTCAAATTCCTCCAATTAATGCACTCAGAACACCCAAATCTTCGAAGTACTTATCTTCATTTTCACTGCACTGATTAGGTAGATGTAAAATAATAATAATTAATTTTTATTGGCACAGATTTCAACTTGCATAGCAACGCACCAGTTTGAGATTGAAAGGCTTAATGTATCTGTCCAGTTGCTGACTCCAAAGAATGGCAACCCCCCAGGCTGGAGCCTATCCCAGCAGTCATAGGCCGTGAGGCGGGGTAGATCCTGGACAGGACGCCAGTTTGTCGCAGCGAACACAGTACAAACATAATATGTAATTTGGTCACTTTTCAAAGGGGTCAGACTCATCAATAAAACCAATGTAATGTACAATGGTTCATGTCAGGTCAGCTTACATGACCTGAGCGGCCAGTCGTGGAAGTACAAATTTTTGGCTTCGCCACTTCGCTGCAGTGACGTGTACCCACCCTCACCAGTATGTAGTCGTGTGAATACTTATCCTTCCCTGTGACTCCATCTCTCCTGTCTCCTTGATACAACCTGTCCCTGAATCTATATAATAAAAGCCAAGTGGCCTCTGCGTACGTGCATGTGTGTGTATGATGCTTGTATTGATAGCTGCTGTCATAAATATATGACTTTGATTTGGCTATGCCAAAATACATACAATTTAATGGCAAAACAGTCTTTGTCAGAGATGGACTATCAGGGCCATTAAGTCTTTTTGTGCTGGGATAAAATCTGACATGTCCCAAACATGCAAATTACCATTTTGATATAAGATTGTTTCCATAGAAACTGTTAAAGTCTCTTCAGTTTCTCCATTGTTTCACTAGGGGTCACCACAGCAGATCTGATGTGGATCTACATGTTGATTTGATTTTTACACCAGATGCCTGTCTTGACGCAACTCCACATTACACAGAGATTATACAGGTGTGACCTTGAACCAGGAACCTTCAACAGCGGAAACAAGTGCACTTAACCACTTGGTCACCAGCCCTGCTTCCATGGAAACTATTGATGTCTGAAATACCCATTTGTTTTTTGTTTTGTTTTTACCCATTGTCTGCTTGATAAATAAAATAAAATAAATAAATTAAAACCACAGAGCATCACACATGTTGATGCGAAGACCCAGAGGGAAAAACAAGGGAGCAGCCGAGGGGCTTACTTTGGTCGTTTTAAATACTAAGAGTATATAGTGCTTAATATGTGGCTTTTAATTCAAACTGTTAAATATTAAATAAACTCTGATTACATGAAGCATTATCCTTGTACTTATTTGGTAGAAGTTGTAGCTTTCTTTTATATGGATAGATATGCAATTTCTCCCAAACTGTCTCTCAAAACTGACCAAGTTAATTCAATGCAGCATGAAGACATCAAGTGACCAACCACTAATTCACATGTGAATTGAGATACGGCGACAATCCGACACAGATTCTTGACACACTTGGAAATGAGCAAAACCAGACCGTGCTCATCACCTTCCTCTGTGTCCTTCACATGATCCCTCTAGTTATTTTTAACATTGTCTGAATAATTCAGCGTCTGACAGGTTCATAGACAACATACATGTAGAAATAGTTTTTTTTTTTTTTTTTTGCTTGACAAATGTCAGCCTGAGGTAAAGTAAGAGATGAGCTAACACTTCTGCACTTTTATCTGGTTAAATATATCTGGTTAATAATAATTCCCACTCCCCCAACACACACACACACACACACACACACACACACACACACACACACACACACACACACACACACACACACACACACACACACACACACACACACACACACACACACACACACACACAGACGGAGTGGGAGCAGGAATACTGTCAACCAAACTGCAGTCTCTGGTGCTCAAAAAGGAAGCTAACAAAGAAGTGGCAAATTCTGCAGTTCCTTGAATGGCCACTTGAGGATGACTTCAAAAATTATTCGAATCCAATTACATTTTTTCCACAAATTTGATTGGTTAATCGTGTGAGATTTCTGACCATAACATATTGCGTTGACGGTGGCAAAATATTTGACCATTTCACATTTCATGTATTACCCCGCGCCCTGACCGCATTGCTAGGCAGATGTCAATAATGGCGCTGTCAGCTGACAACGTGAGAAACTGGTGGAAGGACGACGATGCAGAAATGGATGAATTTAATCTATCATATGAAAGTACTGATGTGGATTCTGATACAGAATTACTCACTGCAGTTGACCAGATGGAGAAATCTATGGGTCTGCTCACAGAATTTCCAGTTTGGCATGAAGACGCTGTTGCTACCATAAGCTTTGCCGACCGATGTAAATATTGCAATTACTGCTGTGATAACCAATAAATACAATACTAACGGTGATTATTTGACGACTCGGGACTAGGAATCTAGCAACATTTCCCTAAAACTACGGTCTGCGTAACACTTTTATTGAACTCTGCGGGTTTAGATGTTGCCTTCAGTGGGGAAGTGGTCTTTTGCCAAAAACACGGATTCAGGTCGAATTACTTAAAGAAAAATAAACCGTGCAAATGATGGAATGGGATTTGAATGGGAATAACCCTGTTGTGTCTGATGATTTGTGGATGTTAATGCTGGATTTTACTGTCGCAAATTGAGTTTTACCGGTGACACGTTAGCTCAAAGTGATATTCATCAGTGAAATCACCTGCTGGAGTCAGTGGCTGCAAAGAAAACCTGCACCCTCTTGGCTCTTTCTGGAATACTTTGGACACCACTGCTTTTGAGGCTGTGTCCTATGAAGAGGAGGCTGATCCAACATTCCTGAAATGACAGAGCCTCGTCCACAGAGCATTTTGTTCATGTAGCATTAACTTTTTTTTCCCCTGCACTCTGTTGCAGGACTCCCTTGACAGCTGCATGCGACAAGCTAGCATCGAACCATAAGCTTGGCACCACTGATTTAGCCTGAAACCCATCAACTGCCAATCAGATGAATACCACAGCAAAATATGAAATTACATATAATTGAGGAGACCATTCTGTATATAAAACATCACAGTTTCCCACAAAACTTTATTAATAATCTCACACCGGTTAGAAATAAAAGATCAGTAACTTTGTTCACTTTCAACTCCGCTACAAGCATGAGGCTTTCACCTCAGCGTTTTGTGCCAGAGGTCGAAGCAGGGCACCACGTGCAGGCGGACGTATTTCTGGCTCCCGGATGAGCACTCCAAACAGCCGTAGACTGTTTCCCGCTTCTGGTTCCCCATGCCGCACAGAGCGCATGGCCCCTTGGGGATGTTGTGGTTGAGGAGGTTAACGCGGGTGTGGGAGCCCTCCCTCAGATATGTGGTGGACAGGTCCGTCATACTGGCAGCTTTCTCGTAGTAGTCAGTCACCACGTCATCCATGTAGGTGTCGGAGTGCGTGAGCTCCTCGAAGGTTCGATCATCTGAAGCACAATTTAGAAATGCAAGAGTCACAAAAATGTGCAGACAGACACTAAAGTGGAGTTTGAAGAGCAGAGTTGATTTTCACACCCGCCCTGAAGGGGTTTCCGTAGATGATCCCAGACAGGAACCTACGCAGTCGGCCCAAGGAGACACGTCCGATGAAACCACCAAGCTGCTCCCTGATCTGCTCCCTCTCAAATCCACCAGAGGACTCGGGTGTTACACAGATATCTGACACAGAGTAATCTGATTACACTTCATGTCATGACAGTTGTACTTATTTTATATGGCATATGTGGAATTCCAGAATTATTCAGCCTGAGGGGAGTTTTGCACACTTGGAGTGTCCATCTAGACGTACGTATTTGACATTCCTACTGTAAGTGCTGCACTTTTAGAGAGAGAGAGAGAGAGAGAGAGAGAGGGGGGAGTAGGAATGCTGGAGGCCTTCCTACCAAGCCGCCCGTCCAATCGAATGTACAGCTCACAGATGCTGAAGGCGATGGTGGTGTGAGCCGGGATGATGATGGCCTTGTCTCGACCTTTTGGGTTTCTGCCATCGTCAATCTGAAACTATAATAGATGATGAGTAAATGTCCAATTTTATAATTTAGACAATTGATCTTAGATTAAAAGGGTCATAGTTTCATGTTAAAATTGACACCCAAAAAAGTAGAATTGTGGGGATTTAATGATCAATTGAAACCATATGTACAATGCATCCAGAAAGTATTCACAGCGCTTCACTTTTTCCAAATTTTGTTATGCTAGCATTCTTCAAAAATAGATGAAATTCATTTTCTGCTCAAACTTGTACACACAGCACCCCATAATGACAACGTGAAAAAGTTTTTTTTGTAAGATTTTTGATTTTTTTGAGATTTTAGCAAATTTATGAAAAATAAATTAAAAACTAATAAATCACATGTTAACATGTGAACAGTATTCATAGCCTTTGCAAGCTCAAAAATTAGCTCAGGTGCATCCTGTTTCCACTGATCATCCTTGTAATGTTTCATGCCCGTATATAGAGGGGGTTCAGAGGGTTCAACCGACCCCCCCCCCCCGAGAATTCTGCTGATTTTTTCTGATCTGGATATCAACGTTATGTATTTTCTTTTCATTGATAATAAGCAACAAGCACTAACTGTTACACAGCTATTATCACACACCCTCAAGTTTCAATTTCCTCTGCCAGTGTAATCCCTTAAGTGATGAAAGGGGAAACTCCTAGATAAACTTTTCCCATGGGGGTTGAGAATTTGTGCTCCCTGGTCCCTATCCTCCTCTGATATCAAACAGATTAGTAGGCTTGTAAATACCCATGTAGACACACAATTACACTTGTCTGGTTTGTAAAAACATGTTTGTATGTATAAGCTGAGAAAAAAAGGGAGCTTCTCCTTCCTGTTGCAAATTCTGTAAAGGTGCAAATATTCGCGTGGGATTTATTATGCGAATTTCGCGAGTTAAACAAGGTCGCCAAATTAAATACCGCTATTTTAATACATAACGTACATATACGTACATATTCATAATGTAAACGCGAATATTAATACTGCTAAATACAAGGTCTGTTAGAAAACTATCCAACCTTTTTATTTTTTGCAAAAACTATGTGGAATTGAATCATGTGCGCTTGCATCAGCCAAACTTGAACTTTCGTGCGCATGCGTGAGTTTTTTCACGCCTGTTGGTTGCGTCATTCGCAACCGACAGGCAGGTATAAAGTTTGCATTAATGTTATCTTGGTTCTTCCTGGGTGGTTCTTATGGCAACTGATCCAATCCCAAGCAAGGACTATTTGTATATAAAAATGTATTTCCTAAAATGATACATTTTGGGTTTCAAATGAAATTTATGTAGCTTTTTACCCCTCGAAATCCTCAAAAAGCTTCTGCTTCAGGGGGCTTCGCCCCCCTGAGCCCCCCACAAGGGCATTGCCCCTCGACCCCACCGGGGGCCCTGCGGCCCACTGGACCCCCAACTCAAGGATTTGAACCCCCCCTTTCACATTCCTATATACAGCCCTGTGTTTCTACAGCTTAACTGGAGTCCACCTGGGGTACATTCAGTTGATTGGACATGAATTGGACATACACCTGTCTACATATAAGGTCCCACAGTTGAGAGGACAAACCAAGCATGAAGACAAAGGAATTGTCTGTAGACCTCTGAGACAGGATTGTCTCAAGAGGTGCTGCAAAGAGGAATGTGCAAAACTGCACAAAGTTTGTGGCATCATATTCAAGAAGACTTGAGGCTGTAATTTCTGTCAAAGGTGCATCAACAAAGTATTGAGCAACAGGTGTGAATGCTGATGTAGATGTCATTTTAATTTTTAATAAATTTGCAAAAATTTCAAAAACTTTTTTCAAGTTGTCATTATGGAGTGTTGTAAGTAGAATTTTGAAGAAAAAAAAAAGAATTACCCCCATTTTGGAATAAGGCAGTAACATGACAAAATGTGGAAAAGTGAAGTGCTGTGAATACTTTGCACTGTATGTAATAGATTTGGTACTTCTTAAAATTTCCTGTGTCAATATTTTTTATCTTGTTTTTGTGTCTGTCTAACCAAACGTTGCCACGAACAGCGGGAGAAGAAGAAAACTAGAAGGGTGGAAATGAGAGTGGGGACTTTGAATGTTGGTAGTATGACTGGTAAAGGGAGAGAGCTGGCTGATATGATGGAGAGGAGAAAGGTAGACATATTGTGTGTGCAAGAGACCAAGTGGAAGGGAAGTAAGAGCAGGAGCATTGGCGGTGGGTACAAGTTGTTGTACCATGGTGAGGACAGGAAGAGAAATGGTGTTGGGGTCATTTTAAAGGAAGAGTATGTTAAAAGTGTGTTGGAGGTTAAGCAAGTGTCTGACAGGGTGATGAGTGTGAAGTTGGAAATTGAAGGGGTGATGATGAATATCATCAGTGCATATGCCCCACAGGTTGGTTGTGAGATGAAGGAGAAAGAAGATTTCTGGAGTGTGTTAGATGAGGTGGTGGAGAGTGTGCCCAAGCATGAAAGAGTGGTGATAGGAGCTGACTTCAATGGGCATGTTGGTGAAGGGAACAGAGGTGATGAGGAAGTAATGGGTAGATATGGTATCAAGGATAGGAATGGGGAAGGACAGATGGTAGTTGATTTTGCAAAAAGGATGGAAATGGCTGTGGTGAATACCTACTTTAAGAAAAGGGAGGAGCACAGGGTAACATAAGAGTGGAGGAAGGTGCACACAGGTGGACTACATTCTTTATAGGAGATGCAAGCTAAAATAAATCAGAGACTGTAAGGTGGTAGCAGGAGAGAGTGTCACTAGACAGCACAGGATGGTTGTTTGTAGGATGACTTTAGAGGTAAAGAAGAAGAAGAGTGTGAGAGCTCAACAAAGGATCAGATGGTGGAAGCTGAAGGAGGAAGACTGTTGTGTGAAATTTAGCGAGCAGGTGAGAGAAGCACTGGTTGGAGGGGAAGCAATTTTGGACAACTGGAAAAGTACTGCAGATGTGGTGAGGGAGACAACTAGGACAGTACTGGGTATGACATCTGGACAGTGGAAGGAAGACAAGGAGACTTGGTGGTGGAATGAAGAGGTCCAGGAAAGCATAAGGAGAAAGAGGTTGGCGAAAATTTTTGGGATAGTCGGAGAGATGAAGAAAGTAGACAGGAGTACAAGAAGATGCTGCGTAAGGCGAAATTAGAAGTGGCAAAAGCAAAGGAAAAGGCATATTGCGAGCTGTACAAGAAGTTGAATAGTAAGGAAGGAGAAAAGGACTTGTACCGATTGGCCAGACAAAGGGACAGAGCTAGAAAGGATGTGCAGCAGGTTAGGGTGGTAAAAGATGCACATGGTAATGTGCTGACAAGTGAGGAGTGTGTGCTGAGAAGGTGGAGGGAATATTTTGAAGAGTTGAAGAATAAAGAAAATGAGCGAGAGAAAACGCTGCATGATGTAGTGAGAGTAAATCAGGAAGTAGAAGAGATTAGCAAGGAAGAAGTGAGGGCTGCTATGAAGAGGATGAAGAGTGGAAAGGCAGTCGGTCCAGATGACATTCCAGTGGAGGCATGGAAATGTCTAGGAGAGATGGCAGTAGAGTTTCTAACCAGATTGTTTAATAAAATCTTGGAAAGTGAGAGCATGCCTGAGGAGTGGAGACGAAGTGTGCTGGTTCCTATTTTCAAGAACAAGGGTGATGTGCAGAGCTGCAGTAACTACAGAGGCATAAAGCTGATCAGCCACAGCATGAAGTTATGGGAAAGAGTAGTAGAAGCTAGGCTTAGAAAACAGGTGAAGATCTGTGAGCAGCAATATGGTTTCATGCCGAGAAAGAGCACTACAGATGCAACGTTTGCTCTGAGAATACTGTTGGAAAAGTACAGAGAAGGACAGAAAGAGTTACATTGTGTGTTTGTGGACTTAGAAAAAGCTTATGATAGGGTGCCAAGAGAAGAGTTGTGGTATTGTATGAGGAAGTCTGGAGTGGCAGAGAAGTATGTTAGGGTAGTGCAGGACATGTACAAGAATAGTGTGACAGCGGTGAGATGCGCAGTCGGAATGACAGACTCATTCAAGGTGGAGGTGGGATTACACCAAGGATCAGCTCTGAGTCCTTTCTTGTTTGCAGTGGTGATGGACAGGTTGACGAATGAGATCAGACAGGAGTCCCCATGGACTATGATGTTTGCAGATGACATTGTGATCTGTAGTGAGAGTAGAGAGCAAGTTGAGTCTAGTGTGGAGAAGTGGAGATATGCTTTGGAGAGAAGGGGAATGAAAGTCAGTAGAAGCAAGACTGAGTACATGTGTGTGAATGAGAGGGAGCCCAGTGGAATAGTGCAGTTACAAGGAGTAGAAGTGGTGAAAGTAGATGAGTTTAAATATTTGGGGTCAACTGTTCAAAGTAATGGAGAGTGTGGTAGAGAGGTGAAGAAGAGAGTGCAGGCAGGGTGGAGTGGGTGGAGAAAGGTGGCAGGAGTGATTTGTGGCCGAAGAATATCAGCAAGAGTCAAGGGGAAAGTTTACAAAACAGTAGTGAGACCAGCTATGTTGTATGGTTTAGAGACAGTGGCACTAACAAGAAGACAGGAGGCAGAGCTGGAGGTGGCAGAGCTGAAGATGTTGAGATTCTCTTTGGGAGTGACAAGAATGGACAAGATTAGGAATGAACATATCAGAGGGACAGCTCAGGTGGGATGGTTTGGAGACAAAGTCAGAGAGGCGAGATTGAGATGGTTTGGACATGTGCAGAGGAGGGACCCAGGGTATATAGGGAGAAGGATGCTGAGGATGGAGCCACCAGGCAGGAAGAGAAGAAGGAGACCAAAGAGGAGGTTCATGGATGTGCTGAGAGAGGACATGCAGGAGGTTGGTGTGACAGAGGAAGATACAGAGGACAGGGTGAGATGGAAACGATTGATCTGCTGTGGCGACCCCTAACGGGAACAGCCAAAAGACAAAGAAGAAGAAGAACCAAGTAGCAAACAAATTTCACATGGGGGAGCTAAACAAAGTGGTGTGATGCACCACTTAGTATTACAAGTGAATAACACATGCTGTCAGTATCACAAGGGGGTCTGGGGGAACAGCCCCCCGCCCCCAAGCAGTTTTTAAAATTATTTGTTAAATGCTGCATTCTGGTGCAGCATTTAATCAGAATTTTTTTGCTTTGCATGTTTAATAATTTGTTGATGCAGATATTATCAACTGCATCTGCATTTATTTACTAATTTGAAAGAAGAAGAATACAACATCTGATTTATTTTTTTATTTCATTTTTCATTTGATTTGTGTAATATTGATCATCTCTGGCACATTAATATATAATGTAGGGGAAGCCAGGGCACAGTGGATCAGAAATGTTGTTTTGTGGCAGCATGAACACATTATGCATAGATTTAGGTCATTCTATTGTGGGTTTAATACAGCAAGTTATTGTTTATAAGTCTATGTTATTTATGTCTCCCCAAGTGTAATTTACAGGTGTTTAAAATCGATTTTAAAATTTTTGATTCACTAATTCACGGGGCACAGTGAATCCAAAAAATTTTAAACTTAGAATATAATGAAAAACAAAACAAAACACATGATTGTAAAAATTTCTTAAAAATTATATATATATATATATATATATATATATATATATATATATATATATATATATATATATATATATATATATATATATATATATATATATACATATATATATATATATATAATTTTATTTTATATATATATATATAATTTTATATATATAATACAAACTATAATCCAGCAAACCAGCTATGTAATGTGTGAGTGTCTTATATAGTGATATAAGTCCTTTAGAAACTAAAAATAAATACAACTGTCAGAATTTCTGTTCAAACATGAAAACAGTTGTTTACGATATACACAAATTATAGAAATAATTCATGGAAAAATAAATGTATAAGCTTCAACAAGTAATATTTGTCATTCACTTGATACTGGGGCTTAGAAAATCACTTTCTAGACTGATTCACTGTGGCCCGATTCACTGTACCCCGGGTGCATGTGATACACAGGAGTCATGTTATCAATAGCTGACAGTCTGGAGAAGACATAACACATGCTCATCAGTTGGATATGGTAGTCTTCTGACTAATAGCATTTTTTTGGGCCACCTTTCCTCTGTTGTAAGAAATAAATACAAAGACACTGACATCCACAAAATTATTTTTGATAGGAAAAAACTGACTTCACTTGCCACTTAGTTTTACCCTTAATGTATCCAAAAACAAAACACTAATTTATAAGGGGGACGGCTTTATGCATACAAATATGGCATAACTGCTGCAAATATGTATGTAGTTTTGCAGATATAGCTACTGATTCACTGTGCCCTGGTTTCCCCTACTTTGTATAATTTTATTTATTTATTACCGGGGGGTTGGTGCCCCAGCCTCCCAGATCTTTATTTCCGCTGCCTATGTCCATGCGTAATGTTTCAAAACAAAATCAATATCATGGGACTGAAAACTAAGACTGTTTTGTATTTGAACGGTAATTCAGGTGAGATTACTGTCAGCCTTATTTTTGTCTTACCCTCATGGTGGTCCCTCTCATCCCAGCATGAACAGTCAGGGAACACTGGCGTGTGGTGCGGATGCTCTCCACGACGACACACAGAATACTTCGCCCACTCTCTTTGGACTGACGAATCAGGCAGTGATCAAGATCCACTTTCCTTTAATACATGGATTTCCCACCGTCACTGTTCATGTTGTCTCTGTGGTTTATTCAGTCCACATTAATAACAGAATTTGACATTTTTGTGTAATAGCTATGAATCTATATTCTAGTTTTAATGTCAAACCGTATTTACTGGACCTGCATGCCACTGAATTACTATTAAATTTTGTACGTGGGCCTGAAAATTTAACATTTTCAAAGTTGTTGTGGAGCAGATAAATGCAAAAATCATTCATTTCTGGAAACAAGCACCAAAACTGGCACACATACTCACTCCTTAGACATTACTTTAAAAAACAAACAAACAAACAAACAAACAAACAAACAAACAAACAAACAAACAAACAAAAAAAAAACCTGATTGGCCACTTGAATTTTCAATTGGCAGCCAGGTAGGGGTCAATTAAAGAATTACACAGGAGTCAAAATTAAAAGATACTTCAATCATATTGAAAACTATACTGCATTATTTGTCTAATCACAAAGATTCCAAAAAGTTATAGTTTGGACTATCTGTGACTGAATGTTGACTGACTGAATGAAGGTCAGCCCATCTGATGTCACAGCGGTGCTCTGATAATCAGAATAACCTTTTAATTGTAAAGTTTTGCATGCATGACATGTTTGATGAGGGGTTTTATGCAATAAAAGTATCTGACAGGTCTTGCCTTCAGTTGTGGACCTTGGTGTTTCTGTATGGCGGTGGTGGGTTGCAAACCTGTGACAATCCTCATTCCAAGATGGAGAATACAAATATCACAGAAAGGAGGTTGATGTCCTTGCACAAGAACGCATTTAGATCAGGTGTTTCAAATACCAACTCGGAATTAATGACTTCAACAGGGGTTAGACTGAACAGGGGTTAGATTATTGCTGAATCATCTCTGGTTACCAGGGGCAGATTAACACTGCATACTCTCTAGCCAACAGGGGTTAGATTATTGCTGAATCATCTCTGGTTACCAGGGGCAGATTAGCACTGCATACTCTCTAGCCAACAGGGGTTAGATTATTGCTGAATCATCTCTGGTTACCAGGGGCAGATTAGCACTGCATACTCTCTAGCCAACAGGGGTTAGATTATTGCTGAATCATCTCTGGTTACCAGGGGCAGATTAGCACTGCATACTCTCTAGCCAACAGGGGTTAGATTATTGCTGAATCATCTCTGGTTACCAGGGGCAGATTAGCACTGCATACTCTCTAGCCAACAGGGGTTAGATTATTGCTGAATCATCTCTGGTTACCAGGGGCAGATTGCCACAGAATCAACTCTGGTGAACAGTGGGCACATTAGCATTAAATCATGTCTGGCTAACAGGGCAGATTAGCAGAGAAAACGTTTTATGATAATGGGTGAGTTAAACGCTGAGTCATCACTGTCTGACATGGGCAGATTAGTGCTGAATCATTGATTGATTGATCATGGATTCCTTTCCTCAAACTATTTTCTACTAGTCCAGTTCAGGAAATAGCACTTTAATTTTGAACAACAGAAGGCATTTTTGACAATGTTGTCCATTCTCCAGTATAATAACTGGACAACATATGAAGCTTTGATTGTCCAAAAAATTCGTCCAGATCTAGAGTCAACAGATTAGTACAGTAGACTGTTGGTATCAGAGTTCCAGGTTGCCAGGCACTGTGCCGTGGATGTACTATATGTGCGAGGTATAGAATAACACCATCATTTATTCATCCGCACAGGTAAACCCTCATCTCACGTTCACTATGTCACAAGGTCAAACGTCAGACACCAGCTAGTCGCTACTGTTAGAAGGATACTTGACAACAAGGAAATCACCTTTATAGACATATTTGTTTCCAGCAGAATACAGTAATTTGTATTGGAGCATGACAGGAAAAAGATGAATGAATGAGGAGTGCCCTCTAGTGGTCGTTTGATTGGGCACCAGGAGACAATGTGTTGCAGACTGCACAACAAAATAAAGTAGGAGGAGATAGCAAGTTTTTAATCAACTTTTGCTTTTATTCATTGATTAAATTATAATGAAAAATATATGACAACAACTATTTTGGCTTATGTTTCTGATACTTTTGGATATGAATCTTGGTGTCTCATGTTTTGGAAGAGCTCACATCCACATATACTTTTGGGGAGACCTTGATAAAGACCTTGCATAGCAGGTAGCTCAGTGGTTAAGTTGTCCAGCTACCAATAAGTAGACCTGCTTTCGGTTCCCTGTCATGCTACTTATGAATCTAAATTGTCTCAGTTGACCTGGCTGTAAATGGGTACCGCGTTGGCTCGTGAAGTAACCTGTGATGGACTGGCCTCCCCTTCCGTGGAGAGTCGTAGACTCACATCTGCTTCACGCTGAGGCATCTGGAGATAAGCACCTGCACCCACAGGCCACAGGGATGATACAGGACTGACTTCATGGTAATCGTAATAAAAGATTGTTATGAAGCTACATATTGCAAGTGTTTGCAGTTACGTGTTCTTGCCAACCAAAAGACCTTGTAAGATTGAGTAAACAATAAACGTGCTGTGCACACAGCATTTGTGAATAATAAATAATTCATTAAAGAGTCATTTTTGCTGAAGATTAATAAGTTATTAGGCAGCACCTTGTGCTTAGTTTTAAGTAATGAGGTATCAGCTTTGTGGGCAGCAGATGAAGATAAAGGTTCCACAGTAAGCAGCTGGTCCCTAAGTTCTTTATCTGCTGGTACCTGGAGTTGAGTTCTCGCAGTAAAGTGGGCACCTCAAGCTCATGTTTGGTCACGATGCCGAAGGAGGCTTTGACGGCCACAGAGTCAGATCCACTGATGTTGAATCCCACATCGTTGATGATGTGGTTTCCTAATCTACCGTTGAGGGCAACATCAGATTTGTCCTCATAGTTGAGGAGCTGGTAAGAGGAAACTCCTGTTTCAGGAACAAAGGGGAATAAAAATAAAAGGTTAAAACATTGTGAATCACTCCTCATATGCACCCCCCCCCCCCAAAAAATCACTATTTTTAAAAAAGCTATTCAGTGACCTGTTGTGTAATATTTATGTAACTTTTTAATCTGCCACTGTTATAAGGCCGCCTTCCATACAGTCAGAAAGTCTGTTTTCAAAAACAACAAACAAACAAAAAAATAAAACTTGACTTATGACTGTATTTTGGTTTCAAACAATTATTCAATTCAATTCAATTTTTGTTTTATATAGCGCCAAATCACAACAAACAGTTGCCCCAAGGTGCTTTATATTATTGTAAGGCAAGGCCATACAATAATTATGTAAAACCCCAACGGTCAAAACGACCCCCTGTGAGCAAGCACTTGGCTACAGTGGGAAGGAAAAACTCCCTTTTAACAGGAAGAAACCTCCAGCAGAACCAGGCTCAGGGAGGGGCAGTCTTCTGCTGGGACTGGTTGGGGCTGAGGGAGAGAACCAGGAAAAAGACATGCTGTGGAGGGGAGCAGAGATCGATCACTAATGATTAAATGCAGAGTGGTGCATACAGAGCAAAAAGAGAAAGAAACAGTGCATCATGGGAACCCCCCAGCAGTCTACGTCTATAGCAGCATAACTAAGGGATGGTTCAGGGTCACCTGATCCAGCCCTAACTATAAGCTTTAGCAAAAAGGAAAGTTTTAAGCCTAATCTTAAAAGTAGAGAGGGTGTCTGTCTCCCTGATCTGAATTGGGAGCTGGTTCCACAGGAGAGGAGCCTGAAAGCTGAAGGCTCTGCCTCCCATTCTACTCTTACAAACCCTAGGAACTACAAGTAAGCCTGCAGTCTGAGAGCGAAGCGCTCTATTGGGGTGATATGGTACTACGAGGTCCCTAAGATAAGATGGGACCTGATTATTCAAAACCTTATAAGTAAGAAGAAGAATTTTAAATTCTATTCTAGAATTAATAGGAAGCCAATGAAGAGAGGCCAATATGGGTGAGATATGCTCTCTCCTTCTAGTCCCCGTTAGCACTCTAGCTGCAGCATTTTGAATTAACTGAAGGCTTTTTAGGGAACTTTTAGGACAACCTGATAATAATGAATTACAATAGTTCAGCCTAGAGGAAATAAATGCATGAATTAGTTTTTCAGCATCACTCTGAGACAAGACCTTTCTAATTTTAGAGATATTGCGTAAATGCAAAAAAGCAGTCCTACATATTTGTTTAATATGCACTTTGAATGACATATCCTGATCAAAAATGACTCTAAGATTTCTCACAGTATTACTAGAGGTCAGGGTAATGCCATCCAGAGTAAGGATCTGGTTAGACACCATGTTTCTAAGATTTGTGGGGCCAAGTGCAATAACTTCAGTTTTATCTGAGTTTAAAAGCAGGAAATTAGAGGTCATCCATGTCTTTATGTCTGTAAGACAATCCTGCAGTTTAGCTAATTGGTGTGTGTCCTCTGGCTTCATGGATAGATAAAGCTGGGTATCATCTGCGTAACAATGAAAATTTAAGCAATACTGTCTAATAATACTGCCTAAGGGAAGCATGTATAAAGTGAATAAAATTGGTCCTAGCACAGAACCTTGTGGAACTCCATAATTAACTTTAGTCTGTGAAGAACATTCCCCATTTACATGAACAAATTGTAATCTATTAGACAAATATGATTCAAACCACCGCAGCGCAGTGCCTTTAATACCTATGGCATGCTCTAATCTCTGTAATAAAATTTTATGGTCAACAGTATCAAAAGCAGCACTGAGGTCTAACAGAACAAGCACAGAGATGAGTCCACTGTCCGAGGCCATAAGAAGATCATTTGTAACCTTCACTAATGCTGTTTCTGTACTATGATGAATTCTAAAACCTGACTGAAACTCTTCAAATAGACCATTCCTCTGCAGATGATCAGTTAGCTGTTTTACAACTACCCTTTCAAGAATTTTTGAGAGAAAAGGAAGGTTGGAGATTGGCCTATAATTAGCTAAGATAGCTGGGTCAAGTGATGGCTTTTTAAGTAATGGTTTAATTACTGCCACCTTAAAAGCCTGTGGTACATAGCCAACTAACAAAGATAGATTGATCATATTTAAGATCGAAGCATTAAATAATGGTAGGGCTTCCTTGAGCAGCCTGGTAGGAATGGGGTCTAATAAACATGTTGATGGTTTGGATGAAGTAACTAATGAAAATAACTCAGACAGAACAATCGGAGAGAAAGAGTCTAACCAAATACCGGCATCACTGAAAGCAGCCAAAGATAACGATATGTCTTTGGGATGGTTATGAGTAATTTTTTCTCTAATAGTTAAAATTTTGTTAGCAAAGAAAGTCATGAAGTCATTACTAGTTAAAGTTAATGGAATACTCAGCTCAATAGAGCTCTGACTCTTTGTCAGCCTGGCTACAGTGCTGAAAAGAAACCTGGGGTTGTTCTTATTTTCTTCAATTAGTGATGAGTAGAAAGATGTCCTAGCTTTACGGAGGGCTTTTTTATAGTGCAAGATCTTCTAGTGAAGATCTTCTAAATTAGTGAGATGCCATTTCCTCTCCAACTTACGGGTTATCTGCTTTAAGCTACGAGTTTGTGAGTTATACCACGGAGTCAGGCACTTCTGATTTAAAGCTCTCTTTTTCAGAGGAGCTACAGCATCCAAAGTTATCTTCAATGAGGATGTAAAACTATTGACGAGATACTCTATCTCACTTACAGAGTTTAGGTAGCTACTCTGCACTGTGTTGGTATATGGCATTAGAGAACATAAAGAAGGAATCATATCCTTAAACCTAGTTACAGCGCTTTCTGAAAGACTTCTAGTGTAATGAAACTTATTCCCCACTGCTGGGTAGTCCATCAGAGTAAATGTAAATGTTATTAAGAAATGATCAGACAGAAGGGAGTTTTCAGGGAATACTGTTAAGTCTTCTATTTCCATACCATAAGTCAGAACAAGATCTAAGATATGATTAAAGTGGTGGGTGGACTCATTTACATTTTGAACAAAGCCAATAGAGTCTAATAATAGATTAAATGCAGTGTTGAGGCTGTCATTCTCAGCATCTGTGTGGATGTTAAAATCGCCCACTATAATTATCTTATCTGAGCTAAGCACTAAGTCAGACAAAAGGTCTGAAAATTCACAGAGAAACTCACAGTAACGACCAGGTGGACGATAGACAATAACAAATAAAACTGGTTTTTGGGACTTCCAATTTGGATGGACAAGACTAAGAGTCAAGCTTTCAAATGAATTAAAGCTCTGTCTGGGTTTTTGATTAATTAATAAGCTGGAATGGAAGATTGCTGCTAATCCTCCGCCTCGGCCCGTGCTACGAGCATTCTGACAGTTAGTGTGACTCGGGGGTGTTGACTCATTTAAACTAACATATTCATCCTGCTGTAACCAGGTTTCTGTAAGGCAGAATAAATCAATATGTTGATCAATTATTATATCATTTACCAACAGGGACTTAGAAGAGAGAGACCTAATGTTTAATAGACCACATTTAACTGTTTTAGTCTGTGGTGCAGTTGAAGGTGCTATATTATTTTTTCTTTTTGAATTTTTATGCTTAAATAGATTTTTGCTGGTTATTGGTGGTCTGGGAGCAGACACCGTCTCTACGGGGATGGGGTAATGAGGGGATGGCAGGGGGAGAGAAGCTGCAGAGAGGTGTGTAAGACTACAACTCTGCTTCCTGGTCCCAACCCTGGATAGTCACGGTTTGGAGGATTTAAGAAAATTGGCCAGATTTCTAGAAATGAGAGCTGCTCCATCCAAAGTGGGATGGATGCCGTCTCTCCTAACAAGACCAGGTTTTCCCCAGAAGCTTTGCCAATTATCTATGAAGCCCACCTCATTTTTTGGACACCACTCAGACAGCCAGCAATTCAAGGAGAACATGCGGCTAAACATGTCACTCCCAGTCCGATTGGGGAGGGGCCCAGAGAAAACTACAGAGTCCGACATTGTTTTTGCAAAGTTACACACCGATTTAATGTTAATTTTAGTGACCTCCGATTGGCGTAACCGGGTGTCATTACTGCCGACGTGAATTACAATCTTACCAAATTTACGCTTAGCCTTAGCCAGCAGTTTCAAATTTCCTTCAATGTCGCCTGCTCTGGCCCCCGGAAGACAATTGACTATGGTTGCTGGTGTCGCTAACTTCACATTTCTCAAAACAGAGTCGCCAATAACCAGAGTTTGATCCTCGGCGGGTGTGTCGTCGAGTGGGGAAAAACGGTTAGAAATGTGAACGGGTTGGCGGTGTACACGGGGCTTCTGTTTAGAACTACGCTTCCTCCTCACAGTCACCCAGTCGGCCTGCTTTCCCGGCTGCTTGGGATCTGCCAGAGGGGAACTAACGGCGGCTAAGCTACCTTGGTCCGCACTGACTACAGGGGCCTGGCTAGCTGTAGAATTTTCCACGGTGCGGAGCCGAGTCTCCAATTCGCCCAGCCTGGCCTCCAAAGCTAAGAATAAGCTACACTTATTACAAGTACCGTTACTGCTAAAGGAGGCCGAGGAATAACTAAACATTTCACACCCAGAGCAGAAAAGTGCGGGAGAGACAGGAGAAGCCGCCATGCTAAATCGGCTAAGAGCTAGTAGCTGCGCTAAGCTAGCGGATTCCTAAAAACACGCAAAGTGAATAATGTGTAAATAATTTAGAGGTGATTCAGCAGAAGGAGTGCTTTAGTTAAGGCACGTGAAGATTACACTGGGAAACAAATCGTTATCTAGATAACTAGATCAATCTAACTGCGCAGATTAAACAGCTAACAGATACAGCAAAACACCGCTGTGCTCCGGAACAGGAAGTGATACAATACCGCAGTGAGAGCCAACCACCACTAGAGGGGAATATTGATGAGTATCAATTATTGAGGAGTTGAACTCTGCAATGAGGTCTTTTCTGTGCAACTTTATTTATATGCAAGATGTTACTGCTATTGGCAGCACGGTGACTTAGTGGTTAGCACTGTTGCCTCACAGCAGGAAGGTCGTGGGTTCAATTCCCGTGGCCTTTCTGTGTGGAGTTTGCATGTTCTCCCCATGTTTGTGTGGGTTTCCTCCGGGTGCTCCGGTTTCCTCCCACATCCAAAAACATGCGGGTTAGGTGTATTGGAGTCTTTAAATTGTCTGTAGGTGTGTGTGTGGATGGGTGTGTCTGTGCTTGTTTGTCTGTTTGTGGCCCTGCGACAGGCTATCGTCCTGTCCTGGGTGTACCCCGCCTTGCGCTCTATGACTGCTGGGATAGGCTCCAGCCCCCTGCGACCCTCAATTGGACTAAGGGGTAGAAGATGAATGAATGAATGTTACTGCTATTTTGTACTTTATATATTCGTGCAATATTTACTGTTGTTGAGCATTTCCACACTTGTTATAATTTTTTACGTGTATATATACAGTATATATGTGTGTGTGTGTGTGTGTGTGTGTGTGTGTGTGTGTGTGTGTGTGTGTTTTAAAAACATTGTCAAAGTTGTCCATCCTTGTTGGAGAGGAACATCTAAAACAGGGGTAGGCAACCTGTTCCAGAAAGAGCCATGAGGGTGCAGGTTTTCTTTGCAGCCACTGACTCCACCAGGTGATTTTACTGATTAATATCACTTTGAGCAGATGGAATCAGTTAATCAGTGAAATCACCTGGTGGAGTCAGTGGCTGCAAAGAAAACCTGCACCCTCATGGCTCTTTCTGGAACAGGTTGCCTACCCCTGATCTAAAAATAACTAATTTACCATCATTTAGCTTCCAAAAATTCTCTCAAATAAATACACACTTAAACACATGAATGCAACAAAAACAAATTTAAAAATAATTTCTCTAACTACATAGCAAATTTTGAGCCAGTAGAGAGAGAGAGAGAGAGAGAGAGAGAGAGAGAGAGAGAGAGAGAGAGAGAGAGAGAGAGAGAGAGAGAGAGAGAGAGAGAGAGAGGATTTCAAGCATTTTGGGTTTTTCTGTTTTCAGGTCCTCTTGAAAATTCCACAAGTGATGATTGCAGGAATGAGGCTGATTGAAACTCAGACTCACAGGTATTGTGGAAATTATTCTATTTTTGAAATGGTCAACAAATGAATTAAAATAACTGCTTTGTAAAAAGATTCACTTTTTAAAAAAAATGCTTGAAAAATTAAAAGAATTTAGTCCAGGCCTCTCAAACCTTGCTCCTGGAGGACACCTGTCCCGCATGCTTTCCATGTCTACCTGCTGTAGTCACACCTGGCCAATTAACATTGGTGTTTCCCAGCTCTTGATTGGCTGAGCACACCTGACTGAGTTCATTAGCTGTAGGTGGAGCAAAGAGAGCTGTAAAACATGCCGGGCAGGTGCTCTCTGGAAGCAGGGTCGGCGAGGCCTGATTTACACCCCCTATCCACATGCAGCCCGATAGGTTGCAGTTGGCTTCCCCATAGAAAAAAAACTGCAGAACGGCAAATTCATGGGATGCTTGCCAGCCTCGCCGCAATCCATCTGCAAGCGTACATTGTCATTCTGGAGTGTGTCACCCACCATCTGGAGTGTCGGATCATTGGGAACAAAATTTTGAAGCCTATCCCAGCAGTCATATGGCGTGAGGCTGGGTGCACCCTGGATAGGACGCCAGTCTACCGCGGGGCCGCAATGAATCAGCTGACTCAAAAAACTATTCATCGCTTTGAAATACTCAATAATGTGAAGGCAACATCTAGTGGACAGTGGGGAAACCCTCACTCACCCCCACACACATCACCCCACACACCCAAAGCCCTCCACACCCCCAATGCACCCCAACCCCAAACTCCCCAAAACAAGAACCCTTACCTGCTGTGATCTCCTTTTCCCCGACTAGAATGTCTTTCAGTGAGAAAGGTGTGGAGGCATATTTGGTTTTCTTCCAGAAGTGCCTCTTCCTCTTCCTAGTGACCAGGCTGAGGGGCTGGTACCGGTCTGCCTCGCTCAGGCTTGGGACAGGAATCAACCGCCCTGTGTCTCCAACCTGCTTCACAAAGTTCTTAGTGGCTGCAGCGAACATGTCAACTGATTCATTAGTGTCAAGCTCAGCCAAATTTATGCTCCTGTGTTCAGAAATCTCCACATAAATTCGTAGACGTTATTGTGACTTTGTTGGTGTTGTTTGCCGGGCTGCAGGTGTTCTTTCAGACTCATGAGATGATTAATAATGTACAGAGTGTGTAAGGCAATATGGGACGAGGTGTGAGAGAACCTGATAGGTCACTCTTATACCACTTCTTCCTGTCACATGACAGCTGAGCTACAGAAAACTACACCAGATCTGGATCAATATTCAGAACAGGATTGGCTGGTCTAAGCTGCTGGTCAAGAACTTCAGTAACCCTACCACAGGGTAACCCAGCAGAAAACTGACTCGTTGTATTCAAAATCCTGTTTTCAACCTTAGTTTGTGATCATCACCACCATCCTCTGATCCAGTTCCATAGTATAACTAGTTTTCACAGCACATGGATCAAAATCAATTGTTTCCTTGTTAAATAACTCTGTCCAGGAACCAGATCCAGGTGAAATTAAGAAACAGAAGGATGACTGCAGAAAACAGAAAGCATAGCGCCATCTAAAGGAGAGCAGCTTCTAGTACAGCAGTTCACTGCTGATTTTGAGAAGCATCATTCAAATGACGACAAGCATGAAACTTGGCAAGAACATTTATGTTGGGGTACTCTTCAAAATTAGCCGATGAGCCGACAGCACTGGCAAAACTCTTAAGTCCCGGTCACACAGCACTAATGAAGGACACTGAAGCCAAAACGAACCAAGAAATCTGGACTTACTATTTATACTATTTATTTATTTATTTTTAAACTAAATTTTGTATCAGTGGGATTTGTTGTTTGGTGAAACAGCGCCCCCTGCAGGCACTACAGGAAATTCTGTACAGCTAGCTCTCTAGTGCCCCCTATTTTGAAGTGCATTTGTATTTTATCTCATGTCACCCACCTTCAACCGCTTATCCTGATTACGAGAGCTGCGCAAGTCCATTGGTGCTAAAAAAAAAAAAAAAAAAAACCCACCTGTGCAGGTTGAAGGACACTGCAGATCTTAACCGTGTTTATTTATACAAACTGATCTGGCTCAGGCTTGCACTGGGAATGTCATCAGGTCAACACAACATGCACATTGTAAACTACTTAAGCTGGAGTGCACAGATATAGGTCAACAAGTAGGACTGAAGGCAGGTAGCAAAATGCATGAAATGTTTGGCTGTTTACGTCAAAAAGCTGTTAGGACACTGCACAGTTCATGTTCTTGTATTCTACTTCAGCACCTGCTGTGGTGAGCTGCAACAAAACGGGGACAGTCAAGAGTCAACCGACAGCTGACACAGAAAAAGTAACTAACCCCCTCTGAAGGTCGCAATGTTTCTGTGTAGGCTCTCAGTTGTCCAGGTGGTTTCCATAGTAGAGAAGCTTGAATCTTCAGCTGGACTGGGTTGCTTGACGTGAGGACATTTCGCTTCAAATTGCAGAAGCTTCCTCAGCTAAAATTCTTGCTCTGGTAGTCTGACTTCTGTCTGACCCTTGTCGAGAAGAACAAACAGAAGCCACAAAAGCTGGAGTTTTAAACCTAACCAGACACCTCCTACCGAGAGGCAGACTGCTTTTGGCTAATGACTAAACAATTGCTTTGATTAGCATCTACTGTGCTCTAGTTAGCACCCTCCTAATGACAGGGTAGCTGTCCCTCCTAACAATGGGACTGACGCCTCTCCTGATGGCGTGAATGACTCATTACCATGAACAAAAGACTGAAACTGGGTCTGAGACACACTTTGTCCCCTGTTTAGAATGGGGTACTCAGATCAAAGCAGTTTCAGTCCTGCTGTCATCCATCTTAAGATCCAGGCTTTGAATAACTTCCTGGACTCAGCCATCAGAAGTGTGTCTGTATTTGGTTAAAGTATTGAACTTGTAGAGACATTTACGTATCTCTATCAGTCTCTGAGTCCTCAGCCTTTGAGCTCCAGCAACACCTGAGAAGAGCTTATGGAGTTGTGAGATCACAGAGGTGTTTGGTGATGCAGATTTCTTTATGCAAGAATGAAGGTCCAAGTCTTTAGGGTCACAGTGCTACCTGCCTCACTGTGTGGTTGTGAGACTTCCACGCTGACCTAAGATGATGAGTGGTACTACGTTTCTTCAGAGGATCCTTTGGAATGACTTAGTATGAAATGAGTGGTGAGACAAAGACGAGGAGTATCACTTGTGTTGTGAGGAACCATCAGCTTTGACGTTTTGGTCATGTGGCACCTTGAGTATTGACCATCCCAGTGGCTGCAGAAAGTCAAGGATATGCCCACATTTCACCTGTTTACGGTAAATGGTTATTTTAGTGATGTGGGGATGGATCTGGGTGGTTATGATACAGGACCAGCTGCATGTGCACACGAGTGTGCAAGTTTATTGCATATTCAAGTGCTACTTTGGGGAATCATTCTCTTTCTCCAAGTGTAGAAAGAACCCATCGTAGTGAATGGACACAAAGTTCTGTGCATTCAGTGGCGACTTTCCAGAAGTTCCTCTCATCAAGAAACCACGTTCAGACATGAAAAAACCCTCTGACTGAGAATGTGGCCATGCTAGAATCAACAAAGGTGTGGCTTTTCCAAGACGGAGAGCTCTAGGAGCTGTGAAAGGGCTCCAACTGCCGTTCTGTCTTCTTGATGTGGGGTGGAGGGAGGAGATGACATAACCTTGTTTTGGTCCTGAGATGCTGATGTTGATGCTTGTACGACATCTAGTGGCATTAAATCAGTTTTAGGACCTTTAAGACTGCTTGTGTATATCCCTCCATCCATTTTCCATACCTGCTTACTCTAATTAAGGGTCACGGGGGGCTGGAGTCTATCCCAACAGGCACAGGGCGTGAGGCGGGGTTCAGCCTGGACAGGACGCCTGTCTGTCACAGGTTCGCAGACAAACAAACACATTCACACCTACGGACAATTTAACATTTCCAATCCATTTAACCTGCATGTCCTTGGATGTGGAAGGAAGGCGGAGCACCCGGAGAGACCCCACACAAACACGGGAAGAACACGCAAACTCCACGCAGAAAGGCCACAGGTAGGAATCAATCCCATTATCTTCTTGCTGTGAAGCAACAGTGCTAACCACTAAGCCACCATCCTGCCCAACACATAAACTAAATTATAGATGATGAATAAATAAATACATAAAATAGATCTGCCTCAAAATGTAACAGCACTGATTCCGGGTTGGATTAAGTATTTTTGAAATGATTGTTGGATGTTTGATGACATCATCCAGCTCATCTTCTTTCATCAGTAGTGTGGTTTAAAAAAAAAAAAAAAAAAATCATGCAGCCTTTAATTAGGAGGCGGCTCAAAGGAGGATGCTTGGCTATGGAATATAGGAGAGAGAGAGAGAGAGAGAGAGCATGTAATCTCTCGTCCAGGACTGTGCCTCTACCAGGGATATTTGGTTTTTGTAGTCTGGGTGCTGTATCGTGGGGTTGGACTTGTTCACGGATTTGTCCACATCTGTTCCTCGTGTGTCTCTGCCGGTGTGTGAGGACGCTGCATGTCTGTCCTGCAGACATGGTCCCCTCGCTGCGCTCTGGGATTACTGTCTGCCTGCTCATCACCTTGGCTCAGGTGATCTCTGTGACCTGCCAACACAACGGTGAGCGATCGTTCTGATGGGTTTAAATGATCCTTTCTCTCTTTTCCCCCCCTGCTGATTAAACAGATAAGATTATGGAACTAAGTGCTGAGTTAATGTGATGATTGAAGTATTGAACTAGAGGGGCACTCTGAGTTTGTGTACCTCTGCCTCTCTTTGCAGTGAGATTCATAAGACTGCACATTGTGACAGATCCTTAGGGACACACACCCACAAATCCTCAGTTAAATCTAACATTATTCCTGAGTTTAGAGAATTCTGACCAATTCTAAGATAAAGTTACACTTTAAGTAAAGTGTTAAAATATTATCACTTTAATATAAAAGTGTAGCTTCAAAGTTATTCAGAGTATTTTAACACTATTTAAAAGTGTAATTATTATGGTGGACAAGTGGTTAGTGAGGTTGGTTTCAGTGTGGAAGGTTCCTGGTTCAAACCCCACCCCTGCTCCGTTTCTCCATGTAATGTGGAGTTGTGTCAGGAAGGGCATCTGGCGTAAAACTTGTGCCGATTCAACTTTGGATCTGCTGTGGCGACCCTGAGTGAAAACAAGGGAACAGCCGAAGGGACTTACTTTTACTTTAAAGGAACACCACAGACAAAAAGCTCAGAGTGGTTTTGAACCCACAACCTTTTTAGACTGTGAGAGAACAGGACAGTCGCAGCATGATGTTGAAGAACTTTTTTTTTCTCATTTATCGTTAAGATTTTTATCTTCATAGGTCTACAACATTTTGAGATTAGCACTGTTTTTTGCTGTGTGTTTGCACATTTTACTTGTTGATTTTGTGTCACTGCACATTTTTGATTGACAGGTTTTGTCAGGATCCATGTGCTAGCAAAAAAAAATAAAATTAAATAAAATTAAAATAAAAACGTCAAATCTCACTATGTAAAAGAAAATGTGATCCAGATCACTGTCAATATTCAACTTTTGATAGGCTTGATCATTCCACCAAAGCTCATTGAGATAAGGTTAAAAAAATAAAATAAAAAATGGAAAAAATGATCAAAGTGTAATAAATAAATCAGTAAAATAAATGATTTAAAAATTGCCTTTTTTCCAAGGTGAAAGAAAGTAATAAAATAAAATAAGTACAGTCCACATGCTTGTGCTGATCCTGGCCAAAATGTTACGTTTCCCTCTTCTTGATGAGATTGAACTGTCAACAAAAGATGCAGCTTTTTTCCCCACTTTTTTTTTAATAGCGCTTCCCTTTTTTGTATGCAAGCTAATTTCTCAGGTCTTCTCAACAATGATAACTCGTGCACTCATCTCATAATTAATAATTTTGTGATATTTGAAACGGGCTCCTCCCATTATGTTTTTTGGTTGAAATGTCGAGTGTACGTGCAGTTTGCTAAAATTTTACTTGATAATCTTTTTAAGCTGCTTTGCCTCTGAACACTGAACCACACTGATTTTATGGTTGAGAATCTAAAAATTTAAATTAAACACATAACCTAATGTAGAAAAGCTGCCATTGTGACTTAAAGGTGAAGTCCCTTTTTATTTTTCAAAAAAACAAAAAAACAAAAAAAACCAAACAAATTTGTCTTGAAACTTTTTTATTTTTGCTCTATGTCACAACGTTCCTGCTAATTATATTACTGGTACACTATTTATTATCCATTGCAAATGTGGTGCCCTTGTTCTGAGCAGTATGGGAACACAAAAAATTCCAGAATTGCATCCAGACCATTTCAGAAGTCTGCTACTGCACCATATTTCCAGACATCCATCGAAGGTCTGACACTTTTCTTCACCTCCGTGATGGTAACACTAACATATGTAATGTAGCAATGCTGTTTGACACTCGAGCAGCATGCTGGGAAATGGAGTTTCCCAATGTGTCACAGCATCCTGTCGCTGTATTTTAACCCACATAGGTCAAAATCCTAAACTGTTTCCAGAAAAGGCAACTTTTGACCATACTGCCAAGCTAAGATTGTAAATCCTTTATTTGAACACTAAGGGAAAAAATTACAGTTAAAAACTTTTTATGACTTGAATCATAAAAAAAGTCCAAAAGGAATGCACCTTTAAAGAGACACAGTCTTCCTTCTTTATAAGGAGTGTAATTTGAGACAATTAGTGGCATGTCCTTATGAACAATGAGTACATGAGGCCTTAAATGGTCCAGTTTTCAATGTTACAAAAAAGAAAGCTTTAATAATCTTTCCTGCCTCCGCCTCTTTTTGAGGGTCCGCCCCAGAATCTAATAGTTTTGAATCAAGGTTGTACCAAAATTTCTCACTGATTTTGAGGAAAATCAGTTCATTCGCTTAAAGATCATTTGAAAATCTGACAAAAATGACGTTGAAGTCTGACGCTGATGCTGATGTGGGGGATTTGTCTGACTCCATGTAAGCCAGATTGTCTTTTCTAAAATAAAACATCTCAGTGGTTGTGATCCCGGGTCAAAAATATCTTTCTGCCTACTCGCTGCAGGATGCGCTAAAGCGCTCGCTGGGCTGGTCAGTCTATTTCAGTGCGAGGTCGAGGCTGAATGAAGGGTTGCGGGTGCTGTGTCTATAATGATGTGGCCTCACAGATGGCATGGACAAAAGCAGGCCACTAATTTTGGTCAGACTTCGGGCCAGTAGCAGACAAGCCACACCCGAGTGCGAGGATGCTGAATATGAGATTTGCTTTATTCCCTTTAACCTCCACTGAGGTGTTTATTCTGCAAAAGGGAGAAAGAATTTGGCAAAGATTTCCTGATAAATACTTGCTTTTTGCAAGTTTTCATCCAAAAAAACTATAAAGGTCAGAAAAAAATTAGTACTCTTGGACACGTTATCCTTTTTGGCCTTGAGGGTCATCTACAGGATGAAGGTCTCCTCGATCCTCACTGCAGAAACTCTGAACTCAATTTTGCAGCGTTAAAGTAACACTGCATGGAGTGCATGTGGTCATAGTATTCAAAATAGTGTGAAATAAATTAAATCATGTTGATGTTTATACTATTTTTATACTACGAAAACTGGTGTACATTTACTTTTACTTTTTTCCTTGATGAAAAGGCACTAAAAAGAAAAATGGGAAAACTAAGTTGGCAAAAAGCCCTATACAGGGGCGGCTCCAGTGATGAGCTGGGGTAGGTGGAGGGGGCAGTGCCCTTGCAAGACTAAACTTTGTCTGCCGTCCCTGTGGCTGCCTTAATTGTAGATAATCTCCAACCGCAATATGGTTAGTTTAACAACTGGAATTACTAAGAAGTCTATATAACTAACACACATTCAACCATATAAATTCCCAAATAAAATCATCCCACAAATTTATTTTGTGTTATGAGTTAGCAGAAAAAAAATGTATTTTTTTATTTAGTTTTATTTGCTTTTAGCGAATACATGTGTTTTTAATGACTAATATGTTCAAAACACTCTAGAAAGAGTCATAATATAGAGAATGCACTTCATGAGATTTTTTTTCCCTCTGCAGTAATGAATGTGGGTGGAGTCAGTTCACCCTGAGCCATGTTTTCTTTTAACAACTATGTTCAAAACTGTTTCTTCTTCAGGTTTAGGCATTTTCAGAAGCTCCACTCCTTCAGAAAGTCTGGGATCACTAACATGGAAGCCCCACATTCCTATAGTACATGCATCTGCCACCTTTGGAAGTGTAAATAAAAGTGGACAACATTGAAGGAAGAAGTTGTAAAGTCTCGGCATGTATACTGTAGAATACATTGAGTGAACAGAGGGAATGAGTCCATCTCCTGTTTAACACAATACCTCAAAAACAATTAATGCCATCATCTTGTATGTACCCAAAGTAAAAGAGCTTCTAATGAGGACAAACCAATTAAAATCTGATGAAATGTGATGCACCAAATCAATAGAAAAAGCAACATAGTTTTACTTATGTAATATTCCATATACTTGCCTCTCTCCTGATGAATACTGCCACCTGCTGGATGGCTGGTAAATGTTGGATCAGTGATGGAAATTGAAGCAGATGTGGTTGAAGTTGCATGTCGTTTAAATCAGCTTGTTATTGACTATTTGTTATCTTAATGAAACAGATGAACACACACTGATATGTTTTTAAAGTCTGCAACAATTCAATACAATGAAATGTTTATATGTTGATTTTTATTTGTGCAGAAAAACTAGACATTGTACAAATAAAGACTGAAATTATTATCACCACTGTATTTTTACTATTTACTACTAAAATGTGAACATATTTGGAAACCAAAATCTAATCCAAACCAAATCTAATGTAATCTAAAATCTAATGTAAGTGACCCCACACAATCATGTCCCCCCCGGTGAAATATCCTTGAACCGCCACTGAAGCCACAAGCTGAGCAATAATCAGCACTTATTTGAAAGTTTGTCTCTTAGTCTTGTCCATCCAAATTGGAAGTCCCAAAAACCAGTTTTATTTGTTATTATCTATCGTCCACCTGGTCGTTACTGTGAGTTTCTCTGTGAATTTTCAGACCTTTTGTCTGACTTAGTGCTTAGCTCAGATAAGATAATTATAGTGGGCGATTTTAACATCCACACAGATGCTGAGAATGACAGCCTCAACACTGCATTTAATCTATTATTTGACTCTATTGGCTTTGCTCAAAAAGTAAATGAGTCCACCCACCACTTTAATCATATCTTAGATCTTGTTCTGACTTATGGTATGGAAATAGAAGACTTAACAGTATTCCCTGAAAACTCCCTTCTGTCTGATCATTTCTTAATAACATTTACATTTACTCTGATGGACTACCCAGCAGTGGGGAATAAGTTTCATTACACTAGAAGTCTTTCAGAAAGCGCTGTAACTAGGTTTAAGGATATGATTCCTTCTTTATGTTCTCTAATGCCATATACCAACACAGTGCAGAGTAGCTACCTAAACTCTGTAAGGGAGATAGAGTATCTCGTCAATAGTTTTACATCCTCATTGAAGACAACTTTGGATGCTGTAGTTCCTCTGAAAAAGAGAGCTTTAAATCAGAAGTGTCTGACTCCGTGGTATAACTCACAAACTCGTAGCTTAAAGCAGATAACCCGTAAGTTGGAGAGGAAATGGCGTCTCACTAATTTAGAAGATCTTCACTTAGCCTGGAAAAAGAGTCTGTTGCTCTATAAAAAAGCCCTCCGTAAAGCTAGGACATCTTTCTACTCATCACTAATTGAAGAAAATAAGAACAACCCCAGGTTTCTTTTCAGCACTGTAGCCAGGCTGACAAAGAGTCAGAGCTCTATTGAGCTGAGTATTCCATTAACTTTAACTAGTAATGACTTCATGACTTTCTTTGCTAACAAAATTTTAACCATTAGAGAAAAAATTACTCATAACCATCCCAAAGACGTATCGTTATCTTTGGCTGCTCTCAGTGATGCCGGTATTTGGTTAGACTCTTTCTCTCCGATTGTTCTGTCTGAGTTATTTTCATTAGTTACTTCATCCAAACCATCAACATGTTTATTAGACCCCATTCCTGCTCACTTGACCCAGCTATCTTAGCTAATTATAGGCCAATCTCCAACCTTCCTTTTCTCTCAAAAATTCTTGAAAGGGTAGTTGTAAAACAGCTAACTGATCATCTGCAGAGGAATGGTCTATTTGAAGAGTTTCAGTCAGGTTTTAGAATTCATCATAGTACAGAAACAGCATTAGTGAAGGTTACAAATGATCTTCTTATGGCCTCGGACAGTGGACTCATCTCTGTGCTTGTTCTGTTAGACCTCAGTGCTGCTTTTGATACTGTTGATCATAAAATTTTATTACAGAGATTAGAGCATGCCATAGGTATTAAAGGCACTGCGCTGCGGTGGTTTGAATCATATTTGTCTAATAGATTACAATTTGTTCATGTAAATGGGGAATCTTCTTCACAGACTAAAGTTAATTATGGAGTTCCACAAGGTTCTGTGCTAGGACCAATTTTATTCACTTTATACATGCTTCCCTTAGGCAGTATTATTAGACGGTATTGCTTAAATTTTCATTGTTACGCAGATGATACCCAGCTTTATCTATCCATGAAGCCAGAGGACACACACCAATTAGCTAAACTGCAGGATTGTCTTACAGGCATAAAGACATGGATGACCTCTAATTTCCTGCTTTTAAACTCAGATAAAACTGAAGTTATTGTACTTGGCCCCACAAATCTTAGAAACATGGTGTCTAACCAGATCCTTACTCTGGATGGCATTACCCTGACCTCTAGTAATACTGTGAGAAATCTTGGAGTCATTTTTGATCAGGATATGTCATTCAAAGTGCATATTAAACAAATATGTAGGACTGCTTTTTTGCATTTACGCAATATCTCTAAAATTAGAAAGGTCTTGTCTCAGAGTGATGCTGAAAAACTAATTCATGCATTTATTTCCTCTAGGCTGGACTATTGTAATTCATTATTATCAGGTTGTCCTAAAAGTTCCCTAAAAAGCCTTCAGTTAATTCAAAATGCTGCAGCTAGAGTACTGACGGGGACTAGAAGGAGAGAGCATATCTCACCCATATTGGCCTCTCTTCATTGGCTTCCTGTTAATTCTAGAATAGAATTTAAAATTCTTCTTCTTACTTATAAGGTTTTGAATAATCAGGTCCCATCTTATCTTAGGGACCTCGTAGTACCATATCACCCCATTAGAGCGCTTCGCTCTCAGACTGCAGGCTTACTTGTAGTTCCTAGGGTTTGTAAGAGTAGAATGGGAGGCAGAGCCTTCAGCTTTCAGGCTCCTCTCCTGTGGAACCAGCTCCCAATTCAGATCAGGGAGACAGACACCCTCTCTACTTTTAAGATTAGGCTTAAAACTTTCCTTTTTGCTAAAGCTTATAGTTAAGGCTGGATCAGGTGACCCTGAACCATCCCTTAGTTATGCTGCTATAGATGTAGACTGCTGGGGGGTTCCCATGATGCACTGTTTCTTTCTCTTTTTGCTCTGTATGCACCACTCTGCATTTAATCATTAGTGATCGATCTCTGCTCCCCTCCATAGCATGTCTTTTTCACGGTTTTTTCCCTCAGCCCCAACCAGTCCCAGCAGAAGACTGCCCCTCCCTGAGCCTGGTTCTGCTGGAGGTTTCTTCCTGTTAAAAGGGAGTTTTTCCTTCCCACTGTAGCCAAGTGCTTGCTCACAGGGGGTCGTTTTGACCGTTGGGGTTTTACATAATTGTTGTATGGCCTTGCCTTACAATATAAAGCGCCTTGGGGCAACTGTTTGTTGTGATTTGGCGCTATATAAAAAAAAAATTGATTGATTGATTGATTGACTTATGGCCACATTTATATTGTTATTACTGATCAAAATTAGTCCCTGATTATAAAGATGATTTAGTTAGTCTATTCTGCAAAACAGCAGGTGATTTCAGTCACTTATGATTTCATTTTAATCCTGAACTCTGTTATCTCCAGAGCAAAAAATAATCATGCATAATTTGGTCAATTTACGGTAAATTCAGATTCTCTGTTTCTATTTTTGTTTTTTGTTTTTTTTGTTTTTTTGTGGCTATTTGTGGATTCAGATGTCTGTTACAGGTTGGCACAATATCTGTGCACATTATTTTCGTGAAAAATTAATTTGATTTTGCATTTCGTCTAAAAGCCTTTATATTTGCAGAAGGCAGCAGTGCAGATTCAGAAAGAAGCCTGACTTCCTCTCATATCATCTCAGCCACAATCACATTCAAATGAACCAAATGATCATAAAATAATTACTTTTAATTAAAACTAAACGTGTAGCGTGTGACCCCCACTAAACTGCTGCATAAACCTAAAATTGATGGATTTATTTGATATTTTGATGCCTTATTGTGCTGAAGTTGAGAGTGTTCTCTGGGTGTGGCAGCCTTTTCTCTCCCGAATATAGGAAAACCACAAATGTTTGCCAGAGCCAATGTGGTTTCCCTGAAATAACTTGTGCTTTTGAAAGCAACCTTTACTCCGAGGAGAGGCTCCACCACATAATTAGTATTTAGGATGGATTAAAATATACTGAATAGCAGGTGGCCATGTGTTAGTTTTCCATCTTTTTATTGATGCACTTTTTTTTTCTGGTGCTCTTATATTTATTAAGACTGACAGAAGTGAGAAGAACAAAGAAAAAGAAAACCTGAAGGGAACAAGGTTTAAACCAGGGGTGTAACCAGAAATTCATATTTTTGGGGAGATGGGGGGGCTGTGTTTATATATGTGTGTGTCTGTGGGGGTGGGGCCCCACTGTCCACTAGGTGTTAGTGATGTGAGCATTTTGTAGCTGTAAATCATTTTGTGAAGAAATAACAACACTGCTGAGGCTGAGGTGTACTCTCTTATGAGCACCTTTGCATGTAACTCCTGTGTGCTGTATGTGGATATTTTAAGAATGTTTAATTCAATTTAGATCAAACTTGGTGGGTACGTTGGGGCTATGGATGGGAAGAAGTGATCTTAGTTTGGCTGGGATTAGTCAACAGTCATGGTTAAACATCAAGGTGAAATTTCTGGCCATTATGCTAATATGAAGAAAAACGTCTACTTTTGTGGAAATTAGTTCAGATATTTCTTGGGGGTATATGGTAGCGAAGCGGTTTCTACACTTGTGTTGAGAGTGGAAGGCTCATGTTTCAATACCACCCCTGCCCACTCTCCATGTGATGTCGGGAAGGGCATCCAGTGTAAAACTTGTGCCGTATCTAGAACAGATTTGCTGTGGTGACTCTAAGTGGAAAAGCTGAAAGAACTTACTTTTCCTTTCTGTTCAGATATTTTTTTGTGATTAGTGAAGTCGACTTTCTAATAGCCTATATAACATTTTTTTTTTTAATCTTTGTTCTCTCTTTGGCCATTCACTCATCTTTTTTAAAGCAAAACAAAACAAAACAAAAGAAAAAAAAAACAATTGGATTTGAAATTACAGGAGCCCACTGCTATCTTATTCATTTAAAAAAAACTGAACTAGGGTTGGGTGATACTCCAATGAAAAGTATAAGTCTCGTGTTGTTTTCTCACTGCTTTTATGTGCAGTTGTGAAGGAAAAGCTGTTGGTGCAGATGGCAAATGCAGACACATTTACAGCCACAAGCTGTCAAACTCGACCACAGTCTGCTCGGTGGTAAAAGAATGTTAACTACTTAATTAACACTCAGAAGCAGTTTGATTCAACATGTCAGATGGCAGTACAAGGATGAAGTTGTACAATAAATGTCTTAGAGCAATCTGGGTGTCAGTCTGGTGCCACACTTCGTGTTGTTCTTATATGTTGAGCAGCTATAAATCCAAAAGCTGTCAGTTTTCCCTCAGGGTCCAATGCACTGTAACCTTTTTAAAGCCTGTGATTTAGCTGCAGCTAAAATATTGCAAATATGTAGAGCGGTACTTATTTGTTTCCAGACGTCTGAGTATGTTTAGTTATATGTGGTTGAATTGCTACTTCAAAGACAACATTAAAGTCATAGTCCCCTTTGATTTTTCAAAAAGTATTCGCATAATTTAGTTTGTTTGAAAATGTACTCACTATAAAGTATCTTTTTTTGCCCCTTGTGGTATGTTGCGATATTGCAGCTGATTTTACTGCAGCTAAAGTATTAATTTTTGGAGAGATACCATTCATTCTGTAAGATCTTGTAGATCACATGAAGGAGGAGGTGCATGTGTGCATGTGCAAGGATGGGTGTTTATTGTGTGCAATACATTACTCTCAGTAAAAACAAAAAAGTTGCAATTTGAACTAATGTTACTGAAACAGCAGACCAGTGTGAGTATCGTTTAACCTGTTCAGCAGATATCCATCAAAATGTTCATGTTCAATATGCAAGGATTAGATTAGTTTAGATTAGATTAGGTAAAACTTTATTAATCCCTTGGGAAGACACCCTCAGAGAAACTAAGGTTCCAGCAGCATTGTATAGCAGCACACAGGGTAAGAAGCACACAGAGTATCAAAAGTAGAAGTAAAAAAACAATTTGCAAAATGTACAATACAAGTATAAATACTGCTCACTGATGGCTACTGCTGTTCCTCTCGTTCCCATCTTCCGTCTTCCTTTTACTGAGTTTTTGCCACCAGGATATCGATGTTTAAATCAAATCAAATCACATCAATTTTATTTATATAGCGCCAAATCACAACAAACAGTTGCCCCAAGGCGCTTTATATTGTAAGGCAAGGCCATACAATAATTACGTAAAAACCCCAACGGTCAAAACGACCCCCTGTGAGCAAGCACTTGGCGACAGTGGGAAGGAAAAACTCCCTTTTAACAGGAAGAAACCTCCAGCAGAACCAGGCTCAGGGAGGGGCAGTCTTCTGCTGGGACTGGTTGGGGCTGAGGGGAGAGAATCAGGAAAAAAGACATGCTGTGGAGGGGAGCAGAGATCGATCATTAATGATTAAATGCAGAGTGGTGCATACAGAGCAAAAAGAGAAAGAAACAGTGCATCATGGGAACCCCCCAGCAGTCTAAGTCTATAGCAGCATAACTAAGGGATGGTTCAGGGTCACCTGATTCAGCCCTAACTATAAGCTTTAGCAAAAAGGAAAGTTTTAAGCCTAATCTTAAAAGTAGAGAGGGTGTCTGTCTCCCTGATCTGAATTGGGAGCTGGTTCCACAGGAGAGGAGCCTGAAAGCTGAAGGCTCTGCCTCCCATTCTACTCTTACAAACCCTAGGAACTACAAGTAAGCCTGCAGTCTGAGAGCGAAGCGCTCTATTGGGGTGATATGGTACTATGAGGTCCCTAAGATAAGATGGGACCTGATTATTCAAAACCTTATAAGTAAGAAGAAGAATTTTAAATTCTATTCTAGAATTAACAGGAAGCCAATGAAGAGAGGCCAATATGGGTGAGATATGCTCTCTCCTTCTAGTCCCCGTTAGTACTCTAGCTGCAGCATTTTGAATTAACTGAAGGCTTTTCAGGGAACTTTTAGGACAACCTGATAATAATGAATTACAATAGTCCAGCCTAGAGGAAATAAATGCATGAATTAGTTTTTCAGCATCACTCTGAGACAAGACCTTTCTAATTTTAGAGATATTGCGCAAATGCAAAAAAGCAGTCCTACATATTTGCTGGTCAACAGTATCAAAAGCAGCACTGAGGTCTAACAGGACAAGCACAGAGATGAGTCCACTGTCTGAGGCCAAAAGAAGATCATTTGTAACCTTCACTAATGCTGTTTCTGTACTATGATGAATTCTAAAACCTGACTGAAACTGAGTTAAATTAATTCAAAAAAGAACTCGAAAAGCCAATTTAAAAGCCAATTTTACTTGAAATTTGCTTTTTTTTGTTGTTTTAAGTGAAAAATACTTGCTCCACTAGTGAATATTACTGAAAATAACTTATGCTTGTGTAAAACATCTTTAAATTGAGTCATTCTATCTTATAAAGACATTTTTTTTCATTATTCCAATATTAGACCTGGTCCAGCCCGGTTTTAGTCCGGGATCAGTTCAGTTATTGACCCACTGAATGAGATGGGGAAATGTTTGTATATTTTCATGTTGACGTGTGCTTCTTGTGTTAACCCTGTGTGTGTGCCAAAACACTTAGCCAAAGTTAAGGTAAAGGGCTGATTCTTCACGCCGTCACTGATATAAACGCTTGTTTCAGTTTTTATCCACAATCCAACACACACATGAATCATAGTGACAAGACATTAACACGCTTTGAAGAGACAAATACGCACATTATGCACAGAGAACTGAATGCATTAACAGGGAATTTAAGTGTGGCATTAACTGTTAATGATGCTGACTATCAGTTAAAGAAAAATCACAAAACGTGGAGCCCTAGTAACCCACTCTTCCACATGAGGGTGAAAAAGTACCTTGGATGAACATCTGATAAACGATATGTCTGGTGACCCCTCTAACTACGACAGCAGTAGAACCATTAGAGACATTTAATGTACCGGTACAAATACAACACCTGGCAAAAATTATGGAATCACCGGCCTCGGAGGATGTTCATTCAGTTGTTTAATTTTGTAGAAAAAAAGCAGATCACAGACATGACACAAAACTAAAGTCATTTCAAATGGCAACTTTCTGGCTTTAAGAAACACTATAAGAAATCAAGAAAAAAAAAGATTGTGGCAGTTAGTAACAGTTACTTTTTTAGACCAAGCAGAGGGAAAAATATGGACTCACTCAATTCTGAGGAATAAATTATGGAATCACCCTGTAAATTTTCATCCCCAAAACTAACACCTGTATCACATCAGATCTGCTCGTTAGTCTGCATCTAAAAAGGAGTGATCACACCTTGGAGAGCTGTTGCACCAAGTGGACTGACATGAATCATGGCTCCAACACGAGAGATGTCAATTGAAACAGGTCGGTGATTCCATAATTTTTGCCAGGGGTTGTACTAGCTTTTGGACTGAACACGGCATGAATTTGTCTACTTCTAACGTGAAAACCGATGTGTCTGCAAGATAATTTGAGTTCTGGATAGTCTTTCACGTGGAGCCATAATGTGTGCAGAGTTTTCTGTGGGCCCTGTGTCCCTTGTATTGCTGACAGATGAGAGAACATCAGCCATCATAGCTCTCATGTAGCTGTAGTCCTTCCCAACAGCCACTGACTGGTCTTCCTCTGAAGGACTTGTGAACTTTGTTCCAAGAGATTTTATATTTTGGTTCACCAACACTTTCGCTGTCCTGATAAACAGCCTATTCCAACACATAAAGAGTTTGTGTCACACCATGCTCACAATAAAGCTTCTAATCTTAAAGAGAAGACAGATTATTAACAGTTGATGAGACAATTATTTAGATAATGGCAACAATGTTGCTTTAGACTCAAAAAGACTAACTGAATCAGAGTACCTTGGACCATTTTCTTTTTTTTCCAATGTGCCAAAATGTTGTACCTGAATCTTTGAAGAGCACCAGCTAATTAGTTAAAAGTTGTTTGAAGCCTAAAAGTTTAGAAGGATTAGAACCTTCTAAATCTAAATAATGGTGTATAAGTGATCTGTCACAAATTCTCACTTATCATATTCTTAGTTTGTGAGTTAAATAACTTTCACTCGAATCTGCCTAGATTGCAACAAAAAATAATGATATTGACAAGTTTATGTACCTGCTCCCTGTTGACATTGTTATTATGATCCAGAGCAGCCAGCATGGAAGCATGGACCATCGCATCAAAACCAAAGTGTGTTCTCTTTGGAAGGTACTTCAAGTACATGGAGTGGTACACCTACATTTGAAAGAAAACAAACAAACAAACAAAAAAAAAAATTAAACTTGTGAATTACACAACCCAGCCAGATTTTTTTTTATACAATACAAGCAATTCAAAACACATAAATACCTCTAATGTTGTTGTGTGGATGCACTTTGTGGGATGGTCCAGGGCTTTCAGTAGCCGCTTGTTGGTTACGATTCTCACCAGTGCATTGTGGGATTCAGTCCCAGGCTTCAATCAGAGCTTTCTCCTCTGACTCTCTTCATCCAGGGGCTCATGGTCACAGCAGTGATAGTGCCTGTTTCCTGGCCAGTTGTGTTTGTTGGTCACATGGTGTATGACTGACACCCATTTCTCTTTTAGCAGTACAGCATTCTCCTCACAAGTCTGGGTGCTCCACCAAAGATGGTTAATAACAGATGGAATCCATGTCCAAGGTCCTCACATCCCTTTCTTCTTGCCTCAGCTGTCAATTTCTTGCACACTCCTTTAGCCACATGCCACGGGTCAAACTGATGGACTTTCTCAGGATTATTTACTCTCATCTCTTTTACAATTTGAGGATGCCTGTCCGTGGAGATGGTTGAGACTTGCACTCCATTTTCTTCAATGACTGAGAGCTTCTTTAAAACCATACAGTTCCATTGCATTTGAGATTGAAACTTGGGTGACACAACTTTGAAGTCCATAACTTTACTGCTGTGTGCATCTAAAAACGTGTATGTGCAGTATTTGGCACAGTGTCCGGGTGAATCACACCTGCCGTCTCCACAGAGCACCACTTCTCAGGACTTCACATCGGTTAGCACTGCATTCTGCTCGTTTATCCAGGATTTTTTAATAGTAGGAAACACAAACCTTTTCCTCAGCATTGTGTACGAGTCCTCACTTATTGTTTTTAGGTTCATATTACTACAAAATCGTTCGAGTTTGGCAAAATGAATGCCACTGAAAAAAACAGACGCAGTCAGGAGGAGGTTCCCGGCACCTTTGGTCCCACTCAGGGTTGGCTGGGCCTGCCAGAGATAACGGCAACTATTGGCACATGTGAGCTCAAGAGTCAGCTGGGATCCTTCATTCTGTCGTTCAATCATGTCTTCTTGGGCAACGAGAGCACCGCACTTCACACAACACACCAGAAGTTGTTTAAGCTGCTCTTCAAAAACAAGAAAAACTCTAGCGTGTGTATCTGGGATGGATGAAATCTGAGATTCGGTTAACTGTGACAAATCAGATGAACTAGCAATATAATCAGCATCAAACTGACTGCACTCAGGCTGAGTTTCACTTGAATCTTCAGGTGTTTGAGTACAGATCTTCTGAGTTACGATCACTATCATCCTCCAAGTCGATGTCATGTTTCCCCACATAGTTGTGATCCGTGAGAGGCGAGTAAACATTAGCTTGCCGCTGTACTGCTACATCCGACATTTGTAGTGTTGTCTGGGTGGATGCATCTGTCATAAAAGGTGAACACTGCACACTTACGGATGTGGCGCTGGACTGGTACACAGTGTTATTAGAATCTTCCAGGGCTAACTTGTCCAGTGGCTGCGGGTCGACCGTAGCTGTAGCTGTAGCAGTAGCCGTGCGCTGGCGCAGGTACGTCTCTAACGTCTCTCGCCTTTCGTGTGTTTTAGTCCTATTTTCACTAGTTACTCGTGGACGATTTTTCTTCTTGTGGGGAAATATGACAGGCACTGCATCTGGTTTAAGACGTCGTTTGTATCCAGAAACACCAACAAGTTCCCTCATTAGCTGAGGCCGATGAAAATCCTCAAATGCATCCGAGTTGAAGTGACGTGAGCACAGCCGCGGGTCTTTCGGCAACTGCACTCTTCCACAAGCATCCTCCCACTTTTTCCTTAACTTTCTTTCTTTTGGAAAGCAATGAAGGCTTACCTCGCTTTCTTTGTTCCCTTAGACTGAAAATTGCATCCAAAAGCCGTGCAATGTGGCATTTTATCTCGGTATAAAAACTAGCTAACACTGTTTTCACTTGCAACCTTTCTACGTCATCACCCCCAGAATGCATTGCGCAAGCAAAAACATGGTGGCCGCGTTGTATTTAATTACGTGATAAATAAACGCTATTTTATATCATTCAAGACTTGTTTATCCACTTCTAACTATATATTATAATAGCAGACGTCAGTGTTTCAATTTTTTGACAAATTGGATGTTATAGTCGGGGTTCCTTTTAAGTGTTCAGCGTGCTTATTTCTAGATTTAACAATCTTAATTCAAGAATCTTGTCAAGTGAAATTATCTTGCTGCATGGGCAGATAATTTCACTTGTTTTGAGAACCTTTTCCCTCATATTTAGGCTTTTTATCTTGTTTTTAGTCACTCCTTTTTTGCAGTGTGCTGCTCCCCTCCATTTTCTGGGTACGCCCCTGACGACTACTGATGCTGCTGTTTTTATTTTGTGAAGATTTGTGCACGGAGGTTGGGAAAGTCTTCTTCAACAATAAGATGTGGAACTCAGAACCATGTGACACAGGGGCGGTGCTGTGTAAAGATGTAGGTGTCCGCCAAGCCACTGTGATCCCAGAGGGATAGTACTGCCCATGTGCTTGCCTCATGCACCTCAGGAACCCAGCAAAAACCTCATGGTGCATCCTGGTTGTTTTCATGTCTATTTCAGTTCACTGTGGCTTGTTGTGACAGTTTGCTGACTCGGGACTGTTGAAGCCCTCATCACCTCTGAAGGCTTCATCTTCAGGTTTCTTCCATATCAACATCATCTGCTCTGGTTTCAGATTCCTGTGACTGTACAGAAAAAAAAAATACACTGAATTTTGCTAGATAAGATCAACACCAATGTGTTCAGAACTTCTGGTGTTTTGTTTCCATCCTTCATCATCCAAAATGTCATGTTCATTGATGAGCTCTGCAGTTCCATGATGCTTTGCACTTAAAAAGCTGCTATTTGACCACATACATAGGCTAAGTAGTTTCATTGCTTGGAATGATCCATTATTTGTATTTAAAAATTTGGTGAATGTCTGTTGGCATGAGATTTCAGCAGGCTGTCTGTAAAGCTGAGGTTGGAGTTTCCTTCAGAACATCAAACACACTGAATCCTGTCCTGGTCTCTGTTTCATAAAGACACCTGCACACAAAATGGGAAAGTCTACACCAACAACGAGATGTGGAACCCGGAGCCGTGTCGGATCTGCATGTGTGATATGGGAACAGTCATGTGTGATGATGTGGTGTGTGAGGACCTGGGCAACTGCCAGACCACGGTGACCCCAGAGGGCGAGTGCTGCCCCGTGTGCACAAGTGCAACACAAACTCCAAGTCCAGACGTCCAACCAGGTACAAGTCAGCTGTAGGACCTGTGCGTGAACAGTAAAAATTATAATAAAATAGAAAAAAATCAAACATTGAATGTATTTTTGAGGCAGAGGGACATATTTTTAAAGTATTGTGTTGCAATAAATCTGTTTTTAGGCTTAAAATATTGTTGTTGTTTTTTTTTTAAATGTTTCGCTGTGGTTACATTCTAAAATTCAAATGACATGGCCACAATCCTGCAAAAACAATTTTGTTTTGAGTGCTGCTGAAGCAGACACCTCTACCTTCTTTCTGGGTGTCCCAAAGGTATAAATTCTGGGTGCAGCTTTGTATGCAGGTTGCATCTATGATTATTTTATAAGAAAAAAAAAATATGCACTCTAATGCACTCAGAAGATTTAATTATTAAATTTAAAGTACATTTATTTTGTCTACTAGTGTCACAAAACTGCATTATGTTAGTTCAAAGCAAATAAAGTTTATGTAACTGAATGAACAAGGGAAATGAAGCTTTTCACAGTCAAAACACTCTACGGCGATGCCTCACATTCACACTCCATTGTCAGGGTGCTGCTATGCAAGGAGCTTACTTGCACATTGGGAGCAACTTGAGACCTTCTTCAAGGGCCCTTAGTGATTTTTCCAGTCTGACTAGGATTACAACTGAGGATCCACTCACAGAAATATTTAACCCTAACTTTTAATATTTATGTTATTTTATTACATGACAAATTCCCATTTACTTTTTAAAGATAATTTTAATACAAACCTACCAAATAAACCTTACATGATGCATATTCATTACTGTAATAAATCCTATTCATTTGAAATGCATAATCCTCAGCTATATGTATTTAGTATTAATAAAATATAATTACTCTAAATCAATAATAATGACAGTATTTATTTAAAATACACAAAGTATATTGTTTGAATTGCATAATAATCATGTTACCTATACAAGATAAATGGCATAGGTAACATAATTATTATGCAAGTCAAACAATATACTTTATGTATTTAAAATAAATACTGTCATTATTATTGATTTAGAGTACACTAAAAAAAAAGTGAAACGCAGTGCACTTCATTCAAAGTACTTATTTACATTGGTCTAATGGAAAATTGTGGTTTCCAATTTAAATCTGCTGGAATCACTTTACAAAATCATAAATATACATTGTGAGAAACTAAAAAAATTAGCTGTAACAAATTACATCAATTTTTTTTAAGTTGATCCAAAGTAGCATTTTTGTCAGTGTAATTATTTTATTAATACTAAATACATAAAGCTGAGGATTATGCATTTCAAATAAATAGGATTTATTACAGTAATGAATATGCATCATGTAAGGTTTATTTGGTAGGTTTGTATTAAAATTATCTAAAAAAGTAAATAGGAATTTGTCATGTAACTGCTGAACAAAGATGTGCATTTTAAGTCAACAGTAATCAAACCATTGACACAACATACACCTCATTCACTTCTTTGAGTGAGAACTTTTCAAATCCAGAACTGTACAAAAACGGAAAAAATAATTTCTGCTGACATCAAATCAATAAGAATCTTACTCAAATAATGATGACTAATTAATGGAACAGACTGAAAGATGATGTGTTTTTAAAGCAGGGGAAATGTGCAAAATTGAGTTTTTAACCAACCTTATACAATTATATATGTTTGGGGTTTCATGATAACCATCCCTTCATAAAATCAAAGTATAATTGCATATGATCAAACTTGACCTCTCCAGAGAAAATTTAGACCAGAAACAGCAAATTCTAGACTTCTGTAATGTGTAATAAAATGGTCTCTTTGAAGCTTAACCCAAACATCAGCTTCATGTATTTCAATACAATGTAATGTCTTTTTAGTAAAGTAACTTTTTAAAGTTTGTCCATTTGTGGAATGAACAGATTGAACAACAAATTGTAACCTTGTCTGTCTGTCTGAACGGCTGATGAAGGACAAAGCTGCACAGATGACGGTGAGGTTCACCAGCACAACGACTTATGGAAACCGGAGCCTTGCCGTGTGTGCGTGTGTGACAGCGGCGTCGCTGTCTGCGACGAGGTGCAGTGTCAAACTCTGGAGAACTGCAAGAAGGTCATGGTTCCTGAGGGAGAGTGTTGTCCCGTGTGTGACAGCTTCGCCAGTGCCGGCAGGATGATAGGTGACAGACAGCAACTCACCTCAGTACAAATCCCAACCTTATTTGAATGAGTGTGTCACTGCTACAGAACTTCCACAAGGGGTGCTATTCTGTTTGACTTTCCAGTTATGTGTAACTGGTTTTATTTGTGAAATGAACACTCATATAATTACTGAAGTGCAAATCAGCGGCCATTAAGATAAACTTTTCAGCCCAATGCTATAGCGTTCCATTTGAAAATATGTTCTCATTAAAATCAATGCACCGGAGCTGAAGACTCCTTTAAAGCCAAGCTTATGTGAATAATATAATAATATAATTATTATATAATTCCCATGTCAGCCCTGAGGCCTATCAGACTGGTGATTATTGCCAGATACTGCAGCATGAAGCAGATGAGTATCTACAACTCCCTGTGGAGTGCCTCAAGGATTCCTCCTTGGCCCATTCTACATACCACCACCAAGTTACATGAATAACAAATCAGTTCACTGCACAAGAACCTCAAATTGTTAAAATTGTTGAGACTTTTAAGTTTTAAAGCAAAAATAACTTTCTTCTTTGTGTTTCCCTCCTAGAAATTATGGGATTCAAGGTAAGACAGGCTTAATAATGACATGAATTAATGTGATGAATAAAGGCCGTTCATGAACATAATGTTAATTTTGTTTTCTTTGTAGGGACAGAAGGGTGAACCAGGTGATATACCACATGTAAGCAACCTTATCAATAACAGTGCACACAAAATGATTATGTTTTTAAAATATAAAAATGCATGATTGTCCAACTTTTCTTCCCCCCCCCCTTAGGTAGTTGGTATTCCTGGACCTCAAGGACCTATGGTGGGTTTTTACCCTTACTGCTCTTTCTTCCATATTTGACCATTTATATCAGCTGGATAATTAAGACATAAATGGATCATAAACATAACAGGGGGGAGAGCATAGGTCGGACGTTTTGGAGATAAAGTGAGAGCGGTGAGACTGAAATGGTTATGGCTTGGACATGTGCAGAGGAGGGATGTGGAAGTATATCATGAGAAGGATGCTGAGGATGGTGCCTCCAAGCAGGAGGAGAACAAGCAGGCTGGATGAGGTGAGGGAGGACATGCAGGTGGTTGATGTGACACAGGAAAATGCAGAGGACAAGATGAAGATCTGCTATGGCAGCCCCTAACTGGAGCTAACCCTTGATCATTCCTCGAATTGTGATCCAGATTGGATTAAAAATCTTTGTTGTTCACATACACACAGATACACAGGGATGATAACAATACACCTACACCCTTATTCCAAAATGGAGTAAATTAATTTTTTCCCTCAAAATTCTACTCACAAAACCCCATAATGACAACATGAAAAAAGTTGCTTTTAAATTTTTGCAAAATTTTTAAAAATAAAAAAACTAAGAAATCACGTGTACATAAGTTTTCACACCCTGTCATTGTCCTGCTGAAAAATGAACCGTCGCCCCAGTCTGAGGTCAAGAACGCTCTGGAGCATGTTTTCATCCAGGATGTCTCTGTACATTTCTGCATTCCCTCCAAACATGATGCCTGAAATTCACGCCAAAGAGTTCAATCTTTGCATCATCAGACCAGAGAATTTTGTTTCTCATGGGCTGAGAGTCCTTCAGGTGCCTTTTGGCTAAATAATTTCTATTTTTAAGAGAAATATTGTTTTTAATCAGAATCAGAAAACAGATGTCTTGTGAAATATAATCAATAGCAAAATTGATAGGTCTGTCTGGGAATTATAGAAGGATTTTCCAGTAAAAACGATTGTTACTATACATAGAATAGAATGTGAAAAGAAAATATTGTGTGGGTGTGTGTTTTTATTTTTTATTGTTTTGTGGTTTAGGGTCCTCCAGGATCACAAGGATACACTGGACCAAGAGGCTTTAAAGGCAGAAAAGTGAGCTGAATTCCTCTCTAGGCAAACATTACATCTCTCACTTCCATTCTGTTGGTATTCCTGTAAATTTGCGCTCCTCTGTGGCAAGGCTCCTGGGGTGGATGAAATCCGTCCTGAGTACCTTAAGTCTCTGGATGTTGTGGGACTGTCTTGGCTGACACGCCTCTGCAACATCGCGTGGCGATCGGGGACAGTGCCTCTGGATTGGCAGACTGGGGTGGTGGTCCCTCTGTTTAAGAAGGGGGACCGGAGGGTGTGTTCCAACTATAGGGGGATCACACTCCTCAGCCTCCCCGGTAAGGTCTGTTCCAGAGTACTGGAGAGGAGAATTCGACCGATGGTCGAACCTCGGATTCAGAAGGAGCAGTGTGGTTTTCGTCCTGGTTGCAGCACAATGGACCAGCTCTACACACTCCATCGGGTGCTCGAGGGTTCATGGGAGTTCGCCCAACCAGTCCACATGTGTTTTGTGGATCTGGAGAAGGCGTTCGACCATGTCCCTCGGGGCACCCTGTGGGGAGTGCTCCGGGAGTACGGGGTCCGGGGTCCTTTGCTAAGGGCTATCCGGTCCCTGTACAACCGCAGCAGGAGCTTGGTTCGCATTGCCGGTAGTAAGTCAAACCTGTTTCCAGTGCACGTTGGCCTCCGCCAGGGCTGCCCTTTGTCACTGGTTCTGTTCATTATTTTTATGGACAGAATTTCTAGGCGCAGCCAGGGTGTAGAGGGGGTCTGGTTTGGGAACCACAGAATCTCGTCTCTGCTGTTTGTGGACGATGTGGTTCTGTTGGCTTCGTCAAATCAGGACCTTCAGCGTGAACTGGGGCGGTTTGCAGCTGAGTGTGAGGCGTCCGGGATGAAAATCAGCACCTCCAAATCCGAGGCCATGGTTCTCGACCGGAAAAAGGTGCTTTGCCCTCTTCAGGTCGGTGAGTGTCCTTGCCTCAAGTGGAGGAGTTTAAGTATCTTGGGGTCTTGTTCACGAGTGAGGGATGGATGGCGTGTGAGATCGATAGACGGATCGTGCAGCATCTGCAGTGATGCGGTCGCTGTATCGGACCGTCGTGGTGAAGAGAGAGCTGAGTAGGGGGGCAAAGCTCTCGATTTACCAATCAATCTACATTCCTATCCTCACCTATGGTCATGAGATTTGGCTCATGACCGAAAGAACGAGATCGCGGGTACAAGCGGCCGAGATGAGTTTCCTCCGCAGGGTGGCTGGGCGCTCCCTTAGAGATAGGGTGAGGAGCTCGGTCACTCGGGAGGAGCTCGGAGTCGAGCTGCTGCTCCTCCACGTCGAAAGGAGTCAGTTGAGGTGGCTGCCCCCTGGACAGCCTCACTGGACAGGTGTTCCGGGCACATCCCATTGGGAGGAGGCCCCGGGGAAGACCCAGGACACGCTGGAAAGATTACATCTCTCGGCTGGGTTGGGAACGCCTTGGGGTTCCCCCGGAGGAGCTGGGGGAGGTGTGTGTGTGGATCGGGAGGTCTGGACGGCTTTGCTTGAGCTGCTGCCCCCGCGACCCGACTCCGGATAAAGCGGAAGAAAATGGATGGATGGATATATATATATGTGTGTGTATATATATCACATTTGCATTACTTTTCTTGCATGTTGTAAGCAGTCATCGCATTAAATGGGCTCTCCTTTGTCTTCTGCGAGTGCTCTCATTGGCTGATTTCAGACCGGTTACCATGACAATTGGTCCAGAACGCGTATCACATTCGTTACATACCAGAAAGCTAAAAATATGATTAGAAAAACCTAGTTGGACATGAACATACTCCATAAATATCTAAACGGCACTGGAAAAAAAACACAGATTGAAAGCTTACCAACATAGACCGGGCCATCTGTTAGCAAGTTCTGAAGTGAACAGGTCTGAGTACAAGGAGTCAGCAGCTTTCATACTACATACAGTATATATCATAGACATATAATAAACAAATTATTAACCTTGCTTGCTCAGTCTGTACAGGAATATCAGACCTTGGTGTTTTTCACACAGACCTCGCTAACGCTCAGTTCGTACTTAACCTCGGTCTGATATTTTCCCGTAATAGCCTTTGCCTTTCCCGTACAGACCTCCCGCTCAGTTAATAATCCTTTAGTGTATGAAAATATAAATAAATCAACTGTGAAATGAGAATTGAAATGTAAAGTGGAAATAAAAATACACGCAAGAGTAAATATAGTAAAGCTTAATTATCCATATTTGTTCATTTATTTCACTACATGTGACTTTGTTTCCATAAATGCAATTTGGTTTTGTTTATGGAGCTACATTTATTATTTTATTAATTTTTCCATTCCTTTCATAAAAATAACAATTAAATTACAAAAACAATTTCTTTTAGCTATGGGTAGATGACCAAAGTTGTGTAGATGCAGGGTATATTATTACTGTACAGTTCATCCTATTTCATGTTGACTAAGCGTTTAATTTTTGTCAGTGAATCATTTGTCAAGTTGTCACTACACAACCTGTAGGGATCAGCAGGACCACCAGGATTTGATGGGGAACCCGGTATCCCAGGAAATCCAGGAGAACCAGGACCCCCAAGCCAGCTGTCCCCTCCTGGGGTGAGCTTTCATTGTTTCATTCCGCACAGGCGTTTGATTTTTAGTCAAGCTGTCTTTGTATTGACATAAAGTATGTTTTGTTCTGTATATTTACCAACCTTCTTCTTTTGTTATGAGAAACCAGCATTTGAAATAAGCAGTTTGTGATATTTCTATTGTGAAGCACATCGTGGTTTTGAAGATTTAGATATCTATTTGTATTCAATATTTTTCCCACAAGGGCAACCTGGTTTCACAGATGGTGTCAGGTTTCAATGAGAAGTCTACTCTTGCTGGGATGGTATCCGCATCACGGGTGAGTGCTAAGTTTAAAAATCTAAAATCATATATATTTTTTTCCCTTAAATGACTGAACATTTAAAAAGTTAAAACCTGAATGGACAGTGTGAAGTGTTGTAATTTCAGGGTGAAGTCGGACCACGAGGGCCTCCAGGGACGCCCGGACCACAAGTACGTTTTGGCGTCCAGGCTAACTTTTGCCACTTGGATTTCAAACAGCACAACACATTTTCTGAAGGCAATACATTGTCAGCTTAGAATTTGTATTGATGCAAATTGAAAGTTGTTGCTGAATAGCATGCTAAAAACATGAAAATCTGTAAAAACGAATGAGGGAAGGAAAAAAAAAAAAATCTCACTGTTAGTTAAGAATATGGCTGAAGGAAAAGCCTGAAAATGCTGAGTCACTGCTTAAAAAAAGACTATTACAAACAAGGGAAACCTTTCGTCCACCCATCAGGGGAGGACAAAAAAAAAAAAAAAACGTCACTGTGCTGAAAAACCAAACAAAACAAAACATGAGACTGGGTCATTGTTAGAACAAATTGCAGAGTCATTGTTAGAACAGAGGATAATGCTAAATCAATGATGGCGCAGAATATAGCTGTGTAAATGGAAGAGAAATCCTAAAACTCCCAAGTCACTCTTAGTAGCAAAGATAACTATGAAATAATAGAAAATGTGAAACTGATGAGCAACTGTTGGTACAAAATACAATTTCATTATTAAAAAAGGGAGGCCTGATCAGTGCTAATAGGGCAGATAATATAAAATAATGGAAAACCTGAAATGCTGAGTCACTGTTTGCACAAAGGACAAAAAATAAGGGGAGGCCTGAAAATGGTGAATAACTCTAAGCAGGGAAGATGACAGTGCAGGAAAAAAAGGATGGCCTAAGCATCCCGAGCCACTATTAACAGAGAAGATGACTGAGGAATTTTGAAACTGTTGAGAAATGCTGAATCATTGTTAGTACAAAAGATTATTATGAAAAGGAAAGAAAAGGCAGAAAATGCAATGTCACTATTTTTAAGACTTTAGGGGAGGCCTGCTTCAGCCTAAAGTGCGTTATTTACACAATAACATATTCAGTTGGATCAAGTTAAATTTTTTTAATCTTTTTAAACTGTCTGCTGATTTTAAAGAAGATTTTTTTTTTTTAAATATGATGTATTTTATAATGAACTTTTTTTTTTTTTTTTAACAGGGTCCAAGTGGTGGCCAGGGCATTCCTGGGGAGCCTGGAGAACCAGGACCAGTGGTAGGAACCTTTCAGTTCCTCTTTACAGCTACACAACTGCTAATGGATGTTGTGTGTGTGATATCACATCAGTTAGCTGCATGGTACTGAGCCAAAATAAGAACGACTGTTGGCTGTTTATTCACAGGGTGAACCTGGTCATCGAGGACCTGAAGGACATCCAGGAAAACCTGGACCAGATGTGAGTGAAACATACATGCAGCCATTAAATGGTTGCTTATTGGGTCTCTAGTGCTAAATGATGTCTAAAAAAAAAAAAAAATAAAAAAAAAAAGAAATAATAATAATAAAAAATCCTGGTCACAAGTTGGCAGAGACAGTTCCAGGACAATTAGCTTTCATCCAAGCTGAAATTTACTTTCATTTATTGATCTGCAACATCTCTTATGAGATATTGTTGCATAGGCCACTGACACAAAAATACATATTTGAACTGTGACCCTGACCTCTACCAATACCAAAAATTGCATTTAATCATCATATCTTAACCTCTGACTGAGCGAGAGTGTTTAACAAAAGTCAAAGTATACACCAATGTTTTTATGCTCTTTGCATGTGCATCATCTTTGATTGTTGTTTTATTTATTTATTTTTTGTGTGTTTGCTTGATATTGTCTCAAGTTCAAGAACAAGGTCCAGTTTGAGAAAATTATCTCATCAATGGAGGTTTTCAAACTAATGCAGCAACTTATTGAGCCACAACCTTCTGTAAACTTAGTCAATTCATTCTCAATATTACTGGCATTTTTACTCGTTATTGAAGCTGGTATTGCTGCCTGTGATTAGATATGGTTACCACTGTATCTTAACACTGACACTAACATCAGTGATTTTCAACAATTACTCTTCTCAGGGAGAAGCTGGACTATCAGGTGGTCCAGGAGAACAAGGACATCCAGGATCACCCGTAAGTATTACTTTTAACTACAAGCCAATGCTAAATCTAAAATCAGTCGTGAAAGTAGATAAACACGACTTTATAATTTTGTCCTGAAGCATTTGTTGTGAAGTAGTACTTTTACTGCTGTAATTTTCAGAAGAAAATGATTCAAACAATGTTATTTATTTGATCACAAATCACCCAATATTGAGATTTGTCTAAGCAGTTTCTCCCTTTTTTATATGTTAAACTACACAGTGGTGTAAAAAGTACTTGAAAATGGCCCTAATGAAGCTATTCAATAATTTATCACAATTTATTAATGGAGGAATTCTGTACAATGTTCAGATTTGCAGAACATTTTATCATTAAATATTTTATACTTAGCAATCTACCTCAAAATTATTTTCTTTAAAATTTTGAAGACAAGACATTTATTTGTTGACTGACTGATTTTACCTTTATGAACTTGTTACAATGAATCACTGAAAATAAAATGGTGAAACAATGTGTGTTTATTTTTCACAGTTACAAGTACAGAAATTCACAGCAAATGGAATCTGAAGTAAATAGGGTTTCAGTTAAAATGGGCACGCAAAGACAAAAAAAGAAAAGAAAAAAAGACAAAAGATGTTGGCATGCCATGAAGAAAAAAAAATTGTAAACATCTAGTAAAACAATATATTGTGACATCTAGTGGTTGTCATAAGGTACATCAACAGGCTGGGGTATAATTGTTAGTCTTTCAGCTGCCCTGGTTTTTTGAAGGGTCACCACAGCAGATCCCCATTAGGCTGTTCCCCATACAACTGCAGTTTCCCCCCCCAAAAAAAACTGGGCCCTGGGCCCTGGCCTTGCTGAGAGGTCACCCATCCACATGCTAACCGGGACCTCCTACCCTGAGCTTTGGTAGGATAAGGCACACACAGAGCAGATTGGCTGCTTACTGCCGTCTGGTGTTTAAGATGAAGGGAAATGTCCTGAATATATCTTGTCCATTTGGCCCATTTTCTACAAAACAGACTAAATCAGGGGTGGCCAAGTTCGGTCCTCGAGAGCCACATTCCTGACACTCTTAGTTGTTTCCCTGCTCCAACACACCTGAATCCAATGAAAGACCTTTCGAACTTGGCCACCCCTGCTCTAAATGGGAGGAAGCTGAATAAAGAAAATGAAATTCAAAGTAGCTTTACTTTGCTTTCTGCAGGGTGCACGAGGATTCCCAGGCCTTCCAGGTCACCCAGGACTTAAAGGTCACAAGGTCGGTCATATAAGCATGACTAACACCTCATGAGGTCGAAAGTAAACCTTCAGTTGATCTCCCACCAGATCAGAAATGGCTTTTACATGAATATGAATCTTTCCAACAGGGACACACCGGTCCAATTGGCTCAAGAGGGGAGTCTGGAGCAGTTGGATCTAAGGTATAAATATGTAACATGATCATAAAAGTAGGTTCTAATGGGGGGATAATTTGATTTCACTGGTGATGACATGCTTAATTAAATGTGGTCAATTTGAAACAAATTAATTAGATTAGATAGAACTTTGTTAATCCTTTGGTAAGACTTCCTCAGGAATTGAGGTTCCAGCAGCACACTTATGTGAATAAAGATAGATAATAGAAGCTACTGTCATCTGAGCACTGATATTGATATTACATGTGCTTATAGACAAAAACAAATAAGAGACAAAATTCAATTTGTTATTCAACTAAACTGCAAATATATTAATTTTTTTTAACATTTATGAAACACTTCTCTAAACAAGGCCATAGGGTCACTGACTAAAGAGATTCCCTCCTTGGCACAGTGATCTATTTCTTTGTCTGTTTCTCTAAAATTGTATATAATAATCATTAGATTATTAATATATAACAAAAATAAATTTAAGAAATATTACAATTTGAAAACAATGCACCTGAACGTGATGACAGCTGCAACTGCTTAATGCTAACTTTTAACATTGAAAATGCCATAGACATGCTAACGCATTAGCATCGTGATCCGGATCACCACTAAATTTAATCACTTGTTCCTCTTGTCATTCCAACGTCCTTGGCGGAGGGTAAAGGAAATTTAAAAAATATTACAATTACAAAAATATTACAATTTGAAAACAAATGCACCCGAACGTGATGACAGCTGCAACTGCTTAATGCTAACTTTTAACATTGAAAATGCCATAGACATGCTAACGCGTTAGCATTGGGATCCGGATCATGATCCGGATCACCACTAAAATTTAATCACTTGTTCCTCTTGTCATTTTCAACCACTCCACAAAATTTCATCAAAATCCGTTCAAAACTTTTTGAGTTATCCTGCTGACAGACAGACAAACAAACCCGACCGAAAAACATAACCTCCTTGGCGGAGGTAATAAATGGAACAGTATTATCTAAAATGTGTGTTGTTTGTGTTTTGCAGGGTGCATCTGGCAACCTGGTTCAGTGGGTGCTCCTGGTCCACCGGTAGGGGGCGCATACTGTTTCTTCACCAAAAAAAAGGGAAAAAAAAGCATTTGATCAACAGGTTCTGTTAGTATCTGTGGAACCATGATACCTTGTTGGAAATCAGTGCACCTAATGATTGATTCAAGCATGTTCCACTGATTACCTGAGGCTGGGATAAGATTTTCTTCTCCTCTATCACATTCATGAGTTCATGATGATCTGAAGGCACTACCAGGGCACATATTGGATGTATAATTCCACCAGTATAACTAAGGTATACTGTAGGTTTCTACCGAGTTTGACAGGCCCAAAAAAGTTTGAAAAAGCAGTTTTTCTTTGAGCATCTTGGTAATGATTCAGAATGTCATAATTTCTCACTCCATAACTGCCCATTCTATCCAGAATTCTTGTACATGAGTAAAAGTTGGAGTATTAATCAGACTTGGGTATATTTAGCCCATCCAGAACACCAGTAGACACAGTCTATCCATGAGGAGATGTGGGCAGCTATGGTCTAATGCTTGGGGACCAACTCCAGGGTTATGGACACTGCCTTGGCCAAGGGAAATGTCAAGTGTGTGAAGGCAGAGTGTGTTTCTCAAATAGCGGATGGAAACCAATGGCAATGCAACATGAATATTTTACCTTTAACCACCTTAGAGTGGTTAAAGGTACTGAATGAGTTCAATATAAACATACTATGTCATACACTGCTGGGGTTCCAAATAAATAAATAAATAAATAATAAGCAAACTCCAAACATAAAGGAACTGGGCTTTTATAGAGAATCAAACACAAGCAAGAGTGCAACCCCCCCCCCCCCCCCCCACCCAAAAAAAAAAAAAAAAAATCAACAAATCAGTTAATCGTGTCTCTCAGACAATGGCCCAAACCAATACCTTATGAACAAGACCACAAGCACGATGATCTCAATCACTTGGAGCAATAAGTTGCTCACAGATAGTGGAATACAAGGGTAATATGCAGGCAGTAACAATCATCTCAGTTGGCTCATACTCAGCTGGAAGTTCTTCCAGTGGAGTGCTAGAGGTCATGTTCTGAAGAATGGCCAGTACAATTCTGAAAATGCCTTACCATCACGAACATTTGAATACGCACTAAACAATGATGTGATTGCTCAGTTGTACAACAGAAGCCATACTGAGATCACTGTCTTCATCTAGGATACCCCACATAAAGTCAGAAATAGCAGATAATCAAACCAACAATCAGTCACTTTAAGGGGCCAGATACATTTCCACCTCAGCTACAGTCCCTCCCAAAGTCCACAAAATTGTTTCACATCTTCCCAACAATGCAGCGATGTAATTCTGAAGGTGTTTGACCTTCTACAAAACACATAGCTCTCACTACAAGGATTTAATAGTCCATAAAAAGAGCTCTAACACTCCGTAGTGTGTTCAGTAATGTACCTTGTGGGGTATCACAAGTCTGTTCCAAGACCACAAAGTATATATATACAACCAAGCTCACATTCCAAACAATAAGACAGGGAGCATCACATGAGTAAAACAATCCGAATCACTCCTGTGTCACGCAGGTTTGACTGTTCTTCAGATTTATACTTTTCTTGAGTTTATTTTTGGTTACCATGCTCAGAACATGTTTAAATTACAGTAGGTTCATCAACCAGGATTGTGAACATGCCCCCATAGAACATCTTATATAGAGCCAACTTTCTGTTTCAGGGGCCACCAGGTATGCTGGGAGACAGAGGCAGAGCAGGCCCAAGTGGACCTATGGTAAGAAGAAGAAAAAAGTCCTCTTTGTTTACCTGAAAAAAAGTAAGATAATATTGCTGAAGTGAGTCACATATCTGCCCCCCAGGGAAAACGTGGTGTCGATGGCCATGTTGGTAAACCTGGTCCTCAGGTAAGTTTTGCATCTGCTTTAAAATGTTCTAAAATGTTGAATTTAGGAGGTAAACTGTAGAGTTAAAGTCAGCTTTGACTTGTGTTTACACCCTTCCCTCGATATTGAACTTGCATCATCTGATAGATAATATTTAAAAATATTTAAAACTTGAACCATAAAAATGTAAAAACATGCAACATTCATTCTCACTTAAAGTGCAAGACCACATATACAGTTATTCAAAAGTGTCCATTAACACAATCTCCAGTTATAGTAATAATAATGGTTTTATAAAAATCATCATCATAATTAATGAAGGTTACTCCAATAAAAACTAAGTCCCTTCGGCAGCTGCCTTGTTTTCACTCAGGGGTGCCACAGCAGATCCAACGTGGATCTGCACGCTGATTTGGCACGTTTTACACCAGATGTGCTTCATGATGCAACTTCACATTACATGGAGAAATGTGGTAGGGGTGGGGTTTGAACCGGAACCTTCCGCACTGAAAGCAAGCGCACTAACCACTTGGCTACCGCCCCTGCCAACAAAGATTATTCAAATAATAATAATAAAAATTATTATTATTATTTTTATTATAAACACTCACACACATGTGATTATTTTTACCAAACCTAAGAACGTGAGACAGTGGTCGACACAAGTGAAGATTGATATATATCCCTCCCGTCTGTGTGTTGCTAAACATAAATCATTTTCTTCATTTCATCTAGGTTCTCTAATTTGAAACATTTTAAAATGAAGTGGATTACTAAAATCAAAGCTACAGTTTCTAATGTGGTTGCACTTGTAACCAAATCTTGTTAGTCTAATTTTCAATCTTTTTTTAAATCAAATCTTCCTCTGTAATGAAACTCCAACCTTCAATTAAAATTCTGCAGTGATTTTTATTTAATTCTCATTTTTGCTCCAGGGTCCTATGGGAATTTTCGGCGCTCCAGGTTTTCCTGGAAACCCAGGACTGAAGGTGAGATTAGTTTGTCTTGTGTCATATATTTTACAGATTTTAACATTTTGGAGCAACATTATTCCTTACAGCGCTTCATCTCTGCCTTATTACAAGCCAGATTTTGAAAAATAAAGTATTTATTTGAGTGATTTTAATACAGTTGTAATGAATACAGACCTTGAAGTGATGCAAGGAACTTTTAATGACAGTAAATTTAAGATAACATGGCAGGTAGTATGTGTTGTTAAGACATGACACACCATTTAAAATTCTACCCTGCAAAAGTGTAAACTGTTTAACAAAAAGCAGTATAGGTTACAGTCAGTTTTACAAGAATGCTGGATTGTATGAATACGCTCCCTTCACATAATTTTTAATTTATTACTTGGAGTTGTGGCTTTGCATGCTAGCTTAGCATGTAGCTGGTTTGGAAATAAATCCATAAAATTAATTTGTGAACAAATAATGTGTTTATCGTCTGGTTGTTATCCAGTTGATTTTTATTATTAGGGTAATCTTAGCTAACCCTACATTTATGTGTGTAGCCTCATACTTGCAAAACAATAGCTGCAGCACCAAACTTCTGTTTTACTTTGAAAGGCAAAAACTGCATTTGCATTGTAAACCCATAATGTCACCTTTCTAATAAATAATAAGGCAACTTACAGGCATTTACTGTTTGGATAATGGGTCTTATGTGGCCCTCAGGCCCCCATTTTGCTACCTTTGCTTAAAGCATGGATAAAGAAATCAAATTTGATACAGGGATAATTGTGACCCAGAATGTGTTCTCTGATACAGGGTGAACAAGGGCCCACTGGAGTTAGAGGGACACCCGGACAGCAGGGGCCCAGAGGGGATGCTGGCCATGTCGGGCCACCTGGACCACAAGGAAACCAGGTGTTTAATAAACAAGGATTTTCTAAAGATAAGAATTATTGCTTCATCGTTATTTTGTTATTTCTGACAAATTTATTACATCATGAGATTTACATTTCTTTTAGGTTAACATTTTGTTTTCCTTATAGGGGGCCGCGGGATCTGATGGAGCTCCAGGAGCTCGCGGGCAAACAGTAAGTGTAGTTACCTAGTGTGGAACACTCTATGAACAAACTTCCAACCTGTTTCTTCCTCAGAGGGAGTATTTCCTTACCACTGTTGCTCTGGGGGTTGGTAAGGTTAGACCTTACCTGTGTGAAGTGCTTTGATGCAACTCTGTTGTGATTTGGCGCTATATAAATGAAAATAAATTGAATTGAAATTAAAATTCTTTCAAAATGTTAAATTTGCAGTACTCAGAATCTTCAATATTTACATTGCTGTTGGCCATTATTGTATGTTTTGGGTAGTCATGAACTTTGACCCGGCCCAGCATGCACCGCGCATACTGAGATGCTGAACTGGCTTAATGTCTGTATGTGTTCTATAAGAAAAGAGGGGGGAAAAAAACATTTATTTGTAAGAAAAGGGGGCTTCTTTAGTGTTACTGATGTTGCTAGCAGTTATGGTGAAACTGGTTTCACATCAGACTTAGGCTTCAGAATGTGTGGTCAACTTGAAGGTGCATTTTCTTTGACTTTTTCAATAGGAACTGGGAATTTCAAGTTCCTTCTTAAAGTCGAATGCAGCATCGTGCTCATAAAACAGCTGCATTAAAAATGATGACTTTCGCTTTTTTCAACGTGAAAAGCAATTTTGACTCAAAGATGACTCCATTCCCTTCCAGGGTCTGCAAGGCATCATGGGTCCAGCAGGCGCACCTGGCCCTCCAGGCACCCCTGGCCCACAGGGAACTACTGGTGTCGAGGGTCCAAAGGGTCAAGTGGTACAAACTCTTAGTTTGTCTGATTTTCCTTGAAATATTTTGCAAAATCTGAATAATCTTTGTGACTGATAAATTCTTACTGGTAGTTGCTCATGAAGTTATCTCATGCTTTTTTATTTATTTATTATTATTTATTTATTTTAACAGGGTGATGTTGGAGCACCGGGATTCAAAGGAGATCCTGGACTTAAGGGAGAACGAGTAAGATGAGACATTTTAGTCTTCCTCTAACCAAGCTATAAAGAATATTTTAAATTCTGCTAAATTATGGAATTTGATTATTGTTTAATTTTGTCATCGACTGCTGCGTCACAGGGTGACACTGGTGATCACGGTCCATTAGGTCCCATGGGAGATGAGGGGAAGCGTGGACCTCGAGGTGACATGGGGTCAGCTGGTCCTCCAGGATCTCCAGGAGAAACAGTGAGTCCACTTGACCATGCCCACATACAGTATGTTACAGAAATCTAAAACACACCCATTTAGGCCTAAAATATAACTTTGGAAGGAAAGTTTATGTAATGAACAAAAATATAAATGGAATGTAGTTTTCTCTGGGCCCCTCCCCAATCGGACCGGGAGTGACATGTTTAGTACCGCATGTTCTCCTTGAATTGCTGGCTGTCTGAGTGGTGTCCAAAAAATGGGTGGGCTTCATAGATAATTGGCAAAGCTTCTGGGGAAAACCTGGTCTTGTTAGGACAGACGGCATCCATCCCACTTGGATGGAGCAGCTCTCATTTCTAGAAATCTGGCCAAATTTCTTAAATCCTCCAAACCGTGACTATCCAGGGTTGGGACCAGGAAGCAGAGTTGTAGTCTTACACACCTCTCTGCAGCTTCTCTCCCCCTGCCATCCCCTCATTAACCCCATCCCCGTAGAGACGGTGCCTGCTCCAGACTACCAATAACCAGCAAAAATCTATTTAAGCATAAAAATTCAAAAAGAAAAAATAATATAGCACCTTCAACTGCACCACAGACTAAAACAGTTAAATGTGGTCTATTAACATTAGGTCTCTCTCTTCTAAGTCCCTGTTGGTAAATGATATAATAATTGATCAACATATTGATTATTCTGCCTAACAGAAACCTGGTTACAGCAGGATGAATATGTTAGTTTAAATGAGTCAACACCCCCGAGTCACACTAACTGTCAGAATGCTCGTAGCACGGGCGAGGCGGAGGATTAGCAGCAATCTTCCATTCCAGCTTATTAATTAATCAAAAACCCAGACAGAGCTTTAATTCATTTGAAAGCTTGACTCTTAGTCTTGTCCATCCAAATTGGAAGTCCCAAAAACCAGTTTTATTTGTTATTATCTATCGTCCACCTGGTCGTTACTGTGAGTTTCTCTGTGAATTTCAGACCTTTTGTCTGACTTAGTGCTTAGCTCAGATAAGATAATTATAGGTGGGCGATTTTAACATCCACACAGATGCTGAGAATGACAGCCTCAACACTGCATTTAATCTATTATTAGACTCTATTGGCTTTGCTCAAAAGTAAATGAGTCCACCCACCACTTTAATCATAGCTTAGATCTTGTTCTGACTTATGGTATGGAAATAGAAGACTTAACAGTATTCCCTGAAAACTCCTTCTGTCCTGATCATTTCTTAATAACATTTACATTTACTACTGATGGACTACCCAGCAGTGGGGAATAATTTCATTACACTAGAAGTCTTTCAGAAAGCGCTGTAACTAGTTAAGGATATGATTCCTTCTTTATGTTCTCTAATGCCATATACCAACACAGTGCAGAGTAGCTACCTAAACGCTGTAAGGGAGATAGAGTATCTCGTCAGTATTTTAACATCCTCATTGAAGACACCTTTGGATGCTGTAGCTCCTCTGAAAAAGAGAGCTTTAAATCAGAAGTGTATGACTCCGTGGTATAACTCACAAACTCGTAGCTTAAAGCAGATAACCCGTAAGTTGGAGAGGAAATGGCGTCTCACTAATTTAGAAGATCTTCACTTAGCCCTGGAAAAAGAGTCTGTTGCTCTATAAAAAAGCCCTCCGTAAAGCTAGGACATCTTTCTACTCATCACTAATTGAAGAAAAATAAGAACAACCCAGGTTTCTTTTCAGCACTGTAGCCATGCTGACAAAGAGTTCAGAGCTGCTATGTGAGCTGAGTATTCCATTAACTTTAACTAGTATGACTTCATGACTTTCTTTGCTACAAAATTTTAACTATTAGAGAAAAAATTACTCATAACCATCCCAAAGACTATCGGTATCTTTGGCTGCTTTCAGTGATGCCGGTATTTGGTTAGACTCTTTCTCTCCGATTGTTCGGTCTGAGTTATTTTCATTAGTTACTTCATCCAACCATCAACATGTTTAGTAGACCCCATTCCTACCAGGCTCTCAAGGAAGCCCTAACAGTAGTTAATGCTTCGATCTTAAATATGATCAATCTATCTTTGTTAGTTGGCTATGTACCACAGGCTTTTAAGGTGGCAGTAATTAAACCATTACTTAAAAAGCCATCACTTGACCCAGCTATCTTAGCTAATTATAGGCCAATCTCCAACCTTCCTTTTCTCTCAAAAAATTCTTGAAAGGGTAGTTGTAAAACAGCTAACTGATCATCTGCCAGAGGAATGGTACTATTTGAAGAGTTTCAGTCAGGTTTTAGAATTCATCATGTACAGAAACAGCATTAAGTGAAGGTTAGCAAATGATCTTCTTATGGCCTCGGACAGTGGACTCATCTCTGTGCTTGTTCTGTTAGACCTCAGTGCTGCTTTGATACTGTTGACCATAAAATTTTATTACAGAGATTAGAGCATGTCATAGGTATTAAAGGCACTGCGCTGCGGTGGTTTGAATCATATTTGTCTAATAGATTACAATTGTTCATGTAAATGGGGAATCTTCTTCACAGACTAAAGTTAATTATGGAGTTCCACAAGGTTCTGTGCTAGGACCAATTATTAGTCACTTTATACATGCTTCCCTTAGGCAGTATTATTAGACGGTATTGCTTAAATTTTCATTGTTATGCAGATGATACCCAGCTTTATCTATCCATGAAGCCAGAGGACACACACCAATTAGCTAAACTGCAGGATTGTCTTACAGACATAAAGACATGGATGACCTCTAATTTCCTGCTTTTAAACTCAGATAAAACTGAAGTTATTGTACTTGGCCCCACAAATCTTAGAAACATGGTGTCTAACCAGATCCTTACTCTGGATGGCATTACCCTGACCTCTAGTAATACTGTGAGAAATCTTGGAGTCATTTTTGATCAGGATATGTCATTCAAAGCGCATATTAAACAAATATGTAGGACTGCTTTTTTGCATTTACGCAATATCTCTAAAATCAGAAAGGTCTTGTCTCAGAGTGATGCTGAAAAACTAATTCATGCATTTATTTCCTCTAGGCTGGACTATTGTAATTCATTATTATCAGGTTGTCCTAAAAGTTCCCTAAAAAGCCTTCAGTTAATTCAAAATGCTGCAGCTAGAGTACTGACGGGGACTAGAAGGAGAGAGCATATCTCACCCATATTGGCCTCTCTTCATTGGCTTCCTGTTAATTCTAGAATAGAATTTAAAATTCTTCTTCTTACTTATAAGGTTTTGAATAATCAGGTCCCATCTTATCTTAGGGACCTCGTAGTACCATATCACCCCAATAGAGCGCTTCGCTCTCAGACTGCAGGGTTACTTGTAGTTCCTAGGGTTTGTAAGAGTAGAATGGGAGGCAGAGCCTTCAGCTTTCAGGCTCCTCTCCTGTGGAACCAGCTCCCAATTCAGATCAGGGAGACAGACACCCTCTCTACTTTTAAGATTAGGCTTAAAACTTTCCTTTTTGCTAAAGCTTATAGTTAGGGCTGGATCAGGTGACCCTGAACCATCCCTTAGTTATGCTGCTATAGACGTAGACTGCTGGGGGGTTCCCATGATGCACTGTTTCTTTCTCTTTTTGCTCTGTATGCACCACTCTGCATTTAATCATTAGTGATCGATCTCTGCTCCCCTCCACAGCATGTCTTTTTCCTGGTTCTCTCCCTCAGCCCCAACCAGTCCCAGCAGAAGACTGCCCCTCCCTGAGCCTGGTTCTGCTGGAGGTTTCTTCCTGTTAAAAGGGAGTTTTTCCTTCCCACTGTAGCCAAGTGCTTGCTCACAGGGGGTCGTTTTGACCGTTGGGGTTTTACATAATTATTGTATGGCCTTGCCTTACAATATAAAGCGCCTTGGGGCAACTGTTTGTTGTGATTTGGCGCTATATAAAAAAATTGATTGATTGATTGAACACTTTTGTTTTCATTCTCATTTTTCATGTGTTGTAGTAAAAGAGCTAAGATTTGTGGTCTGCACATAAAAAACTTATTTCTTACAAATTTTCTTAACAAATTTGTTAAAATCTGTGTTAATGTGCATTTCACCTTAGCCAAAATAATCTGTCCGCTTGGCTGGTGTGGAGATTAAACAGCAGCATTATTGCTCACATGCCTTGGAAGAGTGCAGTTTTATTACACAACACAAGGCCGCAGATGTCACAGGTTTGAGGGGGAGTGAAAGCGGCCTGACTGCAGGAATGCCCACCAGAGCTGTTGCTTGTGAACTGAATGTTCATTTTACTACCATAAATCATCTCAAATGTTGTTTCCAATCAGTCTGACAGCTCAGCCCAGGACAACTACATCCAAGATCAACAGCACATTTTCAAATGGCTTTTTATTGTGACCAGTCCAAGGTGCATCTGTGCAGTTATCATGTTTCAACATCATTTATGCCACACCTTTGCAAAGGTGAAGGTGCTCGCTAAAAGGGTTTTTAACAAACTAAAACCCCCTGTCATGTTTCTCGATAGAAATAAATTGCGAAACGGCAAACTCACAGGATAATCATCAACCCCGCCACAATCCATGTGCAAGCATACAGTTATATGTAAACGTTTGGGCACCCCTGATGATTTCCATTATTTTCCTTTATAAATCAATGGTTGTTTGGATCAGCAATTTCAATTAAATATATCATATAACAGACAAACACAGTGATATTTGAGACGTGAAATGAATTCATAGGATTTACAGAAAGTGTGCAATAATTCTTTAAACAAAATTAGGCAGGTGCATAAATTTGGGCACCCCACAGAAAAATTTCTTCATGCTGGCCTTCACACTGGAATTTCCAACAGCAGTTTTTGGGCGCCAACCTGCACTGACACAACTTGTTTGATAGAAGTCAGTAAAACAATCATGAAGGACTATGCCAACAAACAAACAGGCATTCAAGACCTTGACCCTAATGACTGACCTTTGGTAAATTTGATGTCACCAAGGATAATTTAAGAACCCAACTACATAAGTGTGGCAAGTTTGATTGAAATTGGAGTGGAGGGAAAAAAAAAAGTTTTTTTTTGTTTTTGTTTTTTACCTTTGACCCCATTGACCTTGACCATTGCCAAATTAAGCCCATTAAGGTCAGGTCTGGGGTTGAGTGTCATCTCTGTATCAAGTTTGGTGCAAATCAGCCAGTGGACATGGGAGGAGTAGGAGAACAAGCAAACAGACAAACGAACATTTCTCAAATAATATTATGTATTGTGAACAAAATTTGTGTAAATAAACCTTAATGTGCGACAAAACTCAGATAATTTACTTCAACTCATGATGGGCGTGAAAGTGAATGTGTTGCATTTATAATTTCACTGAGCATATTTGCGTAGACAGAATTGGTGGAAAGGGCAGCACGGTGGATGTATGGTTAGCACTGTTGCCTCACTGCAAGACGGTCATGGGATTGATTCCCACCTGTGGCCTTTCTTTGTAAAGTTTGCATGTTCTCCCTGTGTCTGCGTGGGTTCCCTCCGGGTGCTCTGGCTTCCTCCCACATCCAACACATGCATGGGGTTTCCTGTATATTTGTTTTGTAAATTGTGTTTGCAGCATGGCCCAAGCAGAGGGTCACCCCTTTGAGTCTGGTCTGCTTGAGGTTTCTTTCTCAAATCATCAGTGGGAGTTTTTCTTACCACTGTCGCCTGTGTGCTTGCTCTAGGTGGTTGGTAAAGGTTAGACCTTACTTGTGTGAAGCACCTTGAGACAACTTTGTTGTGATTTGACGCTATATAAATGAAATAAATTAAATAAGAATCCAAAAACATGCAGTGTTAGTTGGATTGGAATCTTTAAATTGTCCGTAGGTGTGTGTGCCTGTGTGAATGTGTTCCTTTGTCTATTATGGTGTCCTGTCCAGAGTGTACCCCACCTCATGCCCTATGACTGCTGGGATAGACTCCAGTCCCCCTGTGGCTCTTTTTGGAGTAAGCAGTTGAAGATAAGCGAGTGGGAATTTGTTGTTTTTCAACATAAAAGTGCAACAGCATGCAAGTTATAACAAATAGATTTTGCACAATGGGACCTGTTTAACCATGAAATGGGAACTGATGCTTTTATAGATCAACTTTTGGTCATCAGTTACTTAAAGCAAGTAATTACTAATATTATTTAACTGTATGTGTTCCAAAATTTTATAAAGAAATAATTTATAAAAGGTTTCATGGTTAGATATTTATTTTCACCAACTTTTTGCTCATTTATAACAGTTCTGTTTTTTTTTATGTCATTGTAGGGTGCTCCTGGAAACAGAGGGTTCCCCGGGACAGATGGTTTGCTGGGCCAAAAGGTGAGTTTGCTGCTCATCAAAATACAAATAATGGCAGAATTTAGTTTGTGACTTTAAACCTTTGACTTCTGTCTCAACAGGGTGCTCAGGGTGAGAGAGGACCCCCAGGGACCTCTGGTGCTAAAGGTTTATCTGGAGATCTAGGACGCAATGGGGAGCCAGGTTTAACAGGAGCTCGGGTAAGTCTGGCACAACGGCACGGTTCAGGTTGAAAGTTGTTGACTGAATCAGTAGCATTCATTAGTACAGTATCTTTCCTCTGTTGGTATCTTGTGTGACCTTTGAAACTTTTGATTTGGATGTTGTAGTCAGTATCATTGTGCCTTGAGATTTATCACTGGTTGTAGCTGTCTCACCTACCACTGTGAGTTGTATGTCAATGCTGGCATGCCTTCTTTGACTGTAAGGGGATGTACACATTGGATGACTCTGGTTTACAAGGCTGTTATTGGGTTGGTTCTGATCTATTTATCTGGATTACTTCAGAGATCTGAAAGCTGTTATGCTTTACACTCGAATGACATGTTGTGCTTCCGTGTACCTCGTGTTCACACTGAGGTAGGAAAGAAAGCTTTTAGTTTTTCTGCTCCCTCTGATTGGAATATCCTCCAAACTGAATTGAAACTCTCTGGTTAACTTTTTGAATGCCTTCTGCTCTACTTTGAGACTGTGAACGGAATTCTTTTGCATGGGTGCCTGTGTTTCTAAATTCTAATTTGTTTTATCCTATACATTGTTAAAAATTATCAAGTTGACTGTCTTTTTTCTGTATATTGCTGTATTTTATTTGTGTAATGTTCTCATGAGGAGGTTAACCTGTCGATTATGACGTGCTACTTGCCTTTCTGGCCAGGTCATCCTTGTTAAAGAGGTTCGATCTCAATGGGCTTTTTTATCTGGTTAAATAGACTTATTATTATAATATGAACCTATGAAATACCAATATAAAGCACATATTTTATCCTGCAGCACTTTTAACACCTTTTTACACACTTTTAACCACTGAAAATTTAAACGTTGCATTGATGTTTAAGATTTAAGACTTGCAACACTGATGGAGAACGATGGAGTAAAAATTTCAACACCAAAGCTCAGTTTGCTATAAACACATTCAAACCCCTCTCCTCATAAATACTGCAGTACACTGTTCTGACACTAGGCTGTGCAGTAACATCAACATGTTTTGAAACATTTCAAAACAAGAATTGTTTCAGACATTGCAAAACTGGATTCTGTTTTCAAAATAAGAGATAATGCATGAGCGCATGCCTGGTTCAATCTCAAACACACTTTCCTTTTTCTATGCCTAAAATTAATTGTTACTTTTTTAAATCTTGACAAATCTTTTAAACTATATTTGAACTGACTTTTTGTTTTAAACAGATATTTACTTGCCTCACTTTGGGAACAACTGTCCTCATAATGTGTCCCAAATAGAATAGTATTCAAGGTAAATACTTCTACCAAAACTCAAAATGTTTCAACTTGTAGTCTTACCAAACTCCACCCCTTCAAACTAAAATATCATACTTTCTCTTCTGAGCTCCACCCATCTTTCCTCACAAACCTCTGCAAACATCACTGCATTAAAAAAATACAGTCTTAATTGTTTTTTCATATACTGTCTTTTTTTTGCTGCTACTGCTGCTGCTTATTTGGGTCCCAGTCGCTGTGACAGCAGATGAAGCAGTTCATCCCACACTTCCCTGTCCTCGGCCAAGTCCTCTAACTCTTCCAGTGCAATCTTGAGGTGTTCAAAACCAACATGGGTGAAAACATAACCTCTGTGGAGGTGATGGTCGTTGGATTACATTAACTCTGCCTGCAATGCAATGACAAATATATTTTTTCTTTATCTCTGTAGGTCCAAGTAATATATATCATTGAACACACTGTAAAACGGTGGTTCCCAAATGTATTTTTGAGCTCCCAACGTACACGTACAGGTCTTGTGTTTCCAGACTCCACATTTATTCTAAACAATGTTGTTTACTACAACTTCTTACTGAACAAAACAAAATAAAGTGATGAATCACCTTTACAGTATAATTATTAAAAGTGACATTTATCATATGTATATAATTATATATATATATATATATATGAATAATTATTCATTTATTTCTCACTAATTTGTCCATGTTCTATCTCAAGCATGATCATCAATAGTGTTGCCAGATACAGCTGATGGTTTCCAGCCCAAAAGCTATTCAGAAACTACCAAAAATACCCACAAAACTATATAACTGTAAAAATATTAGTTATGTAATATATAAATATTAGACATATAATATTTTAATAAAATATAAAATAATATTTTTGCTGCCCCAGTAGTTTAACGTATCGTAAAAGGGTAATGCGGAAACATACATAAAAATCCTGCAGCAACAAACCGTTTGTTTGCAACAAACAATTAATTTGCCTTGCCACACTCCCCCCGCAATACCTTCTTGCAGGAGGGAGCGGTTTTTACACTCTAGGAACCACTGCTGTAAAATATTGACATTTGAAGGATTGATGGAAAGACATCAGTATTTGATTTTGTTTTCTAACTCTGACCGTTCTGAACTCACAGGGCCTGACGGGACTGATAGGTGCTCAGGGAGCAGAAGGAAAGCAAGGACCAATGGTACACAAGAACCTTTTATACGCCCCTCTGTTTAATATCTCTCTGAAACTGTTCATTAAAGTTTTTGTTGTTTACACCTTGTCTTTCCAGGGCTCAGCAGGAGAGGATGGGAAACCAGGTCCCGCTGGTTCTACAGGGAACAGAGGTCCAGTTGGACACATGGGCCTGCCAGGACCAAAAGGCTTCACTGTCAGTATAAGTGTTATTGCTGCTCTAATTTTTTTGAAAAGGGGGTTCTGGTTCCTGAACAGTGGTGGGCACAGCTAAAAGATAGCTTCAATAACTCTCATCAAAATAGGACTAAATTAAACTACAGCACAGCGCTTGTAGAGCACAAACCTCCATCAACACTAGTTTCCAATTCAATTTTTACCTTAGAAAAAATTTTCAAGATAAAAGTCCTGTTAGAAGTGGTTTTTCATAAGCTAAATTAGATGTGATCAAATGTCAGGAGAATGTATTTAGTTCATGCACTTGAATCGAAGTTTATTTGTGGTGTTGTCAGTTTTTTTTCTACTTTTTCAGTTTCTGAATGCTTTTTCAGATAATTTGGACAGAACATTGGTTATCTCTATGTACCATTTGTCATTGCTTTCTGGCGCTTGGTTTCCGACTGATAACTGGAAGATAAACAAAGAGGCATAAAATTTTAATGGTGTAGGTAAATCCATAACAGAAAAAATGAGAGTGATTGAGGCACTTTTGAGATATAATGCAAAATGTACACCAAATGGCCTTTTCAATAATCAAATCAAACATCCACAGAATCCACAATCCAGATCAGATCCAGATCAAACCTTGTCAGGTGATAGTGAGTGTCAGCCTGCACCTCACTTTCAAATATGAGAGTAATTGGGGCATGTTTGATTAAGATATAATGTAATATATACTTTAAATGGGGTTTTCAATGTTAAATTTAAATGGCGACAAAATCTGGATCAGATCCAGATGAAACTTTGTCAGCTGATAAAGGACACCATCCTACACAACACTCTGAAATATGGAATAAATGTGATATTTTTGACAGAGTTATGAATTTATGAACATGCGTTCAATGTTAAAGGATAGGGATTTTTCCAATTCTCCAAGATTTTTCCTGACTTTGAGACCTTTGACCTATGACCTTGAAAATTGAATCAGTTCTTGTCTATCAGGATATTAATCCTGTGTAAAAATGTCATAATGATATATGAAAAATTGTGGGTTACAGGCTGTTCAAAACAGACAAACAAACAAACGGGTGAAAATATAACTTTGTTGGCAGATGTACTTAAATTAGCATGAACACAAGAAAGTGTAACTGACACCTGGATGCACATATGCACTGACAGAGAAGCTCTTCAATTGTTTCTTAACAAAATGTTTTGTTGCATTTAAAGATCCATTTATTTTTTATTTTGTTTTATTTTTAAAAAAGATACATTTGTTAAAAAATGCAAAGCACAACATTGGCCCACCAAGTCCCTGCAAAGGGCAAAAGAAAGACTCAGAGTCAATGAAAGAGCAAACAGTTAAAAGAAGCAAGGGTTTGTTTTCATTACAAGTGTGTCTCTATGGTTCATTTTCATGAAGTTTGCAGTTTGTCATATTTATTATTTCCTGAAATCAGTAATAGAAACATTTCTGATGGACATATTGATTTGCTGCATCACAAATTGAACAGGCCAATCACAGTAGTAGTGGGTGGGACTTGGGACTCCTGGAATTTTCAGTGAGGGAGGAGGAGTTCTATTTATCTCGGTTTAAAATGAACACTTTTCTGGAAATAACCCCCCAAGAAAATATTAATATTAGCAGAATATTGCTAAAAATAGTACAGGGGAGTGTTTTTAAATGTGTTATTGGTGTATTTTACAACTGCCATATATTTTCCAGAGGTCTGACCCAGAAATGATGGCAGTCATAATCATGAGCTTCCTGTCACTGATTTTGTTGTGCATGTTTGGTTATTATTTAGGGAGATCCTGGGAAGACTGGAGACGCTGGGAGCCCCGGATCACAAGGTCCAAGGGTATGCTGTGATTTTTTTTTTTAAATAATGTATTGGCATGTCTTAATTCTTGCTGTGCTTTCTAAACACAGACACTCCCCTCTTTAGGGACTGAATGGAAAGGATGGAGAGGAGGGTCCTGCTGGGAAATCTGGTCCAGCTGTAAGCATCTTCTGTTGTGAAAGTATCACACTTTATGAACCAATATTATTATTAGATTATATTTGCATTTTCAGGGTCCTGCAGGAAAGAGAGGAGAGCAGGGACCTCAGGGACTAAATGGTTTCCAGGTACACTGCATCTTATAATCAATAAACTTCACAATCTGTCTTACTAAATAATAATAATAATAATAATTTAGCCACTCAGATATTGTCATAATAATATTTGTGAAAATTAAATGAAACTGTCATAAAGATGGTTTGTGTAAAAATTATTAGAAATTAAAGCACAACTCAAATGATAACAGCATTATTTGTCAGCAGGGGTCACTGTGCTTAATATCTCATGTTAAGAAAAATAATTTTGTGTATTTTAGGGTTTGCCTGGGCTCCCAGGCCCACCTGGAGAGCCAGGAAAACCAGGCAATGAGGTATGACAAAACAATATATTAAACAAAAATTACACTATTTCTTTTCATAGAAATTCTTCATCTTTCACTGCTTCCACCCCCTCCCTTTTTTTTAGGGTGTTGCTGGCGAGGGTGGCGCTGCTGGTGGGACAGGTCCAAGGGTGTGTTCGTTAATGTCTTTATACTTGTTTATGGAAGTATTACAGAGAAAATGCTTTTAGTCAGTGACATATTTGACGCTGACGCTGTTCTTCTTCCCATCACTCTGTTTAATTTTCCTTTTGATGAAGAGTTTTTGCCATTTTTCTTTAACACCTGGTTGTTCCTGTAGGGAGAAAGAGGCCCTCCTGGAGAGAGAGGTGAAATCGGACCAAATGGTCTGCAGGGGCCCAAAGGTAGTCCAGGAGGACCAGGTCCAGATGGGCCAAAGGTAGTTCATAAAACTGTTATTCTGTGTGTCTGTGAACTCTTTTCATAGATTTTATGTCACATATGCCATTTAAATTCACCTTACCAACAACTTTAGATTTGGCCTAGAGATCAAAACAATTTATTATTTGGATATGGCTTCTGAGAATAAAGCAGTTTAGTGTAACATCTTCTTTTTAGTGACAATATAATCCATTTATTCATATTAAATTACTGACAGGCAGAAACAAACTAATTTTACAAGAGACATTGGCTCAAAGGAGTAGCTGACATAGGCCTACCTAACCTTACATAAACATAGGCTTTATTTTTCATTTTTCAGCCCATGCTAGCTTGGGTTTGGCATTGATGGATCCATTCTTGGTTGTGCATGACAATACCATGAAATGATTTCATTACAATGAATTTTTGCCTTCTTTCCTCTTCAGACAAATGGCTAGTGGCCGCTGTCACAGTTATCACTGCCATGTCGATTTACTTACTTACAATTATGTTACCTATACAAGATAAATGGCATAGGTAACATAATTATTGTGCAATTCAAACAATATATTTAATGTATTTTAAATAAATACTGTCATTATTATTGATTTAGAGTAATTATATTTTATTAATACTAAATAAAGTTGATTATGCATTTCAAATGAATAGGATTTATTACAGTAATAAATATGCATCATGTAAGGTTTATTTGGTAGTTTTTATTTGGTAGTTTGCATTAAAATTATCTAAAAAAGTAAATGGGAATTTGTCATGTAATAAAATTACATAAATCTTAAAAGTTAGGGTTAAATATTTCTGTGAGTGTACCCTGGAGTCACTTGTAGGTTGTTTTCAAACTATGATGATCCAATCTGAAGTAATACAATCTCTATGATTCAAATTTTAACTATGCACTCATTGACCCCATGGCCTAAATAATATACAAATCAGTTCACTGTTGCTATGGTGATCATTCCAGCCTTTGTGACTACCTAGTGTGCCTTAATTGAGAGAGTGGCGACATGAGGACTCGAAAAACCCGGTCATGTGGCTCATCTTGGTTCATCATTTTGTTCACTGTTAATCTGTCTGCATGTAAATCCAGCTATTTTATTTATTTATTTGCTGAAAATGCCGGGTTGCTGTGCATTTGGATTCACAAATAGACACAACAAGGGCTTCAAGATGTACAGATTCCCTTCAGATCCGAAGAGAAGGGAAATTTGGGAAAATAAAGTAACTTAATCGTCAAAGCTTTGAGAGGTAAATTTATTGTTCAATCCCATTTACAGTAAAACTCACCTAAACCGTCATCGTATAAACAGGATATTTGCAGTCAGAGGACAAAAAAGCCCCAAAGTTTTTGTATTGTTTTCCATGTAATAAGCACCGTATATAACAGATTTTGTACAACGGATTTTCACTCACATCGGATAAAATGTCCCATCCGATCTCAATATATTTCCATGAAACACCTCCCATGTGGGACCGGAGTCATTTCCATGATTAAAAGTCCGACCGTTTATTTTTTTCACACCGTGTTCAGAGTCAGAGCCGCAGCTTGATGTGCACCTGTTAAATTAGACACAGCAAAAGGCTGTGATTTGACACTTTGCTGCTTTCACTACTTCATTATAATAGTTTTTTGCAGTGCGCACGCTGATTACATTTTGATAATGGATCAAATACATTTTCAGAGGAAATTTTGACCTGGTCGTTAAATGAGGCGCACGTCCCCATTCAGGATTCCCTTAGCTGTTTGGCGCCTCCTGACTGTGACTAATCCGTTACATACATATCGCTCACATCGGATAAAATGTCCCATCTGATCCCAGTGTATTTCTATTAAAACCCAGAGCAATCTGGATGTGCAGAAATTAAATTAAAGTTTAGCTCTGACACTTGCTGATTTGAGGAAAGTGGGACCGGAGTCATTTCTGTGATTAAAAGCCTGACCTTTTATTTTTTTTTCAAACGTGTTCAGACTGGGACCCTGAAGCCTGACATGCACCTGTTAGACACAAAGGCTGTGATTTCACATGTTTCTGCTTGCAGTCCTTCATCTGCCATCATCTTATAACAGTTTTACAGTGCACACGCGGATTAAAAATGGATCAGAATAGTTCAACTTTAAAGCACAAAGTCAGAAAAGAGGACATTATACAGCTTACCTTTGATTTGGAGGTGATGTCTGTAGAAAGACAATCTTGTTGAGGGTCAGATTAGTCCAGAATAAAGCATAATCCAGCAACAAAACTGTCACACACATCATTGCATGACAGAGTTACAGAGCTGCAGGTGCATAAATCAGGCTTTAAATGTATTAAATAAATCATCATAAATTGTAAATGTATGTAAATTTGATATCTTAACTATTTTTGTTTATTTTGATAGTACCTGTACCTGGATGTGTTGCTGTATGTGGTTAAATGATTTTAAAAAATGTTGAAAACATTAAAGGTTCATTCAGCAGTTCAGCGCAGTTGGAACCCAAATGGTGCCATGTTCTGAGTTGATGCCACTGTTGTGACAGTGTAGTGACACGGACCCACAACAGGGGGCGCAAATGAACGGTCAATAGATGAGCCAAAAAGTAACAATTTAATGTTGTGAAATGTGCACAACGAATATACAGATGATCTCAGAATATGATTACAGTCAAATTACAAAGGTGACGTGTGGGCAGGCTCGAGGATAGAAGACGTCTTTCCTGAGAAGGGCCGGAACCACACGATTTCTGCCACCACCGAACCTGGTGAATACTGGAGCCGCCAAGTCCCGAATTCCCAGGTGATCACCGTCTCCGACTGTTGGATCTGGTACTGCTGGCGAGAACAAAGACAGTCAAGTGTGGGTGTGTGTACACCCAGTAACAACAACGGTGGGAATGCCACCTCCACCTCTCACTCAATATGTGATGAGTACTGCAGTGATTCCTCAGGGGAAAGAGTGCCGTCCTGCACTCACTCAGCTTCCACAGATAGAGGAACCGGTACTCCTGCAAACACTCACAATATACAGATATATTGTAACACAAAACGGCTGAGGATATTACCTTCAATGAAGTACGATATCTCGGCGATGAGGTGGAGATGACGTCTGGGTTTTATGGAGTGAGGTGATGAAGAATGAGTGACAGCTGTCAGGAAGTAATGAGTAACAGCTGTCACTCCGGGCTGTGTCCGTGGCGGCAGCGCCCTCTCGTGCCTGAAGCCCGCACTTCAGGCAGGGCGCCCTCTGGTGGTGGGCCAGCAGTACCTCCTCTTCTGGCGGCCCACACAACAGCCACTCTCTCAATTAAGGCACACTAGGACTACCTACGGCGCATCCGGAAAGTATTCACAGTGCTTCACTTTTTCCACATCTTATGTTACAGCCTTATTCCAAAATGGAGTAAATTCTTATTTTTACTCAAAATTCTACTCACAACACCCCATAATGACAACATGAAAAGTTTTTTTTTTTTAATTTTTGCAAATTTATTAAAACTAAAAACTAAGAAATAAGTATTCATCCCCTTTGCTCAGTGCTTTGTTGATGCACCTTTGGCAACAATTACACCCTCACGTGTTCTTGAATATGATGCCACAAGCTTGGTGCACCTATCTGTGGGCAGTTTTGCCCATTCCTCTTTGCAGCACATCTCAAGCTCCATCAGGTTGGATGGGGAGCGTCAGTGCACAGACATTTTCAGATTTCTCCAGAGATGCTTAGTCGGATTCAGGTCTGGGCTCTGGCTGGGCCACTCAAGGACATTCACAGAGTTGTCCTGAAGCCACTCCTTTGATATCTTGGATATGTGCTTAGGGTCATTGTCCTGCTGAAAGATGAACTGTCAGCCCAGTCTGAGGTCAAGAGCGCTCTGGAGCAGGTTTTCATCCAGGATGTCTCTGTACATTGCTACATTCATCTTTCCGTCAATCCTGACTAGTCTCCCAGTTCCTGCCACTGAAAAACATCCCCAAAGCATGGGGATGGTGATAGCCTAGTGGTTAAGCGTTGGGCATGAGACCAGAGGATCCTCGGTTCAAACCCCAGCCTGACCGGAAAATCACTAAGGGCCCTTGGGCAAGGTTCTTAATCCCTAAGTTGCTCCTGGTGTATAGTGAACGAATTGCATGGCAGAACCCTGACATCGGTGTGCGAGTGTGTTTATGTGAATAAGTGAATGTGAGACATAACTGTAAAGCACTTTGAGCGTCTCATTGTAGATGGAAAAAGTGCTATAGAAATGCAGTCCATTTACAGCATGATGGTGCCACCACCATGCTTCACTGTAGGGATGGTCCTTGGTTTCATCCAAAATGACACCTGCCATTCACATCAAAGAGTTCAATCCATGTCTCATCAGACCAGAGAATTTTGTATCTCACGGTCTGAGAGTCCTTCAGGTGTCTTTTGACAAACTCCAGGTGGGCTGCCATGTGCCTTTACTAAGGAGTGGCTTCCGTCTGCCCACTCTACCATACAGGCCTGATTGGTGGATTGCTGCAGAGATGGGTGTCCTGCTGGAATGTTCTCCTCTCTCCACAGAGGAATGCTAGAGCTCTGACAGAATGACCACTGGGTCACTCTGTCTAGAAAGAGTCCTGGTGAAACTAAACTGTTTCATTTATGGCTGATGGAGGCCACTGTGCTCATCGGGACCTTCAAAACAGCAGAAATGTTTCTGTACCCTCCCCTAGATTTGTGTCTTGAGACAATCCTGTGTCTTGGAGATCTACAGACAACAATTCCTTTGACTTCACGCTTGGTTTGTACTCTGACATGCACTGTCAACTGTGGGACTTTATATGTAGACAGGTGTGTGCCTTTCTAAATCATGTCCAATCAACTGAATTTACCTCAGGTGGACTCCAATTAAGCTGTAGAAACAAGGATGATCAGTGGAAACAGGATGCACCTGAGCTCAATTTTGAGCTTTGTGGCAAAGGCTGTGAACACTTACGTGTATGTGATTTCTTCATTTTTATTCTTAATAAATTTGCAGAAATCTCAAAAACTTTTTTTACATTGTCATTATGGGGTATTGTGTGTAAGTTTTGAGGATCAAAATGAATTTTATTCATTTTAGAATAATGCTGTAACATAAACTATGGAAAAAGTGAAGCACTGTGAATACTTTCCTGATGCACCGTATGTGCTGTGTTTCATTAGCTTGGGCCCACATGCCTTACAGGTCTAGCGACACATATTTAGCACCCTCAACTAAATGACCTGCCCTTTATTTAATTTACAAATTTTTGTGTGGTCCTTAGTGTGACTGACTTTGACACTCCTGTATCAGGGTAACCCTGGACCTCCGGGTAGTTTGGGAGAAGCAGGAGCTCAAGGACTTCAGGGAATGCCAGGAGAGAGAGGCATCCCAGGACCTTCAGGACCAAAAGGAGATGACGTAAGTGATCAAATGCACTGATCCTTTTTTGTAGAAAGGTGGAGAAACAAATCAGTTAGTCCACTGAAACACAGGTGAAGTCCTGGTCTTCTCTCCTCATATGTACATGATACTTTAACTATGAAACACCTTCTCTTGGTGTTGTCAAATATAATTCTGAATCAAAATCACTCCAGAGTTAAACTGTCTGGCAGATTTTGTGTAGGATTTAAACAGAAGTTTGTCTATAATCATTGATCTAGGATCATTTTTTCTCACAGGGCTCAGTTGGAGAGGCTGGACTTGAGGGCAAAGCAGGAGCTGATGGTGCCAGGGTGAGTGGTCAGCACAATACTTTTTGGCGTACACCTTTCTTGTGGAAATAGTACCATCTTTGGTAACAATACGGAACACATATTTAGTGTTTTATCAAAGCTTTTATACCACAGTGGATGATCATAGTCTTTTTTGTTTGTTTTTCTTTGCTATGTTGTCATGAAAGGGACTTCCTGGGCCTGTTGGACATCCTGGTTCAAGTGGCCCCAATGGTGAGAAGGTGAGACCAGCTAAACAAACTTTTAGCATGCATGTCACACAACAATCAGGGGAAATTTCAGTGAAAAGTTTCTGGAAAAAGAATCTATAAAAATAAGACAAAAAGGAGAAAAACATTTCCAACATTTAAGTTGTTTTGTATTAGATCTGAGAAAAAAGAATTCAAATCAAACGAAGGAGCAAAATAAGGAAAACAATATTGTTCCCTTTCTTGGATGATTTGAAATCCATTGCCTTTCCTTGTTGCTGGATAAATACAGCTTGATATTAGCTGGAAAAAACACTTATTAAGAAAAAGTGAGATACATTTTCCCAAAATAAGACATTTTTTTCTTGTGTAAAAAAATGCTCAACAAGATTTTTCTATTTAGACAAAAATTAAGTCAAATTTTCATTAAACAACTCTTTTTTTTTAACTTTCTTATATATCAATTTTTGCAGTGAAAAGGTAAAATTTTAAACTTCAGTCTGTGTACGATCATTCCCCAATGTTTCAGTTATCTTGGTCGCTTTGCATAAAAGTCATGTTCTTTCAAAATTATGCTCCAAATGGTATGATTTGTTGGTGAAATAGACCTCCAGGCAAAATGTCTTTTCCTTGTTTGACCAAGACATGTTGAGGAAGACGATTGGAACAAAAGTCTTTATATTGTTCCAATATACATTGAACTATAATATATTGTAGAGCAGTAGACCATTATGTAGACCTGGGTTTGGTTACTGATAAACTACCTGAGTTGTTGGACAAGACACTTGATCTTCATTGTCCCAGTCCACCAAGCTGTAAATGGATACAAGCCTAGGCTGGAGAAGCAACCTGCGACAGACTGGAGTCCTGCCCAGGGAAGTTGTAGACTCTCATCCTTCTCACACTATAGAATCTGGGGATTGGCACGGGCACCAATGGGCCCCAGGGCATATGTGGGACTTACCTCTTCTTCTTTTCTTTATTTCAGGGTGAACCTGGACCAGCAGGACCAACAGGTCGCCGAGGTTCGAGAGGAATAGCTGTTAGTAAACTTTAGATTTTCTGCCCGACAGAAATGTTTTAAAAGGCTTCACTCACATCATTTAAACACTGTTTGTGTGTGATGGTGATAACAGGGTTCTCCCGGAGAGCCTGGTCCTACTGGTGCCATTGGTTTCGCTGGACCTCCTGTAAGTGACTCAGCAACCACGTCCACAACAACTAATCCAACTGATACAGTTTTGGTCAATATTTCATCTGAGGTTTGGTTTTCCGAAAGAAAACGACAGTTACTGTCTCATATCCAAAATAAGTGATGTGAAACAGATTTAAATGCAGATAAAATCAACATTTCAGAATTTACAAAACTCACCATGTGAGCACCAAAAGGCCTAAAAGATGTCAAGTGTCCAGACAGAGACGCACAGTAATGAATAGAAACTCACTTAAAACAACATATGTGTTCTTTATCAGGGTCCCGATGGCCAGCCTGGGGTCAAAGGTGAAACTGGCGAGCCAGGCCCGAAGGGAGAAGCAGGAGCACCCGGACCACAGGGCATAGCTGGGACACCAGGAACTCAGGTACACTAAGTGCAGTCTGTTCTTTTATGCCTGATTTGATTTTACTGAAAGAATAAAACGTGCTAAAGAAGAATCGGTCTGGTTGGATTAATAATGTCAACACTATTCATTTGTTAAAAACAAACACACCGCATATTCATGCATGTGGGTTATTTGTTAAAGGGGCCTGTTGGAATTACTGGACTAAAAGGAGGCAGAGGGACACAGGGCCCAACGGTGAGTTCCAGTAAACTCCATCATGTGCCTGAGAACTCATAACACTTACAGACTACAAAGTCAAGACAACCGTCTTTTTTAATTCATCATTTTAAATGATTTTCTTCCCTCAGGGCTCTACTGGGTTTCCTGGCTTGCCTGGAGGAGTCGGATCACCTGGCTCTCTTGTGAGTCAACCTGTTAGGACATAAACCTAAATCCCTGCACCATTTCCTTCTTTCTTTCTTTTTTTTTTCTTCTTCCAAACAGTTGACTCATGGAACATCACAGTTTCATTTCGTTAATGTGTTCACGTGTTATGGGACCAGACTGTGTTATGACTCACACCTGCTAAATGTCTGTGATCAGGGACGCTGTTTCTGTACCTGCCTTTATCTCTCAGGATTCCCTCTATTGTTGTTTGTGCACCATTTTATTTCTTCTTTCAAGACGTTTTCCTTGTCAACCTGTGTCTGGCTAGTTTTTCTAGTTTTTTAAAGTTGATTCTCATCATTATTGTCCATATCTTGCAGCTTTGTTAGAGATAATGAGCCCTATCTTCCACCCAGGGAAAAGAAGTGCACAGCGCAGTGCAAGCATCGCTCATAGTTTCCACCCAATGCATTTATGGTTTTCACACACAGCGCACATACGTTCTTTAACCCGTTTTGTCCCACTGGCAACAACTGATCTTTTGTCATAATTACGAGATCCTTATCCCGTAATTACAAGATCTTTTCTCGTAATTACGAGATTAGCGGTTAAATTTTTTTTTATCCAGTGAATGCAGTACGCTTCCGTAGTTGGTGCTTGAGCCAGTACACATATCATCTAACTTCATTTACCTGCCATTTATCGCACGCAGTAGTGAGCGACATTATGTTGATTACGCGTCTGCCGTCAAGCGCGTGCATTTGTTTGTCCCGATGCCTTCCCATCAGCCCCCGTGCGCCCGAGATGCTGAACTCACTTATTGCATAAAACATGTCAGAATTCAGTGTGAAAAAAGAAAATATTTTCGATTGATAAGCTTTTATTCACAGAACAGTTTGATTAAAATGATCTTCAGAGTAATTTGGTAGTTCTGTAGAATTTGCTTCAAGAATGATTGTGTGTAGAATCCTGAAAGTTTTTGTTATTAATCAAGCAAAAAGCCAAAAGTCTAAAACTTTTAAATTATTATTATTTTATTTTTCTATTTTTATTTCAACATCATTGCATTGATACTTTAATTTTAACCCGTGGGTGTGTTGATAAATAGAAAATTAAGATTTTTTTTTAACACAGTTAGAGTCTCATGCTTGTTGTAGAATAATTATCTCCGGTGTTGCATTTTCAAACTTTGCACTGAGGTGAGATCCTGTGTGTGTGACACAGGGGGCTGTTGGGGCAGACGGACCCATTGGTGAACCAGGAAAACCAGGTCCTCCAGGAATTCGAGGTGAAAATGGAGCCACTGGACGACAAGGAGAGCGAGGACCTGCAGGCCTACCAGGGCCTGCTGGAGAGAAGGGAGACTCTGGAGAGGATGGTCCTCCGGTGAGGTTCACGGACACAGTGATAAAGCCTTCATTTCTGAAATACATATATTATACATCTATATGCAATTCTGCCAGGGAGCTGATGGACCGCCAGGACCTGCTGGACCCTCAGGACAGCGAGGCATCGTGGGAGAGCCTGGAGTCAGAGGGGAGAGGGGCATGCAAGGACTGCTGGGACCTGCTGTATGTACTTCTAAAAATAGATAAAGCTCCAAAAATGTGCAAACAAAGCTTTCAAGCGGGTGTTAACTTTTATTTTCAGGGTTTGCCCGGAAAAGCAGGAGCAGCTGGAGCTCCAGGTGTCAAGGGGCCTCCTGGAGGAGTTGGTTTACCAGGAGCCACGGGCCCAAAAGGAGACCCAGGGCCTGAGGTTTGTTCATTTATTCACTGTCATTACAACTTCCAGTTGAGATGTTTGTGGCAGCAGAAAATTTGACCACGTTACACCCATTTTGGCACCCCTTCACTGGCTTCCTGTCCTCATATTTTAAGGTTCTGCTAATAGTCTATAAAACTGTTCATGGACTGGCACCTCCCTGTCTAGCTGTCCTAATTAAACCTTACGTACCGGCCGGGCACAAAATGTGTTATATTTTCGTGACGTGGTCAAGTTTAGTTCACTATTTTTAAGCCTACCACTAGAATGCCAAAAACATGAAAAGGAAATCATTTCGCCCATCCCTTGACGACAGGTGCGTAAGAGAGGGCACAGGCTGCTGAACAAAAAAAACAAAGACTCTCGCACACTGCCTCGCTTGCAGCACAAAGGTGAATTTAATCAAGCAACGTTTCGGCCAACGGCCATCATCAGGCAAATGGCTGAAACATTGCTTGATTAAATTCACCTTTGTGTTGCCAGCGAGGCAGTGTGCGAGAGTCTTTTTGTTTTTTTGTTCAGTACCCCTACCGCTAACCATAACCCCCATGTCCTGTCCCCAGTTGCATCACCCTAAAATTCATGATACCATCATGACATGTTTTTGTGACAGTACCACAAACTAATCGATTAAATCACTTTTAATGATGCCAGCACAAAGTGGTGTGAGATCAGGTTGGTGTGTGGACACAAATTCAACAAATTCCTTCTTCCATTCAACATAAAAATAAACACTTTTAATAAAAAAAAAAGAGATCAAATAGTTTTTCTACATATGTTACTTCATTAGCATAATTACTCAAACACAAACTAACATTTTTGGGGAAGAAAGTACAAATTTTTGGAAGGATCTACTAAACGAGTCGGACAATAAAAAGCATTTTGGAAATAATGATGAGATACGAGTTCGTAGTTCATTCTGCAAGAACAGAAGTTAATAAAACTTGGTGTCAAGGATAGGCCTATACCTGCAAAATAAAGGGGCGGAGCCCAGACATTTCAAGGTATTGCTGTTTGTTATACAGTGCAACATGTGGCGTTTTGGGACTTGGTGGAGGCTCTGGCTATAATGACTGATTGTAAGGTAGAAGCTGTGACTGTTGAACAACTTTTGTCATTATTGAGTTGTTATTTCTCAGATCTATTTGATACACATTGGACATTTATTGTGTCATTATTTGTTTTTGTCAGGGTGTCACCGGAGCAGATGGCTCACCCGGTAATGATGGTCTCATTGGAGAAAGGGTAAGAGTTCCCCAATGGTTTGAACAACCTCTTCCTCACTTCAGTATTTTCAACTCATTCAATCAGCTCTCGCAAAGCTGCGTTTCAACTAAATGTGTGTTTTCAGGGTGACAAAGGTAATCCAGGTTCAGAGGGTCTGGCTGGACCTCCAGGGTCTCCAGGGACCGAAGGTCCAGTGGGATTGACGGGAAGTCCAGGACGAAGAGGTGAAAATGTGAGTTTGCTCAATGGAAGCTGCTTATGTGGACTTAATGTGTTGATGGTGTGTCGTTGTTTCATCTGTCATGATTTTTCTGGTTTTGATTTTAGGGTGGCAAAGGATCCCCTGGACCCCATGGACAAGCCGGAGTGCGAGGGAAAGTAGTAAGGAACATTTGTAATTTGCTCACCCTGTGCTGAATAAATAATAAAAAAAAATTAGCAAACAAACAAACAAAAAAATCAGGGATTTGTTTCACAATTTCATTCATTCTCACTGTGTTTCTTCTAGGGACCTCAAGGGCCACAGGGAGAAAAGGGAGCAGAAGGAGAGCAAGGAGAGAGGGGTCAGAAGGGACACAGAGGCTTCACAGGACTCCACGGTTTGCCAGGAACAAGTGTGAGCAACTTTTATGGGTTAAAGCTGTGCATCTGCAGACACGCTGTGGACAAATACCCACACTAAAAAACGGACTTTAAACTCAACCCACCTGCAGAAGCAGGAAAAACTGAGCACGGAAACACAACTAAATGTTTGGATGCTGCTCTGTTTCAGGGTGCCACGGGAGATGCAGGAGCACGAGGCATTGTTGGACCAGTTGGACAGAGGGTGCGCACAAACCCACCAAAGCCACAACAACAAAAATCTAATGAAATGAAAGTATTCACAAAGTGCAGCATGATTTGACTTCTTGTTTTTCTTTTATGAAACCCACACAGGGTCCTCCTGGAGTGACAGGACCTCCTGGGAAAGAAGGGAAGCCTGGTCAGCCTGGACCGATGGGCGCTCCTGGAAGTAGAGGTGCTAGTGGGGACATCGGGGCACAGGTAATGCATGTATCCAGTGTCAGCATTCATAAAAATATAACCGAATTTTGACTTGAAGGTGGTGGTTGACCACAGGTCATTAAGGTCTAAAGCTGACACTGTTAATTTTTTGGGTACAAAGTTGGCAAATTAGTTTTTGGCACATTTGTGTTCAAAATAATAGCAGATTTTTTAAAAAAAAAGTGAAGCTCAAAATCCTTAAAATGGCTTTTATTTCCAGACACGCAAATCCATTGTGAACTCTACACATTCTTTTCCAAATCAAAACATGGAGGAAAATTGATCAGATTTGTTATTGCTTTAAAGAAAGTGAAGAAAAGGGAATATCAGGCTGTTCAAAAGAAAAAAAAAAAATAAGTGAAATGCGGTCGAGACATTGTTCAAAAGAACAGTGTACTTTGATTAAAAAGTTGATTGTAGAGAGAAAACCAACCCAGTCTCACGAGTTTTTTTAATCTTACTTTTACTAACCCTACTCCTCCCCCTAACTATAACCTAACCCTACCCCTTCCCTAACCATAACCCCCCCAGAGTCCCTTTCATCACTTTTCATTTCGTGCTCCCGCCACAGAATGTATTTGAATTAATTTGTGCTGTCGTTATGAAAATGTGGCACTTTTTGTATCACAAACCAATAGATTAATGTATATTTTGTGATGCTGAATCACGAAATGCCGTGAGCTATGGTAGATATAAAGAAGGCTGCTCAGTTAAAATGACCTCAAATGCTTTCAAATGACAACCAAAACCAGAAAGACCTGGAAGAAAACAGCAAACCGCCATTCAAATGGATCGAAGGGTGATCAAAGAAGGTCTAAAGTTAGCTGTGAGTCCTGTAACAATTAGAAGAGGCCAGTGTGAAGTCAAGCTATGAGCAGGAAGCCGTCCTCGGCTGGTCGACTCCATGCAACACGGATATGAAGCATTTATCAGAAACGATGAATATAAAACTAAAACTTATAAATCTTCAAGCATTTTTCAGTTTATACAGTAAATGATTGAGTTTGTAAAGAACAATACAGACACTGCTATTTTTGAACAGCCTAATATTCTCCTTTCTTCACTTTCTGTAAAATAATAAGTTTGATCAATTTTTCTTCATGTTTTGATTTGGAATAGAATGTGCAGTGTTCTCAGTGAACGTGTGTGTGTGGAAAGAAAATCTGCTATAAGGATTTTGTGCTTTATCCTCTTTTTTAAAACACACTGCTGTTATTTTGAACACAATTGTATTTCTTGTGTAAAAGTAAATGCTATTGATGAAAACTGGCAAACAAATATCTATTTCTTTGTTTTATTTCTGTTTATTTTTTATTTTGTCAGGGACCACCAGGTGAACCTGGACCCCCAGGACCTCCAGGCCCACCTGGGCCTATCAGAGCAGCTGAGGAGCACAGCTTCGGTGACATAGTTGATTACATTGCAAACAGCGTCGGACCAGAAGCTGCGGAATTTGTTGAAGACGATGTCGCGGCTGAGCCTCCTCCACCTCCAGAGATCAACAAAGATGAGGCCCTTCCCAATACTGGTCCAGGCATTCTGCGCACCGACACTGGCGTCCACACCACGCTGAAGACGCTCAGCGGATATCTACAAAACCTGCGAAGTCCTGATGGCAGCAAGATGAATCCAGCTAAAACCTGCCAGGACATCAGAGAGTGCTACCCTCTGAAAAAGAGCGGTGAGAGTTTTTGTTTTGTTGTAACGGCTTGTATATCAACTGATCACATTTCATGTTACGACACAGGCTAAAACAAGAGCAATCAGAGATTCCTGACGTCCGCCAATCCGGATCTGGATAACCTCCAAAATTCTGTGGAGTCTTCCATGGCCTAATACGTTTCCATGGTGAAAAGTTGGTGAGAATCCATGAAGTAGTTTTGACATAATCCTTCAAAGCGTATATAAAGTGAAATCTTGATCCAGAATCCAGAACCGAATCACCTCCAAAATTTATTGGAGTCTTCCATGGCCTAATAAGTGTCCGTGGTGAAACGTTGGTGAGAATCCATGAAGTAGTTTTGATGTAATCCTTCAAAGCCTATATAAAGTGAAACTTGATCCAGAATCTGCATCCGGATCACCTCCAATAGTGCAGCAGATAAGAGAATATTTAGAGGGGAATCCTGCAAATGGTGATAAAAGCATCAAATTCGGCAGAAATAGTCCTCAGACAATCCTCTTTTGAAAAAAAAAAATAAAATATTGGCCACTTGACTTTTCAATCGGTGGTCAGATAGGGATCAGTTGAAGAATTACACAGAGGCCAAAATTAAAAGATGCTTCAATCATATTGAAAAATATTCCACATTATTTGCCTGATCATAAAGATTCCAAAAAGGTATAGTTTGGACTATCTGTGACTGAATTCTATGGAGTTACGTGATAAAAACAGCAAGAATGGTGACAAAGGTCAGTGTCATTTTGTACAGGGGTCAAATGTTAAAGTTGCTCCAATTTTGGTAAAAAGTGATGCAAATTATTAGTTGAGTGAATATGGTTTTGGGAACACGTTGGGGTCCCCCCGGAGGAGCTGGGGGAGGTGTGTGTGGATCGGGAGATCTGGGCAGCTTTGCTTGAGCTGCTGCCCCCGCGACCCGACTCCGGATAAAGCGGAAGATAATGGATGGATGGTTTGCATCATGTATTATGCTTAGTTATCATGTTACAGGGTAACATATGTCACATGTCATAAAATCCAACGGATGCCGACATTGTTTAACCTTTATTTTGCAATCCAAGCACGCAACGCAGTCAAAACTATTCCATTTATTAATCCTATTAACTCAACCAGTAATTTGCACCACTTTTTACCAAAATTGGACCAACTTTAATTTTTGACCCCTGTACAAGATGACACCGACCTTTGTCACCATTCTTGCTGTTTTTATCCCATAACTCCATAGAATTCAGTCACAGATAGTCCGAACTATACCTTTTTGGAATCTTTATGATCAGGCAAATAATGTGGAATATTTTTCAATATGATTGGAGCATCTTTTAATTTTGACCTCTGTGTAATTCTTCAACTGACCCCTACCTGACCACCAATTGAAAAGTCAAGTGGGCAATCGTTTTTTTCAAAAGAGGGTCTAAGGAGTATTTCTGCCGAATTTGATGCTTTTATCACCATTTGCATGATTGTTTCACTTATTTGCTGCACTACAAAATTTAATGGAGTCTTCCATGGCCTAACATCTATCTGGGGTGAAAGTTTCATCAAAATCCGTGCAGTAGTTTTGACGTAATCTTGCTAAAAGACAGACAGACAGACAGACAGACAAATAAATAAACGGCAATGGCGGACGTAATAACTGTTTGTGCAACTTACAGGCACAACAAAAATGTTCAAGACAATTTACCGCAAAGCAAACATTTCACTCATAGCCTTACAACCTCTGTTACATTTCAATGTGTCCCCACAAAAAAAAGAAATTGTAGCAAAACATAAAAAAATTAATGCACAAAAATTCTTACATATTCCATGTATTTGTCAGTCGGGAAGCTGTGATCACGTGACTGTAACAAAAAAAAAGTGAATTGTGACTGGAAAAACATTCTCTTTTATTTTATTATTCTAAGCCTAACTGTAACCCATTTGCATAAAACATATTTTAGCACATGGAAATTCATAGGATTATGCACAAAATATGGTGCTTAACTTTCCATTTGATATGAAATGCTTCATGCGAACATGTTATAGTTTTACTGTGTCGCTTCATAAATCGATGCAGGAACGTGAAGGTTTCATGTTTGCATTTGCCAAATTGTTTATGCTTTTGATCCAGGTGAGTACTGGGTTGATCCCAACCAAGGAAGCGCTAAAGATGCAATCAAGGTGTTCTGCAACATGGAGAGTGGTGAAACCTGCATTTCTGCCAATCCTGCCGTCATTCCTCGCAAAGCCTGGTGGAACAAATCCAATTCCAACGCCAAGAGACCCATCTGGTTTGGAGCTGACATAAATGATGGAACCAGAGTAAGAAACCGGTTTTAGGCCCTGTTCTAACTTTCGTGGATGTGCAGCCTTGGAGCTCAGGACCTACAACCATGAGAAACTGACATGTGAAGGTTATGGTTGCCCACAGTGTCATCCAACACAGTGTGAGGCTTGTACTATCCCAGTTATGCAGAAACAACTGTAGATGCCCTAGCATGGCTGTAGTACAACTTTATCCCAAGCATGGTTCAAGCAAGACAAGGCATTATCAAAGTATTTCAAAGATTGTGACTATTAAAAAAGAGGAAATTTTTGAACATCTTGAAAATTCTTCCACTGCTCAAACATAACCACGGCACAATGACGGAATTTCCCAGTTCACCGTGGACACCATACCAGACCTTGTAAGGTTTTCCAAGGTAAGGGCAAGGTTTCAGACCTTGAGCTTCAGGGACACACATCCATGAAAGTGAGATGTGGGTTTTAGTTAATCATCATGAAAACGTGCTTTATGTAGTAGAAGTAAAGTCATGATATCTGTGTGATGTGAAATGTGGCCAATTTCAGTTCCGCTATGGAAATAAGGAAGATCAGCCAAACGCGGTGGCAGTTCAACTGAAGCTGCTGCAGCTTCTTTCCAAAGAGTCGCACCAGAACATCACCTACCACTGCAAGAACAATGGAGCATCCAAAGACGAGAAGAGCAGTGGTGCAAAGAAAGGTCTGATCCTCAAAGGTTCCAGCGGCCAAGAAATGAGGATGCAGGGCAACAACCGCCTCCGATACACCGTAATCGAGGACAGCTGCTCAGTAAGTCTCCAGTGCACCAAATACACATCTGATAGCTACTGGGTGACGCTCTGCTCATATATCTGCACATATATTTTTTTTCCCCTTCAGAAATCAAGTGCACAGTGGGGTAAGACAGTGATTGAGTACAGGACTCAAACTCCGGCCAGGCTTCCCATCGTGGACGTGGCCGCTGTGGACGCCGGACAGGCTGATGACGAGTTCGGCTTGGACATTGGACCTGTTTGCTTCTCCTAAAACAAACACAAATCATCAGACGGATAGAAAAAGGTTGTTTCAGTGGAGTAGCATCATCAGAGTTTAGATGTTTCATAGCGTTTCTGCTACATGACTCACAGGGCGCTGACGTCCGTTATTCTTGTTGTTGGTAATCCTACGTTCTCTGTGAGGAAATGCAAAAACGTACCTCAGATGTTCAGTGCGAGGCCTACCTACATCCAAAACCTGCCTCAGACAGAGCAAACACTTGCATAAAATGAAATACAGCCAACGCTAATTCAAATGTTAATGAGCTATTTTTATTTGGTATGTAGAAGGTGGAGGATTGTTTTTCTTTTTTTTTACACTTAGTCTTTAATTTTTATGAACTTTTAAAAATAATGAAAATTGTTCTTGAACCTAAATTATTAAGTAATATGCTGGAACTCGCTTAGTCTTTCAAATGAAAATATTTCATTTCATTTTTACATTTGCTCAAGTGCAAACTGTAAATGCGGTATATGATTGTAAATTGCTAATTATTTTATTGTCGACTGTGGATGTGGAATAAATGTATTTCTTTAAAATTACTGTGCTCTTCCCAGAAATCAAAAAAAAAAAAAAAAAAAAGACAGAATTTTTAAATAAACACTCATCACCCTCCTGAAATGCAAAAAATCTGAATGACCAAAACTGACCTCTAGAGGGAGACAGCGATGTGACATGTGACACACCAGGTGTAAAAGTCCAAAGCAGAGTCAGAACCAGTACTGTTCTGGAGACAGTAACACTGACAATGATTTTTTTCTTGTGAGAATAAGCGTAATAAATAATTGGAACAAGACAACTGTCATGAAAACACAAGATGATAATTTGTTCCAACAAGGTTTGTGTAAGTGGTTTGTGCACTTGGTTTCAGTGCAAAAGGTTCCTGGTTCAAAGCCCCACCTCTGCCACATTTTTCCATTTAATGTGGAGTTGTGTCAGGAAGGGCATCCAGTGTAAAACTTGTGCCAATTCAACATGCAGCTCCACCTCGGATTTACTGTGGTGACCCTGAGTGCAAACACGGGCCTTACTAAGGTTTTTTTTAAATGTCCAAATTAACTTGTCGCTCAAAATAATTATCTTGTTCACACAAGATGATAACTTTCCACAAAGAAGCATATTTATTGTGCACAAAATACACAAATTGTCTTACGCATAAACTAATTTTTACCCATACAATAACTGTCTTGTGTGCACATGACAATTATCTTGTCTGTATAACATAATTAGTGGTAAACACATGATTATTATCCTGTGTGGACATTGGCCAACATACCTGCTCCAACATGATCATTTTCTTGTGTCTATGACAAATTTGTTTAGAATTTGTTCTAGCAAGTATATCTTGTGTGCAGAGCATCGTAAAATGTTCCAACTAAATAGTTCTCATGTACACACAAGACAATATTTATTCTAAAAAAGTTGTCTTAGATACACAATATATTTCCCCTCAGCCTAATTAAAGTATCTTGTGCACTCATTATTTTTTTTATTTTTGTGCACTCTATAATAATTCTCCAACATAATTTTCCTCTTCCCAAAAGATAACTTGTTCTTCGTAATATAATTTTTTGTATGCATTAGACAACTTGTCCAATAATTGCAGTATCTTGTTCACACACTTAGGGAATAACCCTGTTGTGTCTGATTTGTGAATGTTCATGCTGGTTATACAGTTGCAAATTGAGTTTTACTGTAAAAAGGTGTTTTGCAGTAAAATGGATATTTAACAGCATGAACTAGAGCCCAGCCGATAATGATATTTGGATGAAAAAAAACAGCAGATAACTGATAAATCAGCTGATTTGCCGATAGCCGATAAATCAGCAGATCAACTGAATGTTTCAACCTCTTAGCAGTAAACGAAAGTTTTTCATGCTAGAAATAAGGTCTACACAATGTGGGCTTAATAAAAAGCGTGACCGACGCAATGGAGCACATTTGACACATTACCACATAAACTGAGTTAATCAAACTGAGTTGAACTGAAATGGGAGAAATGTGGGATGAATGTAATCACCAAGTTATTACAAACAACATCCTTATAAACTTACTTGTATGCTTTTGTCAGCTGATCAGTACAGTGTGACGGCGAACTACGGGGCTGGTGGTGAACACATTTAAGCAGGGGTGTAAGCAGCTCTCAGTTGAATGGAGTCAGAGCTCCATCTACTGGATAAACGGTGCAAGGACATTTTACATTGCCGACACAAACATTATTTCAGTAACTGTTCTGTTTATGAGAAATTATCGGCGTTCTATCGGCAAAATTTCAGACGATAGTGAGTACTTTGAAAAGTGCTTATATCAGCTGATAATATCGGCCGCCTGATATATCGGTCGGACTCTAGCACGAACGTCCGCAAATCAGACACAACAGGATTATTCCCATTCTAATCCAATTCCATTGTTTACACAGTTTATTTTTGTGTAGGTAATTCGGTCTGCGAGGCTTACCGTGAGGCAGCGTCACTCCAACAGCGGTCAGGGTGCGGAATCCATCAAATGTGAAAAGGTAATTCTATATCAGAATCCACATCGATACTTTTGTATGGTAGCTTAAATTCACCCATTTCGGTGGCGGCAGCATTGGTACGGAACTTTCTCTCGCTCTCAGCTAACAATGCTAACAGCTAGCAGCGTTAACAGCTAGCAGCACGTGCGGCCGGTGTTCTGTCGAATTGCGTGTCTCGTCGCATAAATCGACAGTTCCGCGTCCTGACAATACTGCGCGTGCGTGCGCATGCATGCAATTGTACGGAAGACAGGAATGATATATGACAGGAATGACATCTCGTCAGAACACCGGTCAGGGCGTGGAGTGATACATCCAAATGTGAAAAGGTCAAATATTTTGCCACTGTTAGCCTGATATTATTACCTGTTCTGAAATCTCACACGATTAACCAATCAGATTTGTGGAAAAAATTTAATTAGAGTAGAATATAGCTTGCTAGCTTTCTTGTGTGCACAAAAACATTTTTTTTCCTCACAAAATAATTGTCTGTGCACAAAATATAAGGCTCTCATAAGATTATGATTGTGCACACAAAATGACCATTGGTTCCACCATTGTCATCTTGTATGGAGAAGATATTTTTCCTCAAGATTATTATCTTGTGCACACAAGCAACTTCCTACAATATCATTCTTCTACTCCAACAAGACCAGAAATATTACAGGTTTATTGTATCTATAAAATAACATTTCCCAAAAGACAATTCACTTTTTGTGTACATAAGATAATCATTTGTTCCAACAAAATTATATTTTCTGTACAAGATAACAGCGACATCTTTGAAGATCATATCTTGTGTGCAGAAGGTAAAGTTTGACCAGAGGTGCTCCAGAGATAAACTGCTTACAGACTGTTTTGAACACGCAAGAAGTTCATGATTAAATAATTTTCTTGTTTAACTTTTTTTGGGGGCGGGACTTCTGAAGCTTTGTATGCAATTATATAAATTAATATAACACACACACACACACACACAAAAACACTTTTCATCTCAGATGAGCCTCTGATCAGCCCAGCTGTAGATAGTTTATAATTTACTGAAGTGGAGGTTAAGTCATCTCAGTGGGAGTGTTTGGAAGGTTGAGTGAGTGAACAAGATTAAAAGAAAAGGAGAGAACGCGTCCTCACAGGAAGCAAAAGAGCCAAAGTTTAAGCAGCACATGTTCGTGGCCTGACCTCTGTGCACACTGATAGACGTGGCACTCTCTCCATTTCCTGCAGCCTGGCTCAGCTCCACATCTGTTGCTGTGGTCATTTTTAGACTTTTTCATTTTGATGCAAAACCTCACAGATGGAGCTGAAAGTGGTGGAAAAATCATGTAATGTTATGTAAACTCAACATTAGAAATTTTCCAATATTAGTTTCAACTGTGATGCTCACAGGTGTTTTTATTTATTTATTGGGGTTGAGGTGGGGTGGTTGCTGCATAAAGATGAAGCTGAACGATGCATCTGTCAACTCTTTTGTTCAGAGGTCTCAAACTGGTGGCCCAAGAGCCGGATGTGGCTCACAAGGCAGAGGATGATGAGCAACAGAAAGACTTATCTTTTATTTACAGGTGTTTTTCCCCTGAGGCAAGAAAAGAAAAAGAAAAGCTAAATTCTTGTAAATAATATCAGCTATGTTTAATCAGTCATGTGATAATTTCTGCCAATCACAGTCTCTTTTTTTTGGAAAGTTTAGAACTTCCGCTTTCAACTTATAATAACAGAAGCAATACCAACCACTGCATGACAACCAAGGACCTGTGGGGGCACCATCTAATGTTTGAATGGATGGAGTGTTCCTATAATAAATCCCTTTTAATGGACTTTTGGATTTACATTCGGAATTGATCCAGACTCATGTGCAGGAATCAGAATAACGCAGATGTCTCGGTTTGTGTGAATAGAATAGAAACTTTATCGTCATTGCACATATACTTCAGACTTCAGACAACTTTATTGATCCCAAAAAAGGGCAATTACGTTTACACTCCAATTACCTCAGAACACAGCAATTAATCCACAATTATTACTTGTTTACCGTAATAATGGCACACATCAAAATTAAAGACAACACATATACATTTACTGAAGTTATTGTACTTGGCCCCACAAATCTTAGAAACATGGTGTCTAACCAGATCCTTACTCTGGATGGCATTACCCTGACCTCTAGTAATACTGTGAGAAATCTTGGAGTCATTTTTGATCAGGATATGTCATTCAAAGCGCATATTAAACAAATATGTAGGACTGCTTTTTTGCATTTATGCAATATCTCTAAAATCAGAAAGGTCTTGTCTCAGAGTGATGCTGAAAAACTAATTCATGCATTTATTTCCACTAGGCTGGACTATTGTAATTCATTATCAGGTTGTCCTAAAAGTTCCCTAAAAAGCCTTCAGTTAATTCAAAATGCTGCAGCTAGAGTACTGACGGGGACTAGAAGGAGAGAGCATATCTCACCCATATTGGCCTCTCTTCATTGGCTTCCTGTTAATTCTAGAATAGAATTTAAAATTCTTCTTCTTACTTATAAGGTTTTGAATAATCAGGTCCCATCTTATCTTAGGGACCTCGTAGTACCATATCACCCCAATAGAGTGCTTCGCTCTCAGACTGCAGGCTTACTTGTAGTTCCTAGGGTTTGTAAGAGTAGAATGGGAGGCAGAGCCTTCAGCTTTCAGGCTCCTCTCCTGTGGAACCAGCTCCCAATTCAGATCAGGGAGACAGACACCCTCTCTACTTTTAAGATTAGGCTTAAAACTTTCCTTTTTGCTAAAGCTTATAGTTAGGGCTGGATCAGGTGACCCTGAACCATCCCTTAGTTATGCTGCTATAGACGTAGACTGCTGGGGGGTTCCCATGATGCACTGTTTCTTTCTCTTTTTGCTCTGTATGCACCACTCTGCATTTAATCATTAGTGATCGATCTCTGCTCCCCTCCACAGCATGTCTTTTTCCTGGTTCTCTCCCTCAGCCCCAACCAGTCCCAGCAGAAGACTGCCCCTCCCTGAGCCTGGTTCTGCTGGAGGTTTCTTCCTGTTAAAAGGGAGTTTTTCCTTCCCACTGTGGCCAGGTGCTTGCTCACAGGGGGTCGTTTTGACCGTTGGGGTTTTACATGATTATTGTATGGCCTTGCCTTACAATATAAGGCGCCTTGGGGCAACTGTTTGTTGTGATTTGGCGCTATATAAAAAAAATTGATTGATTGATTGATTGATACATTTGACATTGTTTATGTACACTAAACCTGAAGCAGTCCGTCACCCGAATTGAGGCAAAGTGGGTGAAGGCCGCTGCAACTAGAGTCACGGTGCCGCTAGCTTGGGGGGAACGGGGTCCTGCCACAGCTAAAAACCGTGCAGCCCCCGGAGGGGAAAGGGGTGGCGTGAGCGGTGGCCAAGGATGGGGTGTGTGATGGGGGAGCAGGAAGGGGGGTATAGCGAAAAAAAATGGAGCATGCGTCAATCTTGTCCACGTGTAAGTCTGTCAGTTTATTGTCTTTGTGGGTTGAGATAAGAAAGGAACCGAATAATCTCACCAAGGCCAAAGACATTCCTCGGGAGGAAAAACAGTTGGGCAATTTGTCCTTCAGGCTTGATAAGCCTGGAGTGTTGTGGTTGAGCAGTGAAAAACATTTTTTACCAGTTCCACTTGAACAATCAAATCCCAATTATGAATTAAGAATATTCACTGGCCTCTGAAATCTTCAACTTCACTGCAAGGCACACATCTGCTCCAAGATGTCATCCAATTTGCATCTGAGTTCAAGAGCCATCACAGTCTGAGAATGCACTGCCTTGCCAACCGCGTTAATCATGACGGACAAGCGAGGGGCCATGGTTCTTGATGCTGCCGTCTTGCCAATTTTCCGGTAGATCAGGGCAGCACATAAGCCAAAAAGTACCAGCCCTGCTACTATAAGATCAAAAATGAATAAATCCTTGACGTCCTCAATGGAGAAAGGCGCTAAGTATGCAATACGCCAAAACCCCCAGGAGTCGAGAACATAGCCCGCAGGATACGTTCCATCTGGGCAGGTAGGATCCCCTGCTCCTGACCTTCTTGTAGAAAAAATGGTGTAAATAGCATTCAGAGGCCAGCTGATCAATTCCATGGTAAATCCAATAGTAGTCCAATAGATCCAGAATCCAATATAATTTGAGGAATTCACAGTCTGGTGAAGTAGGGACTTGAAGGTTAAAGCAGAGATAAGGGAGAGTGGAGGAGATGCGATCGCCCTCGTCGGAGTCCCAAGATAATCACATATATACATACAACAAAACTTGCCCTCTGTATTTAACCATCCTAAATACAGTTAGACACAATCCAACCGCTAGGAGCAGTGAGCAGCCACAGTCTGGCACCCGTGGACCAACTCCAGATGTAGGCGCTACCTTGATCAGGGGCAGAGAAAGGAGCAGACTCTAAATAAGCATGTTTTTGATTGTGACACAGGTTTCCTGACAAAATTATGCCAAGTGATATTTAGCTGCATATTCTGGTGCTGGATAAGGTGCATTTTTATTGTGCAATAGATTTTGGTGATGTCATTTAAGCCAGGCGATTTGAAATGACATCATGATAGATGATTGGCTAAAATTACCACCCATCATCTACTGTGACATCATCTCAGCTGGCCGTGTTTAGAAGACACTGCCAAAATCTAAAAAAAAGAAACAAACAAAAAAACTGTAGAAATGCATTTTGTAATAAGCACGCAGCACATTGGCTTAGTGGTTAGCACTGTTGCCTCACAGCGAGAAGGTCATGGGTTTGATTCCCACCTGCGGCCTTTCAGTGTAGAGTTTGCATGTTCTCCCCGTGTTTGCGTGGGTTCTCTCTGGGTGCTCCGGCGTCCTTCCACATCCAAAGATACACAGGTTAGGTTGACTGGAATCTTTAAATTGTCCATAGGTGTGTGTGTGTGTGTGTGTGTGTGGGTGTGGTTGTGTTTGATTGTCTATATGTGGCACTGTGACACACTGGCGTCCTGTCCAGGGTGAACCCCACCTCAGCTCAGTGGACAAGAAACTGATCTGCCAATATATAGACATGGGTTTGAATCCTGCTTGCTATCCCTGTCTGTGTCCTTGGACAAGACACTGAATCTGCATTGTCTCAGTCCACCCAGCTGTAGATGGCCACCAGCCCTGGGTGGGGTAGTGACCTGTGTCGTACTGATGTCCCTTCCACTGGGACTCGGATTCATCTGCTTCACACTACGGAATCATCCAGAGATAAGCATCAGCACCAACAGACCTCGTGGCCTGTAGAGGACTTTTGTAATACCACCTGCATTTTGTAAAAATCTGTCATATTTTGTAATAAAGAGCCCGATCACAGTATTGAGATCATGATTTTACAAATGTGCACTAAAATACACAGTCAAAGTGAGACACAAAATGTTACTTTTGTGTCTCACTTTTTGTTGCACATTACCAAAGACCACGATGCATAATAAGGGATATTAATATTGGATTAAATTATTTACCGTACGGTTTAGAGCATATTGTGCTTAGCTATAGTCTAAACATGAGCAAAACATGGGGACACATTTTAATAGGTTATTACACTATATTATTACATATTATAAGTGTAAGGCCGACATGTTGGAATAATCTGTAATCATTTATTACAAAATGTGGGGAAATTTATTACATATATTGTGTTCAGGATGTTTATTACAAAATCAAGTCAATGTTACGATCGAGCCAACGAAACCGAAATAGGACTCAAGAATGATGGGAGCTGTGGTGCAAAACAGGATAACAATTTATTGTACAGATGGGTTTTACAGGATTTGGAAATGTGCAAAGAGACACCGGAGGCAGGAGACATCAGCTGGACCAGAATGACGGAGATGGCAGGGAACCAGGACCAGGTGGCTGCACACGGAGCTGACGGATGCAGGAACGCTGAGGAATACAGAGAAACAGGATCAGTCAGGACGGGGTACAGAGTCAGGAATGCTAATAACAAAACTATCAACACTGAAAGGGAGGCCATGTACCACTGAATCAAGGTGGTGAAGTTGGAGTGATTGAACCAGGGCTTATAAGCAGGTGGGTTGATTGATGACAGGTGAGGTAATCAGCTCCGTGATGGAGGAAACAGAAAGGGAGGGGAGGGAGAGCAGAGCAAAACCCCAAGGCAGCACAACAGTCAAGTCTAGGAGCATGATGTGGTGCCGCACTGCACTGCATCAACAACACCACGGAACCTCTTTTGGTCCTAGACAGCAACCATCCGGGCAGAAAACAGGGCCATCCCCACATCTCAAACAGAACCATGATCAGCTGCAGCCTGGTGAAGTGTGGGCTTCCCCTTGAGTTCCTCAACATTCAGGTGCTTTTGTGCTGGATCATGCACGGAAACGCTCCCTTTGGCTGCTCTCTTGTTTTCACTCAGAGTTGCCACAGCAGATTTGACGTGGATCTGCATGTTGATTTGGTACAACTTTTATGCGGAATGTCCTTCCTCATTTAACTCCACATTATATGGAGAATGGGCAGGGGTAGCAACCTTTAACCCTCAAACAACCAAGCTAGTTTGGTGACTAATATGACCGAGTGGGGTTATTTACTGTATGACCCCACTGACTTTATATTAGAATATTTGTATATAAATGATTGTTTTAGGGTTCTTCATTGTTATTTCCCTCACTAATATACGAGGTCTGTGATGAAAAAGCGGTCCTTTTTATTTTTTTCAAAAAATAAATGGATTTGAACCCTCGTGCGCATGCGTGAGTGTTTTCATGCGTGTCGGTGACCTCACTCAAGGCCTGCGGGCAGGCCTTGAGTGAGGAGTGCTCCACCCCGCCCGTCGGAATCTCTTTGTCTGAATAGCCGCTGCGGATGGCGCGCTTTGCTTTATCAACATTTTTTCTGGACCTGTGAGGAATATCCGAATTCGAGAAATTAAGCTGGTTTTTGGTGAAAAGTTTAACGGCTGATGAGAGATTATGGGGTGTTTCTGTCGCTGTAAGGACTTCCCACGGAGGGGGACGTCGCGCAGCGCTTCCAGGCGCCGTCTGTTTCGACCTGAAAACATCCTAATTTAAGGCTTAATTCACCCAGGACATCGTGAGAGAACAGAGAAGATTCAGAACAGGCCGGCATGAGGACTTTATGTGGACATTCCACTGTTTAAGGACATTTTGTAATGAAAGACGTGCGCACAAATTCGCCGAGTTGTTTCCGTGACGACTCGGCAAATCTGTGTGTGCCGCGACAGGAAAAACACCTCCGTGTTGAAAACCATTTGTAAAATTCAGGCGGCTTTTGATGGCTTTCAACAAGTGAGTAACTGAGAAACTGTTTAACAGCTTGGGCATGTTCCAACTTGCCCCTTAAGGTTTCCAACGGAGGTGTTTTTCCTGTTGCGACCCCCCGCGGTTGGGTCCGGCCCGACATGCGACTCTGCCCGCACGTTCTTTCATTACAAAATGTCCGTTAACAATGGAATGTCCGAATAAACGCCTCATGCCGACTTCTTCTGAAAGTTCTCTGTTCTCTGACGACTTACTGGGTCAACAGAGCCTGAAATGTGGAAGTTTTCAACTTGAAACGGCGTGACGCTGCCGCCTCGAAGCGCAGATCGCCGTCAGGCGCCGTGGGCCGTCCTTAAAGTGACACTACCAGACCAAAATCTCTCATCAGCCGTTAAACTTTTTACCGAAAACCAGCTGAATTTATCGAATGGTGTCCACTCAGTTGTGCCTTACAGTTTTTGAAAAAATTTTTATCAAACAAAGAAGCAGTCTCTGAGCCATTCCTAAACAATGAAAAAACGACGAGAGGGTGGGCGACTCCTCACTCAAAGACTGCCCACAGGCAAATGACGTAACCGACAGGCGTGAAAAAACTCTTGCATGCCCATGAGGGTTCAAGCATGTCTGATGTAATCACACGTGATTCAAATCCATATGTGTTTTGAAAAAAATAATAAGGTCCGTTACTTTTATCACAGACCTCGTATTTGTCCATCATCCTTTTCATTCTCATTCTGGGCATCAAGAATCAGTCTCAATACTTGTGGAGCTGTAAATCTTGCTGTTGTAGGTCTGTTGGCTTCCTTGCAAAGTTGGTAAACTACAATACCATCTGAAGCTATAATGTCAAAAATCTTCCCAGGGTCATAAGTGACGCCGCACAAGGTTGGATTATACTTGCCACACGGATCGGCAGATCCTTGCAAAATTCTATGAACAAATGCAGGACAAATAGAAATTCATGGTTGGAAACATTTTTTGCAATTAAGATTAGAAAAATGGTGTGCAAAAATATATGGCCAGGGTCATACATGACCCCACTCAGTTGTTTGAGAGTTAACCTTCTGCACTGGAAATGAGCACAGTTAGGTGCTTGGCTACCACTCCTGCCAGTGTATAGGGAACCGTTCCACATGACCATAATGTTGAAGCTGATGCTCCCTCACAGTGCAAATGATACTCTTCATCTTTGTCTAGCTAAGTAAAGTTATTTCTACCTGGTTCATGTAATTTACTGCCCCTTACGAAGAACAAAACCACTGTATTCCTCATTTTTAGTTTATTAAAGGTCACAACAAAAACCAGGCCTGTGTCCCTCACAGACAGTGTTCATCTTGTGAAGGCACGAGGGAGTAGCTTGTACAACACTTTTATACAATGTGGATGTTAACAATGGGTGTGGTTTAGTCTCACATTTCTAATGTTACCTGCTCTCACCAACAGGGGGAGCTCTCCCTGTGTCTGAAACTTAGAAATACGATAGAAGTGAAAGTCTACTTACATGCCTCAGAACTTCTAAACAAATAACACAGACAAATACATGATAGCTAGCATAAATTAAACCATTAGCACAGATATTAACAGTGAGAAGGTCGTGGGTTCAATTCCCGTGGCCTTTCTGTGTGGAGTTTGCGTGTTCTCCCCGTGTTTGCGTGGGTTTCCTCTGGGTGCTCCAGTTTCCTCTCACATCCAAAGACATGCGGGTTAGGTGGATTGGGATCTTTATAACAAAATAAAATGTCCGTAGGTGTATGTGTGTGGGTGTGTCTGTGTTTGTTTGTCTATTTGTGGCCCAGACTGGCGTCCTGTCCTGGTTGTACCCCGCCTTGCACTCTATGACGACTGCTGGGATAGGCTTCAGCCCCCCGCGACCCTTAATTGGACTAAGCGGTAGAAGATGAATGAATGAATGAAATATCTAACAGTACCCACTCATTTGAAAGTCATTCCAGTGATACCCAATGGATTTTCCAAAGATACCTAGTCCCAGTTGTCACCTTAGGTCACTGTGTAGTGTCAAGCAGGTACCACCAGGTCACTAAAAGCCTTGGACTTCATCTTGGACAAGTTGTTGGGTATTGGCAGGAACCGGAACACGCTGTCGTATATGCCGATCCAGAGCATCCCAAACATACTCAATGGGTGACATGTCCGGTGAGAATGCTGGCCATGCAAGAACTGGGATGTTTTCAGCTTCCAGAATTGTGTACAGATCCTTGCGACATGGAGCCGTGCATTATCATGCTGCAACATCACTCAAATGAGGTGATGTGGTGTGGGATGAATGGCACAACAGCAGGCCTCAGGATCTCATCACGATATCTCTGTGCATTCAAAATGCCATCAATAAAATGTACCTGTGTTCATTGTCCTTAACATATGCCTGCCCATACCGTGACCCCAATGCCACCATGGACCACTTGATCCACAATGCTGACATCAGCACACCACTCACCCACATGACACCAATACATGATGTCTGCCATCTGCCCTGAGCAGTGAAAACCGGGATTCATCCATGAAGAGAACACCTCTCCTACGTGCCACACACCATCGAATGTTAGCATTTGCCCACTCAGAACTGCAATCAGTTTGAGACCGCAATGAGGACAATGACCATGTAGATAAGCTTCCCTGAGATGGTTTCTGACAATTTATACAGAAATTCTTTGGTTCTGCAAACCGATTTTTGCAGCAGCTGTCCGGGTGGCTGGTCTCAGATGTTCTTGGAGGTGAACATGCTGGATGTGAAGATCTTGGGCTGGTGTGGTTACACGTGGCCTGTGGTTGTGAGGTCGGTTGGATGTACTGCTAAATTCTCTGAAATGCCTTTGGAGATGTCCTATGGTAGCGAAATGAACATTCATTTCATGGGCAACAGCTCCGGTGGACCATTCCTGCAGTCAGCATGCCCAATTGCACATTCTCTCAAAACTTGCAACATCTGTGGCATTGTGCTGTGTGATAAACTGAACATTTCAGAGTGGCCTTTTATTTTGGCCAGCCTAAGGCACACCTGTGCAATAATCATGCTGTCTAATCAGCATCTTGATATGTCACACCTGTGAGGTGGGATGGATTGTCTTGGCAAAGGAGAAATACTCACTAACACAGATTTAGACAGATTTGTGAACAATGTTTGGGAGAAATAGGTCTTTTATATAGAAAATGTTTAGATCTTTGAGTTCAGCTCATGAGAAATGGGAGCAAAAACAAAAGTGTTGTGTTTATATTTTTGTTCACTGTATGTCACAGAAGTCCACAGCTGAGCTCCTTACTGCTCTCAAAGGCACACCTACTGAGACATTTGCTGATTTCTGTTGACTTCTTTTTATATATTGAGTTTTAGTTATATATCAATTGCTATATAAAACACTTTAAATTGATTTATATAGCAATTTAAATTCTGCTGCATTCCTTTAATATCTGTGGCGGTTTGTCAGTTTCAGTTTCTAACATCCTATTATGCTGGACTGGATGTTAACTGAATATCCTTTCATAATAGCTATTACATGTGTCTGTCACAAATAGACACATGGTGGTGCTGGTTTACAGAAGCAGCCTCCTTCAGTCAGCTCGTATCCATAAAGAAGGTTTTTCAAGGTTTTCATGTACCCTGAGATAATGTATGAGCCCGGAGGTGATTCTTTCTTCTGTTTCTGGTCATATTTAACTCTCACTGCGGCGTTCTGACGTGCTGTGGACTCCGCACCTAAAGCCTGCAGTGTTGAAGTCTACGACCCTGAGATGACTTGGCAGCAACGCCCAGATCCTGGCTGGGGTCTCCCTTGTTCACTGAGGAGCCTCCATGAGATTTCCCAGCTACACCTTTTCCTTCCTGTGCACCCTTTGACCCCCCACGTCAACGCCGCCCCTCAAAAACACTTAAGCCACATGAGAAAAGATCACTAATTTATTCTCATCAGTGGGGAAACAGAAATTCTCACAGTGTCACATTTTAAAGGAAACTAAATGATAAAAAGCTGGAGCTTTTTGCCTCATTTTACTGTGAAAGACTGCACTGAAGTGAAATTTGTTGCAAAGATTGAGTTCATTTAGTTGCTTATAGAAGAAACATTTTGTCTTGTGACCCATAAAAAAAAAAAAATTAAAGATAAATTACAGTAACAACTGCTTGACATATGTCCAAATATTTATGGGCCTGAGCTTAGGTGATCATCTTTGCACTCTTGACAGACAAATTGTGCACATGCGGATGACCACAGGTTTCACACGATCACTCTGAACCAAAAGGCTTGTTCTTATGCACGTGCTGCTTGCACACTTACACTCACGCACAGCTGCATATGTGCAAGACAGGAGTGACACACTGATGCACACTCCTGGAAACACTCATGCCAACACACACCTGGATGTACAAAACATAACTTGACCTTTACAGTGTTGACAGACAAACCCTTCAGGTGTTGTGACCTTGACCTTTGTAACACATCTGTAAATCTTGTCTTGCACCAACATTATAAATAATTTACCTTTAGCTACAATAAAAACACAATCAAACTACTACTACTACTAATAATAATAAATCAGCCTGCATATTTTTACCTTATATGTGAGTGACATTCAAATGGAACAATGTCATCTTCCGTTTAAAAATTTTTATTAGATTTATTTTTTGTTTACAAAATGAGTTTAAAGAGAAAATCTTATGTATATATAGTATATGTCAAGCAAAACAACTAAACATGCAGTATAGTTACTTAAATATTTAGTTAAATATAATTATATAATAAATATTTCAGTAAATGCAAAAAACATTGGAAAATATTTTATTACACATTTAGCAAAATATGTAAATATTTATAAAGGTTTAGCTTCATATTTAGTTAAATATTTAGCTAAATCTCTCTCTTTTGCACACATTATTTTCTTACATAAAATTGTGATTTTCTGGTCCAGTATATTTACTTCCAGAAAAGAAAGACTTTCATGACTATTTATTTGTTTATCACCTGATGGAGGGATGGAATATCAGTGAAGGAAGAAATCACTCATTTTTTGTTTTTATTCATTTCTTTTAGAAATATTAGATAGATCTTTATGGGAATGCGGGGGGTGTCAGTGAATTCCCTTTCACCAAAACATCAAATCTAGGCTTGCATCTCTGGCAAATTGTAGTTGAACTTTCAGGTCTTCTTTTTAAGAGAATCCTCCTCTGTGCCACTTCATCATGAAGCTGTATAACTGGTGATACAAAATGCAAAACATGCATTGTGCACACTTTATCCAATCACAGCCAGAGAAGCCTGTAACTTCTTCTGGGTTGTCTGGGTGTCTTGGTGGCTTTCCTCACTCTTCTCCTTCTTGCACAGTCACTCAGTTTTTGAGAACTTGCTACTCCACACAGATTTACCATAGAGTGTCATACTGTTTGTATTTCTTCATAACTGATGTAAATAAAGTTCAAGTTGTTCTCACTGTGTTTTGTACAGTAACACTACCTCTAACCTTAGTGACATGAAATGTGGGGTTCCACAGGGGTCTGTCTTAGGCCCGCTGCTTTTCTCCCTTTATATAGCACCCCTTGGGCACATATTGCGGCGTTTTGGGATTACCTTTCACTGCTATGCAGATGATACTCAGTTATAGATGCCGATAACGGCTGGTAATCTCGTTCACATAAAATCCTTAGAAGATTGCCTTGCAGCAGTGAGAAGTTGGATGTCTAGAAACTTCCTACTTTTAAACTCTGATAAGACTGAAATGATGGTTCTTTGTCCAGTGAGACATTGGCATCAATTTGACCAGTTAACACTCAGCCTCGGCTCGTGTGTCATACATCACACTGACAAAGTGAGGAACCTTGGGGTAATTTTGATCCTTCGTTGTCCTTTGGCCTCCATATTAGAAATATTACTAGGACTGCTTTCTTCCACCTGCGAAATATAGCGAAGATTCATCCCATCCTGTCTATGGCTGATGCTGAGACCCTGATCCATGCGTTCATCTCTTCTAGTTTGGACTACTGCAATGTTCTATTTTCTGGTTTACCACAGTCTAGCATTAGGGGTCTCCAAGTGGTTCAAAATGCTGCAGCCAGACTTTTGACATGAAGCAGAAAGTTCGACCACATTACACCCATTTTGGCGTCTCTTCACTGGCTTCCTGTCCCAGTGAGATCAGATTTTAAGGTTCTGCTACTAACCTATAAAATTATTCATGGACTGGCACCTCCCTACCTAGCTGACCTAATTAAATCTTACGTACCGGCCCGAGCTTTACGTTCTCAGGGTGCAGGACTATTTTGTGTCCCTATGGTGAATGAGACGTCTGCGGGTCACAGAGCTTTCTCTTATTGTGTCCCTGTTCTGTGGAATGATCTCCCTGCGTCAATTAAACAGTCAGATTCTGTGGAGATTTTCAAGTCCAGACTTAAGACGCACTTCTTTTCCCTTTCATATGGCTAGCATACTGGTACAGTTTTGTTTTACGCTTTTTACTCTTTTAATTCATGTTATTAGTAATTGGAGTGGGCCGTGGCCTCAGCTTTACCTAAATTCTTTTAGTGAAGCTTAGGGCTAGTGGCCGGCGGTCACCTTAGTATTTCTTCTGTTTTTCTTGTTGTTTAATGCTGGCAAATTATACAGTATTTTTTATCTTTCTGATGCCTGATTCTGTTTTTTCTCTGTTTAAGGTGCAGCTCCATCCAGAGATGGGAGTTATATTTGTGTTGGCGACCCTCCTGTCCTGTGCACCAACAGCAATTCTTGTATATTCGTCCGTGAATTGTTTCTGTAATTTATGTTTGTAGCATGGCCCAAGCAGAGGGTCATCCCTTTGAGTCTGGTCTGCTTCAGGTTTCTTCCCCAGATGGAGTTTTTCCTTACCACTGTTGCTCTGGGGGTTGGTAAGGTTAGACCTTACCTGTGTGAAGTGCCTTGAGGCAACTCTGTTGTGATTTGGCTCTATATAAATGAAAATAAATTGAAAATTGATATTGAAGACATATCCAATGACTTGGAAATGTTCATGTATCCATCCTCTGACTTGTCTAAAGAAATCTGGCAATAAAACTGATTATTTACAGGTATTACACCAAAGGAGCCCATTACTTATGCAACCCATCATTTTGGCTTTTATACACTCAACAAAAATATAAACGCAACACTTTTGGTTTTGCTCCCATTTTGTATGAGATGAACGCAAAGATCTAAAACTTTTTTCACATACACAATATCACCATTTCCCTCAAATATTGTTCACAAACCAGTCTAAATCTGTGATAGTGAGCACTTCTCCTTTGCTGAGATAATCCATCCCACCTCACAGGTGTGCCATACCAAGATGCTGATTAGACACCATGATTAGTGCACAGGTGTGCCTTAGACTGCCCACAATAAAAGACCACTCTGAAAGGTGCAGTTTTATCACACAGCACAATGCCAGAGATGTCGCAAGATTTGAAGGAGCGTGCAATTGGCATGCTGACAGCAGGAATGTCAACCAACGCTGTTGCTCGTGTATTGAATGTTCATTTCTCTACCATAAGCCGTCTCCAAAGGTGTTTCAGAGAATTTGGCAGTACATCCAACCAGCCTCACAACCGCAAGACCACGTGTAACCACACCAGCCCAGGACCTCCACATCCAGCATGTTCACCTCCAAGATCGTCTGAGACCAGCCACTCGGACAGCTGCTGAAACAATCGGTTTGCATAACCAAAGAATTTCTGCACAAACTGTCAGAAACCGTCTCAGGGAAGTTCATCTGCATGCTCGTTGTCCTCATCGGGGTCTCGACCTGACTCCAGTTCGTCATCGTAACCGACTTGAGTGGGCAAATGCTCACATTCGCTGGCGTTTGGCACGTTGGAGAGGTGTTCTCTTCACGGATGAATCCCGGTTCACACTGTTCAGGGCAGATGGCAGACAGCGTGTGTGGCGTCGTGTGGGTGAGCGGTTTTCTGATGTCAGTGTTGTGGATCGAGTGGCCCATGGTGGCGGTGGGGTTATGGTATGGGCAGGCGTCTGTTATGGACAAAGAACACAGGTGCATTTTATTGATGGCATTTTGAATGCACAGAGATACCGTGACGACATCTTGAGGCCCATTGTTGTGCCATACATCCAAGAACATTGACAAAGTTTGACAAAGTTTTTAATTCGGCACACAAAATATTCAAATAGAAAAAAATGAACAATTCCACAAACAAACACAGACAAAACTAGTGAGTCCAAAAGGGTGTGGGCTGAAACAAAGCCCACACCTTAACATCACCTCATGTTGCAGCAGGATAATGCACGGCCCCATGTTGCAAGGATCTGTGCACAATTCTTGGAAGCTGAAAATGTCCCAGTTCTTGCATGGCCAGCATACTCACCGGACATGTCACCCATTGAGCATGTTTGGGATGCTCTGGACCAGCGTATACGACAGCGTGTACCAGTTCCTGCCAATATTCAGCAATTTCGCACAGCCATTGAAGAGGAGTGGACCAACATTCCACAGGCCACAATTAACAACCTGATCAACTCTATGCAAGGAGATGTGTTGCACTACATGAGGCAAATGGTGGTCACACCAGATACTGACTGGTATCCCCCACCCCCACCCCACCCCACCCCAATAAAACAAAACTGCACCTTTCAGAGTGGCCTTTTATTGTGGACAGTCTAAATCAAATCAAATCACTTTTATTTATATAGCGCCAAATCACAACAAACAGTTGCTCCAAGGCGCTTTATATTGTAAGGCAAAGCCATACAATAATTACGGAAAAACCCCAACGGTCAAAACGACCCCCTGTGAGCAAGCACTTGGCGACAGTGGGAAGGAAAAACTCCCTTTTAACAGGAAGAAACCTCCAGCAGAACCAGGCTCAGGGAGGGGCAGTCTTCTGCTGGGACTGGTTGGGGCTGAGGGAGAGAACCAGGAAAAAGACATGCTGTGGAAGAGAGCAGAGATCGATCACTAATGATTAAATGCAGAGTGGTGCATACAGAACAAAAAGAGAAAGAAACACTCAGTGCATCATGGGAAACCCCCAGCAGTCTAAGTCTATAGCAGCATAACTAAGGGATGGTTCAGGGTCACCTGATCCAGCCCTAACTATAAGCTTTAGCAAAAAGGAAAGTTTTAAGCCTAATCTTAAAAGTAGAGAGGGTGTCTGTCTCCCTGATCCGAATTGGGAGCTGGTTCCACAGGAGAGGAGCCTGAAAGCTGAAGGCTCTGCCTCCCATTCTACTCTTAAAAACCCTAGGAACTACAAGTAAGCCTGCAGTCTGAGAGCGAAGCCCTCTATTGGGGTGATATGGTACTATGAGGTCCCTAAGATAAGATCGACCTGATTATTCAAAACCTTATAAGTAAGAAGAAGAATTTTAAATTCTATTCTGCAGAGGGAAGGGCTAAAGAACAACAACTTGTCCGGAAAGCCCTCACAGTATGTGGGTACCCCCGATGGTCCCTGGACAAAGTGCAGAAGTCCCAGAGAACAAAGAGACCAGATAGACAGGAGACAGAGACAAGAAGAAGAGGAGTGTCTCTCCCTTATTTAGCAGGAGTCGGGGAAAAACTACAGAGGATCTTCAGACAGCACAAAATCCCAGTTTACTTTAAACTGGTTAATACCTTGAGACAGAAATTAGTTCACCCTAAGGACAGGATCCCTAGTTACAAACAGAGTAATGTAGTGTATTCTATCAGATGTCAGGAAAACTGTAACGAACACTACATAGGTGAAACTAAGCAACCTTTACACAAAAGGCTATACCAGCACCGCAGAGAGGGCGCCAGTGGACCTCAGTCTGCAGTTCATCTCCACCTTAAAGACACTAACCACATGTTTGAGGACAAGGAAGTTAAAATATTAGCCAGACAGAAGAAATGGTTTGAGAGAGGGGTCAAGGAGGCATTCTTTGTGAAACGTTTGAAACCCAGCCTTAACCGGGGAGGGGGTCTGAGACACACTTTATCCCCTGTTTACAATGGGGTACTCAGATCAAAGCAGTTTCAGTCTTTTGTTCATGGTAATGAGTGATTCACGTCATCAGCAGAGTTGTCAAGGGAGCCATCAGGAGAGGGACAGCTGCCCTGTCATTAGGAGGGTGCGAACTAGAGCACAATAAGTGCTAATTAGAGCTATTGTTTAGTCACCAGCCTATAGCAGTCTGCCTCTCGGTAGGAGGGGTCTGGTTAGGTTTAAAACTCCAGCTTTTGTGACTTCTTGATTATTATTCTCTACAAGAGTCAAGACAGAAGTCAGACCACCAGAGCAAGAATTTTAGCTGAGTAAGCTTCTGCGATTTGAAGCGAAAAGTCCTCGTGTCAAGCAACCCAGTCCAGTCGAAGATTCAAGCTTCTCTACTATTCTATTCTAGAATTACCAGGAAGCCAATGAAGAGAGGCCAATATGGGTGAAATATGCTCTCTCCTTCTAGTACCTGTCAGTACTCTGGCTGCAGCATTTTGAATTAACTGAAGGCTTTTCAGGGAACTTTTAGGACAACCTGATAATAATGAATTACAATAGTCCAGCCTAGAGGAAATAAATGCATGAATTAGTTTTTCAGCATCACTCTGGGACAAGACCTTTCTAATTTTAGAGATATTGCGCAAATGCAAAAAAAGCAGTCCTACGTATTTGTTTAATATGCGCATTGAATGACATATCCTGATCAAAAATGACTCCAAGATTTCTCACAGTATTACTAGAGGTCAGGGTAATGCCATCCAGAGTAAGGATCTGGTTAGACACCATGTTTCTAAGATTTGTGGGGCCAAGTACAATAACTTTTTTCTTTTTATCTGAGTTTAAAAGCAGGAAGTTAGAGGTCATCCATGTCTTTATGTCTGTAAGACAATCCTGCAGTTTAACTAATTGGTGTGTGTCCTCTGGCTTCATGGATAGATAAAGCTGGGTATCATCTGCGTAACAATGAAAATTTAAGCAATGCTGTCTAATAATACTGCCTAAGGGAAGCATGTATAAAGTAAATAAAATTGGTCCTAGCACAGAACCTTGTGGAGCTCCATAATTAACCTTAGTCTGTGAAGAAGATTCCCCATTTACATGAACAAATTGTAATCTATTAGATAAATATGATTCAAACCACCGCAGCGCAGTGCCTTTAATACCTATGGCATGCTCTAATCTCTGTAATAAAATTTTATGGTCAACAGTATCAAAAGCAGCACTGAGGTCTAACAGAACAAGCACAGAGATGAGTCCACTGTCTGAGGCCATAAGAAGATCATTTTTAACCTTCACTAATGCTGTTTCTGTACTATGATGAATTCTACTAATTCTAGTCTAAGGCACACCTGTGCACTAATCATGGTGTCTAATCAGCATCTTGATATGGCACACCTGTGAAGTGGGATGGATTATCTCAGCAAAGGAGAAGTGCTCACTATCACAGATTTAGCCTGGTTTGTGAACAATATTTGAGGGAAATGGTGATATTGTGTATGTGGAAAAAGTTTTAGATCTTTGAGTTCATCTCATACAAAATGGGAGCAAAACCAAAAGTGTTGCGTTTATATTTTTGTTTAGTGTATTTGTAATTACTTTATATCAAGTTGTAGAGATTTGCTTTGAGTTTGAATTTAAGGAAGATGATTTTAGAAATTTTTATGTTGAGAAGCCCGATTTAAAGCAAATTAATATGTGTGAAATATCAAGCGGCCCAATACTTTTGGAGGATACTGTATAACACATATCTTAGAACAGTTGACTCTCGGTCTTGACAATTTCCGAGCACCCTTCTCAGTTTATTGTGTTTTTTTCCTCATCTGATGGCCAGCCTGTCTGTTCTTCTGTTTTAATTCACATCCATTTAACCAAACACAGGTGTGTTCAGAACAGCAAAGACCTGGTAAAGGTCAATGCCTGTTTTCCAGTTTGGTGTTGATGTGAGCAGCTGCAATGTTTCCACAGTGTCCTCAGCTACACGTTTGGGTGAAAAAAGTGAAAAGAAGTGAAAATGAACAACCACCGTATATACATGCACAAGTACACACACACGTACACGCCTTTCATTTGATCCAAAGGGAAATTGGTCGCTTTAACATCCCACCTTTTCCCAGATCCTGGGAGGAGCCTGTGCCTGCTGACGGGAACAATGGCAGGAAACTGGGAGAGGAGCGAGGGAGTTCCTGTTAGCAGGATGATGCTGAAGACGAGAGTGTTGCCGCGCCTTGTCAAGTGGATACTGGCATGCCGCCTTGTGCAGAAGGAACTGGGTCCTTTAAAATTCTCATAAGCTCATTGTTTGATTTGTTTGTAGAGAGTTTCAATCTCACATTTGAAGTGATGATATCTTAGATGACTTTCATGATAGTTAAGCAAATATCAACACAAAAAAATGCAATGCTACTAAGAACAGAGTTATGCTGCTTACTAGTGAATGTCCTTTTGGGCACCACCACAGTGCTGCTTTTGCTTGACCTTAGTGCAGCACTGGATATGATTGATCATCATATATTATTGGATAGGCTCACCATCCACTGTGGTATCACTACTCTGGTTTTATCATGGTTGACATCTTACATGTCTAACTACTATCAATGTGTTCTGTATAGCAATGTCAATTTAAAGCTAGTTCAGATGAATTATGCGGTACCACAGGGTTCTGTATTGGATCCTTTGCTGTTTTCTCTCTATTCAGAGCTGCTAGGACATAAATTTTAAAGTTAGAGAATCACTTTTCATTATCATACTGATGACACCCAGCTTTATATACTGTACTGATTAATGCTAATGATACCTCTTAATTTGGGACTTGGAAAGATTGTGTGGAGTCACTGAGAAAATGGGTGTCCCTAAATCAGAGAAGATAGAATTGAGGGTTATTGGTCCTGTGAGGCACAAAAGCCAATCTGAGCACTTCACATTAAGGTTGCAAAGAGTAACATAGTGAAGAAATCATGGATGAGTTTTGACCCTGCACTATCTCTTGAGCTGCACATTAGAGAGACTACAAAAAGTGACTTCTTTCATCTTTGTAACATTGCAAGGATTCAACTAATTTTATCAATGGCGGATTCAGAAACTTTGATTCATACCTTCATTTCATCTAGAAGTGATTATTGTAATGTTTTATTTTCTGGTTTGCCACATATAAGTATTAGGGGTCCTCAGATGGCTCAGTACGCTACAGCAAGAGTTCTAACTCTGAGAAGAAAGTTTAAAAATATTACTCCAGCCTTGGTTTCATATATATATATATATATATATATATATATATATATATATATATATATATATATATATATATCGAGTAAATAAGTCTGAACATGTCACCATTTTTATCAGTAAATATATTTTAAAGGTCCTACTGACATGAAATTTTCACTAGATGTTGGTAACAACCCAAGTAATCCACACATGCAAAAAACCCCAAAACAAATAAGTACAGAAACAAAGTTATATGTAATAAAATGGAACGAGACAGGGAAAGGTATTGAACACACATACTGAAATGTATTTACTTTGTACAAAAGCCTTTGTTGGTAATGACAGCTTCAAGATGCCTCCTCTATGGAGAAACTAGTCACATGCACTGCTCAGCTGTGATTTTGGCCTATTCTTCCACACAAACTGTCTTCAAATCTTGAGAGCTCTGTGGACTTCTATGAACTCTAATCTTCAGTTGTTTCCATAGGTTTTCTGTTGGATTCAAGTCAGGTGATTCGTTGGGACAACTTTAATTTCATTCCTTGAAACCAGTTGAGCGTTTCTTTGCCTGTGTTTGGGATCATTGTCTTGCTGAATTGTCCACCCTTGTTTCATTTTCATCATCCTGGTAGTTTTTTCTCATGTCTTGACAAATTTTTCTAGTCATCCTTCCTTCAGTTATATTAAGTTTGCCAGTTCCGGATCCTGAAAAACAGCCCCACACACGATACACTCACATCCAAGCTTCACTGTTGGCGTGGTTGTTTTTGGGCTGATGTGCAGTGGCATTTATGACGTGTATTATGGCATCCAAAGAGTTCAATTTTGGTCTCATCTGACCAGACTATATTCTCCCAGTATTTCACAGGCTTGTCTAAATGCCCCTCCCTGGATCACCACCTTATTGTGGTGGAGGATTTGTGTACTCCAGTGATCCTGGGAGCTGTGTTGTCTGGAGCATTAGCTCCTGGTAGGGCCACCCTCGACAAATTGGTCCCAGGTGGGGAGACAGGAAAATGGCAATTTTCATTACCCTTTATGATTGATACAGTTAGTGATGGAGTCACCTCTCCTGGATTAGTGAGACCATGTGACCTCCTCCTGGTGCCGGGCGAGTGCCTGGTGGCTGGGTCTGCCACTGTGGGACTTGGCTGGGCTCAGCCCAAAGAAACAGCATGGTGTCATCTCCAAGTGGGCTCACCACCTGTAGGGAATCTGTAGAGGGTCTGGTGCACTGCTTTTCTGGCAGTGGACAGGACCAAATGCCCACATAGACTGACACTCGGTTATGGAGCTTAACTCTTGCAGTGTGGAACGTTACCTCCTTGGTGGGGAAGGAGCCTGAGCTTGTGCAGGAGGTTGAGACATACCAACTACCAATAGTAGCACCAGCTATGGAACCATACTCCTGGCTGGACTCTCTCTTTTTCGGGAATTGTCCAGGATGAGAGGTGCCACGTGGGTATGGGGATACTCATAAGTCCCAAACTGGGTGCTTTTATTTTGGAGTTTTCCCCAGTGAACGAGAGGGCTGCCTCTATGTGACTTTGTGTTGCAAAGAGGAATCTGACTGTTGTTTGTACATATGCACCAAACAGCAGTTCAGAGTGTCCAGCCTTCTTGGAGACTCTGAGTGGGATCCTGGAAAAGATTCCTGCTGGAGACTTATTAGGTCTACCGGGGAACTTCAATGCTCACGTGGACAACAATGGAGAATCCCGGAGTGCAGTGATTGGGAGGAACACCCCCTGATCTGAATCCGAGTGATGTTTTGTTATTGGACTTCTTGTCATGAATTGTCCATAACAAACGCCTTGTTTGAACACAAGGGTGCTCAAGTACCCTAGGTACCCTGGTACCAGAACACCCTAGGTCAAAGATTAATGATCGATTTTGTAATCGTGTCATCAGAACTGTGACCGTGTGTCTTGGATACTCAGGTGAAGAGAAGGGTACAGATGTCAAGTGATCATCACCTGGTGATGAGTAGGCTCAGATGGCCTAACGTGTGACACCTAAACATGTAACATCTAAACATGTGGTGAGGGTTTTCTGGGAACGTTTGGTGGAAGAGCCTGTCCAAATGACCTTCAGCTCACACCTCTGAAGAAACATCTCCCAGATCCTGAGATGCACTACTGTCCAGGAGGGACTTAGAGTAGAGTCACTGCTTCTTTGCATAGAAAGGAGCCAGTGGAGGTGGTTCAGGTAGTTGGTGAGGATGACCCCTGGTTGTATCCCTAGGGAGGTCTTCCAGGCACGTCCAACCAGGAGATTATATTTCCCAGCTGGATTGGGAACATCTTAGGATCCCCCAGGAAGAGTTACAGAACTTGCCCAAAGAAAGGGAAGTGTGGGAAGCTGCTTGCTTTGTTGCTGCTGTGCCCCTGGCTCAGATAAGCAGTTGAAAAATGAATGAATGTCTAAATGATGGGCAGTAAACTTTAAACAAACTTGACTGAACCAGCACTGACAAGGAGCAGGACTGCTTTCTAATTACTGATAGACTTCAGCTGGAGTCTTGGCTTTCCATGCCTTTTTGCACCTCCCTTTCTTCAGGTGTTCAATATTTTTTCATGTCATTTCACATTATTACACCTATCTTAATTTATGAACATCTGAGGTGTAATTGGTTTGTATGTGCGGATTGCTTGGGTTGTAACCAACATCTCGTGAAAATTTCATGTCAATATGCACCCTCTTTGCCCTTTCTGGAGTCAGGTTGACACCTATACTGTGCACCGATGCTCCCCATCCAACCTGATGGAGCTTGAGAGGTGCTGCGAAGAGGAATGGACAAAACTGCCCAAATATAGGTGCGCCAAGCCTGTGGCATCATATTCAAGAAAGCCTGAGGCTGTAATTGCTGCCAAAGGTGCATCAACAAAGTATTAAGCAAATGTTTTGAACTTATGTACATGTGATTTTTTTTAGTTTTTTATTTTTAATAAATTTGCAAAAATGTTTTTTTTTTTAAAGTTGTGTTATGATTATGGGGTGTTGTGAGTAGAACTTTTAGGGGAAAAATGAATTTATTCTGTTTTGGAATAAGACTCTAACATAACAAAATGTGGAAAAAGTGAAATGCTGTGAATACTTTTTAGATGCACTGTTACTTACATTTTAAGTGAAGTGTTTTAGCTTTTTGTATTGTTAGATAGATAGATAGATAGATAGATAGATAGATAGATAGATAGATAGATAGATAGATAGATAGATAGATAGATAGATAGATAGATAGATAGATAGATAGATAGCTTTATTTATCATTGTCATGACAACAATGAGATTTGCACACTCACATACCACAGACAAACCGCAATTAATCCACAATTATTACTTGTTCATCGTAATAATGGCACACATCAGAAATTAATTGACATTGTTATGTGCACTAAAACTTGAACAGTCCGTTTTCTCAATTGAGGCGATGTGGTGTGTTACAGCCGCTGCAACCTTGAGTCACGCCGCCAGTCAGCCAGCTTGGGAAAGTGACATTGACGGCGCCGGAGAGGGGAGGTGTTGATCAGGGAAGGGAGGGGGTAGGGGGAAGGGAGTGGAACCATGCTTCAGAAGTCTGTCCGTTACCATGGATATTGTCTATGTGGGTTGAAATATGAAGAGCCGAATATCTCACCAAGGCCACATTCCTCAGGAGAAAAAACAGTGGGCAATTTGACCTTGATTATGGCTCACAGCAGTGAAAAACACTTTTTGAAGCTTCACTCGAAACCAAAACCAATTGTGAATTAGGAATATTCCCAATTATGAATTAAGAATTTTCACCGGCCTCCGAAACCTTCAGCTTCAACTGCAAGGCACACATCAGCTCCAGGGTGTCATCCACTTTGCGTCTGAGTTCAATAGTCATCGCAGTCTGAGAATGCACTGCCTTGCCAACCTCGTTAATCATGACGGCCAAGCGAGGGCCTGTGGTTCTTGATGCCGCCGTCTTGCCAATCTTCCGGTAGATCAGGGCAGCACATAAGACAAAAAGTGCCAGCCCCACTACCATGAGACCAAAGATGAATAAATCCTCGACGTCCTCCACGGAGACAGGCACCAAGCATGCAACACACCAAGACCCCCAGGAGTCGAGGACATAGCCCGCAGGATATGTTCCATCTGGGCAGGTAGGATCCCCCGGTCCTGACCTTCTTGTAGAAAAAATGGTGTCAATAGCGTTCAGAGACCAGTTGATAAATTCCATGGTTAATCCAATAGTAGTCCAATAGATCCAGAATCCAATATAGTTTTGAGGAATTCACCGTCTGGTAAGTAGGGACTTGAAGGTTAAAGGCAGAGGCAGAGAGATAAGGGAGAGTGGAGGAGATGCGACCGCCCTCGTCGGAGTCCCAAGCTGTGTGTTACGGTTTTGTTAATAACAAAATCGTAAAGTCAGGTTGGAGGAATGTGATTAAACTTTCCCTAGCATCATCATTCTGAACCAAATGGAGACCCTTGAGACCAACTGGATACATGTGAGGATGCTGTTTGTCGACTTCAATTCCGCCACCAACCCAGGCAAGCTGGTTGACAAGTTGCTGTCATTAGGCCCCACCTCTCTAACTGGTTTAAGCACTTTCTCTCCAACAGATCACAGAATGTGAGACTTGGAGACCTCATCTCCTCTACCACTATCCTGAACACTGACACCCCCCAAGGGTGTGTTCTCAGTCCACTCTTTAATACTCACGTTTCACACATGACTGCTCTCCCATTCATCAGACAAATTACATATTCAAGTTCACAGATGACACATGGGGTGTGCAGCCAGTACATTCTGAGTGCCAGTCCCAAGCCCGGATAAATGAGGAGGGTTGCGTCAGGAAGGGCATCCGGCGTAAAACAAGTCAACCCAACTATGCAGACTCAGAATCGAATTCCCATACCGGATCGGTCACGGCCCGGGTTAACAACGTCCGCCACCTGTGCTATTGCCCAACAGGGTGCCGGTGGAAATTGGGCTACTGCTGGGCGAAGACAATGAAGAAGAGGAGGAAAACGCTGCCACGAACAGTGGGAGAAGAAGAAAACTAGAAGGGTGGAAATGAGAGTGGGGACTTTGAATGTTGGTAGTATGACTGGTAAAGGGAGAGAGCTGGCTGATATGATGGAGAGGAGAAAGGTAGACATATTGTGTGTGCAAGAGACCAAGTGGAAGGGAAGTAAGAGCAGGAGCATTGGCGGTGGGTACAAGTCGTACCATGGTGAGGACAGGAAGAGAAATGGTATTGGGGTCATTTTAAAAGAAGAGTATGTTAAAAGTGTGTTGGAGGTTAAGCGAGTGTCTGACAGGGTGATGAGTGTGAAGTTGGAAATTGAAGGGGTGATGATGAATATCATCAGTGCATATGCCCCACAGGTAGGTTGTGAGATGAAGGAGAAAGAAGATTTCTGGAGTGTGTTAGATGAGGTGGTGGAGAGTGTGCCCAAGCATGAAAGAGTGGTGATAGGAGCAGACTTCAATGGGCATGTCGGTGAAGGGAACAGAGGTGATGAGGAAGTAATGGGTAGATATGGTATCAAGGATAGGAATGGGGAAGGACAGATGGTAGTTGATTTTGCAAAAAGGATGGAATTGGCTGTGGTGAAAACCTACTTTAAGAAAAGGGAGAAGCACAGGGTAACATATAAGAGTGGAGGAAGGTGCACACAGGTGCACTACATTCTTTATAGGAGATGCAAGCTAAAAGAAATCACAGACTGTAAGGTGGTAGCAGGAGAGAGTGTCACTAGACAGCATAGGATGGTTGTTTGTAGGATGACTTTAGAGGTAAAGAAGAAGAAGAGAGTGAGAGCTCAACAAAGGATCAGATGGTGGAAGCTGAAGGAGGAAGACTGTTGTGTGAAATTTAGCGAGCAGGTGAGAGAAGCACTAGTTGGAGGGGAAGCAATTTTGGACAACTGGAAAAGTACTGCAGATGTGGTGAGGGAGACAGCTAGGGCGCTGTAACTAGGTTTAAGGATATGATTCCTTCTTTATGTTCTCTAATGCCATATACCAACACAGTGCAGAGTAGCTACCTAAACTCTGTAAGTGAGATAGAGTATCTCGTCAATAGTTTTACATCCTCATTGAAGACAACTTTGGATGCTGTAGCTCCTCTGAAAAAGAGAGCTTTAAATCAGAAGTGCCTGACTCCGTGGTATAACTCACAAACTCGCAGCTTAAAGCAGATAACCCATAAGTTGGAGAGGAAATGGCGTCTCACTAATTTAGAAGATCTTCACTTAGCCTGGAAAAAGAGTCTGTTGCTTTATAAAAAAGCCCTCCGTAAAGCTAGGACATCTTACTACTCATCACTAATTGAAGAAAATAAGAACAACCCCAGGTTTCTTTTCAGCACTGTAGCCAGGCTGACAAAGAGTCAGAGCTCTATTGAGCCGTATTCCTTTAACTTTAACTAGTAATGACTTCATGACTTTCTTTGCTAATAAAATTTTAACTATTAGAGAAAAAATTACTCATAACCATCCCAAAGACGTATCGTTATCTTTGGCTGCTTTCAGTGATGCCGGTATTTGGTTAGACTCTTTCTCTCTGATTGTTCTGTCTGAGTTATTTTCATTAATTACTTCCTCCAAACCATCAACATGTCTATTAGATCCCATTCCTACCAGGCTGCTCAAGGAAGCCCTACCATTAATTAATGCTTCGATCTTAAATATGATCAATCTATCTTTATTAGTTGGCTATGTACCACAGGCTTTTAAGGTGGCAGTAATTAAACCATTACTTAAAAAGCCATCACTTGACCCAGCTATCTTAGCTAATTATAGGCCAATCTCCAACCTTCCTTTTCTCTCAAAAATTCTTGAAAGGGTAGTTGTAAAACAGCTAACTGATCATCTGCAGAGGAATGGTCTATTTGAAGAGTTTCAGTCAGGTTTTAGAATTCATCATAGTACAGAAACAGCATTAGTGAAGGTTACAAATGATCTTCTTATGACCTCAGACAGTGGAGTCATCTCTGTGCTTGTTCTGTTAGACCTCAGTGCTGCTTTTGATACTGTTGACCATAAAATTTTATTACAGAGATTAGAGCATGCCATAGGTATTAAAGGCACTGCGCTGCGGTGGTTTGAATCATATTTATCTAATAGATTACAGTTTGTTCATGTAAATGGGGAATCTTCTTCACAGATTAAGGTTAATTATGGAGTTCCACAAGGTTCTGTGCTAGGACCAATTTTATTCACTTTATACATGTTTTCCTTAGGCAGTATTATTAGACGGCATTGCTTAAATTTTCATTGTTACGCAGATGATACCCAGCTTTATCTATCCATGAAGACAGAGGACACACACCAATTAGCTAAACTGCAGGATTGTCTTACAGACATAAAGACATGGATGACCTCTAATTTCCTGCTTTTAAACTCAGATAAAACTGAAGTTATTGTACTTGGCCCCACAAATCTTAGAAACATAGTGTCTAACCAGATCCTTACTCTGGATGGCATTACCCTGACCTCTAGTAATACTGTGAGAAATCTTGGAGTCATTTTTGATCAGGATATGTCATTCAATGCGCATATTAAACAAATATGTAGGACTGCTTTTTTGCATTTGCGCAATATCTCTAAAATTAGAAAGGTCTTGTCTCAGAGTGATGCTGAAAAACTAATTCATGCATTTATTTCCTCTAGGCTGGACTATTGTAATTCATTATTATCAGGTTGTCCTAAAAGTTCCCTGAAAAGCCTTCAGTTAATTCAAAATGCTGCAGCTAGAGTGCTAACAGGGACTAGAAGGAGAGAGCATATCTCACCCATATTGGCCTCTCTTCATTGGCTTCCTGTTAATTCTAGAATAGAATTTAAAATTCTTCTTCTTACTTATAAGGTTTTGAATAATCAGGTCCCATCTTATCTTAGGGACCTCATAGTACCATATCACCCCAATAGAGCGCTTCGCTCTCAGACTGCAGGCTTACTTGTAGTTCCTAGGGTTTGTAAGAGTAGAATGGGAGGCAGAGCCTTCAGCTTTCAGGCTCCTCTCCTGTGGAACCAGCTCCCAATTCAGATCAGGGAGACAGACACCCTCTCTACTTTTAAGATTAAGCTTAAAACGTTCCTTTTTGCTAAAGCTTATAGTTAGGGCTGGATCAGGTGACCCTGAACCATCCCTTAGTTATGCTGCTATAGACTTAGACTGCTGGGGGGTTCCCATGATGCACTGAGTGTTTCTTTCTCTTTTTGCTCTGTATGCACCACTCTGCATTTAATCATTAGTGATTGATCTCTGCTCCCCTCCACAGCATGTCTTTTTCCTGGTTCTCTCCCTCAGCCCCAACCAGTCCCAGCAGAAGACTGCCCCTCCCTGAGCCTGGTTCTGCTGGAGGTTTCTTCCTGTTAAAAGGGAGTTTTTCCTTCCCACTGTTGCCAAGTGTTTGCTCACAGGGGGTCGTTTTGACCGTTGGGGTTTTTCCGTAATTATTGTATGGCCTTGCCTTACAATATAAGGCTCCTTGGGGCAACTGTTTGTTGTGATTTGGCGCTATATAAATAAAATTGATTTGATTTGATTTAGGGCAGTACTGGGTATGACATCTGGACAGTGGAAGGAAGACAAGGAGACTTGGTGGTGGAATGAAGAGGTCCAGGAAAGCATAAGGAGAAAGAGGTTGGTGAAAAAGTTTTGGCATATTCGGAGAGATGAAGAAAGTAGACAGGAGTACAAGGAGATGTGGCATAAGGCGAGAAGAGAAGTGGCAAAAGCAAAGGAAAAGGCATATTGCGAGCTGTACAAGAAGTTGAATAGTAAGGAAGGAGAAAAGGACTTGTACCGATTGGCCAGACAAAGGGACAGAGCTGGAAAGGATGTGCAGCAGGTTAGGGTGGTAAAAGATGCACATGGTAATGTGCTGACAAGTGAGGAGTGTGTGCTGAGAAGGTGGAGGGAATATTTTGAAGAGTTGATGAATAAAGAAAATGAGCGTGAGAAAAGGCTGGATGATGTGGTGAGAGTAAATCAGGAAGTAAAAGAGATTAGCAAGGAAGAAGTGAGGGCTGCCACGAAGAGGATGAAGAGTGGAAAGGCAGTTGGTCCAGATGACATTCCAATGGAGGCATGGAAATGTCTAGGAGAGATGGCAGTAGAGTTTCTAACCAGATTGTTTAATAAAATCTTGGAAAGTGAGAGGATGCCTGAGGAGTGGAGACAAAGTGTGCTGGTTCCTATTTTCAAGAACAAGGGTGATGTGCAGAGCTGCAGTAACTACAGAGGCATAAAGCTGATCAGCCACAGCATGAAGTTATGGGAAAGAGTAGTAGAAGCTAGGCTTAGAAAACAGGTGAAGATCTGTGAGCAGCAATATGGTTTCATGCCGAGAAAGAGAACTACAGATGCAATGTTTGCTCTGAGAATACTGTTGGAAAAGTACAGAGAAGGACAGAAAGACTTACATTGTGTGTTTGTGGACTTAGAAAAAGCTTATGATAGGGTGCCAAGAGAAGAGTTGTGGCATTGTATGAGGAAGTCTGGAGTGGCAGAGAAGTATGTCAGGGTAGTGCAGGACATGTACAAGAATAGTGTGACAGTGGTGAGATGCGCAGTTGGAATGACAGACTCATTCAAGGTGGAGGTGGGATTACACCAAGGATCAGCTCTGAGTCCTTTCTTGTTTGCAGTGATGATGGACCGGTTGACAGATGAGATCAGACAGGATTCCCATGAACTATGATGTTTGCAGATTACATTGTGATCTGTAGTGAGAGTAGAGAGCAAGTTGAGTCTAGTCTGGAGAAGTGGAGAATGCTTTGGAGAGAAGGGGAATGAAAGTCAGTAGAAGCAAGACTGAGTACATGTGTGTGAATGAGAGGGAGCCCAGTGGAATAGTACAGTTACAAGGAGTAGAAGTGGTGAAAGTAGATGAGTTTAAATATTTGGGGTCAACTGTTCAAAGTAATGGAGAGTGTGGTAGAGAGGTGAAGAAGAGAGTGCAGGCAGGGTGGAGTGGGTGGAGAAAGGTGGCAGGAGTGATTTGTGACCGAAGAATATCAGCAAGAGTGAAGGGGAAAGTTTACAAAACAGTAGTGAGACCAGCTATGTTGTATGGTTTAGAGACAGTGGCACTAATAAAAAGACAGGAGGCAGAGCTGGAGGTGGCAGAGCTGAAGATGTTGAGATTCTCTTTGGGAGTGACAAGAATGGACAAGATTAGGAATGAACATATCAGAGGGACAGCTCAGGTGGGATGGTTTGGAGCCAAAGTCAGAGAGGCGAGATTGAGATGGTTTGGACATGTGCAGAGGAGGGACCCAGGGTTTATAGGGAGAAGGATGCTGAGGATGGAGCCACCAGGCAGGAGGAGAAGAGGGAGACCAAAGAGGAGGTTCATGGATGTGCTGAGAGAGGACATGCAGGTGGTTTGTGTGACAGAGGAAGATACAGAGGACAGGGTGAGATGGAAACGATTGATCTGCTGTGGTGACCCCTAACAAGAACAGCCGAAAGACAAAGAAGAAGATGACACAGCTGTGGTCGGGATGATAAAAGAGAGGAAGTCCAGGACCTCACATCCTGGTGTCAGATCAATGATTTGCTCCTTAATACCAAACAGGACAAAGGAGCTTGTCATTGACTTCAAGAAATAAAAGGACACAGCACATGCCAAACCTAGTGATCAGTGGAGAAGAGGTAGAACAGGTGAGGAGTTTCAAGTACCTTGGTGGTCACCTCTAAGAGGACCTTACATGGGGAGTGAACACCAGTGACCTGGTGAAGAAGACACAGCACAGAGTCTTCTTACTGTGGATCCTCAGGAAATCTTGGATCACACAGAAACTTCTCACCATCTTCTACCAGTGCACCATAATTAGAGATTATGTTTCCCAGCTTGCTTGGGAATGCCTTGGGATCTCTCAGGAAATGTTGGAGGACCTAGCCAAGGATAGGGATTCGTGGGATGAACTGTTTGTTCTACTGCCACTGCGACCCGGACCCAAATAAGTGGCAGAAAATGAATTAATGAATGAATTCCCAACAAGTGATTTTACAAAATAATATCATAACATAATAATTGAGGCTAACTAGAACTGTGGCAACAATAACTTCCAGCAGGATTATTTAATTGAAAAAGTTATTCCAGCAGTGTTTCCTTCACTGGTCCCAGAATTCTGAGCTGCATTCATAACAACAAATATTTCCAAGTCATATGTTCACATATTTGATCATGACATCCCTGTAGAAATCAGGAGAGGAGGTCTTCGGTTAATTTATGAGTCCACATCATTGAAGCGGAGTGTTCTGAAAGGAGCAGACTTCCTGCAGTCCCACCCAGAGCCGGGTCACATTCATACAGCCGGGCCGAGTGGGCCATTCTCACCTCTGGACCCGACGCCCTCCACACACTCGCTTACAGCCAACAACTCATTCCATTGTTCTCCCGTGAGAGACATCCCCATATGTGAGCGAGTGGCCATAACAGACTGCGAGCATCGCTTTATCTGCCAAATGGTGGTTTTCCACAGTGTGTCTGCGACGTGACTCACTGTACATCGTTTGTGTGTTTTTCACCAGAGGACCCTGCAGATGCAGAAGTAATCATGACTGGAAGTGGCTGCAATCTGACCGCTTGAAAGTTGACTCAGTCTTCCCTGGAAAGAAGTCTACCTCCAGCATTTCTCCTTCTGGTTGCGACGTGTCAGCTGAATTTTTAAGACGTTTGGTACTTACTGGTGTAATGTAAAGGATTTTTCCATTATCATCAGTCAACTACAGTATACGAGGTCTGTGATGAAAAAGCGGTCCTTTCTATTTTTTTCAAAAAATAAATGGATTTGATTCATATGTTTTTACGTCAGACATGCTTGAACCCTCGTGCGCATGCGTGAGTTTTTTCACGTGTGTCAGTGACGTCATTCGCCTGTGGGCAGGCCTTGAGTGAGGAGTGCTCCACCCCGCCCGTCGGAATCTCTTTGTCTGAATAGCCGCTGCGGACGGCGCGCGTTGCTTTATCAACATTTTTTCTGGACCTGTGAGGGATATCCGAGTGGACACTATTCGAGAAATTAAGCTGGTTTTCGGTGAAAAGTTTAATGGCTGATGAGAGATTATGGGGTGTTTCTGTCGCTGTAAGGACTTCCCACGGAGCGGGACGTCGCGCAGCGCTTCCAGGCGCCGTCGTCGGCCTGTTTTGACCTGAAAACATTCTAATTTAAGGCTTAATTCACCCAGGGCGTCGTGAGAGAACAGAGAAGATTCAGAACAGGCCGGCATGAGGACTTTATGCGGACATTCCACTGTTTAAGGACATTTTGTAATGAAAGACGTGCGCGCAAATTCGCCGAGTTGTTTCCGTGACGACTCGGCGAATCTGTGTGCGCGGCGACAGGAAAAACACCTCCGTGTTGAAAACCATTTGTAAAATTCAGGCGGCTTTTGATGGCTTTCAACAAGTGAGTAACTGAGAAATTGTTTAACAGCTTGGGCATGTTCCAACTTGCCCGTTAAGGTTTCCGATGGAGGTGTTTTTCCTGTCGCGACCCCCCGCGGTCGGGTCCGGCCCGACATGCGACTCTGCCCACATGTTCTTTCATTACAAAATGTCCGTTAACAATGCGAATAAACTCCTCATGCTGACTTCTTCTGAAAGTTCTCTGTTCTCTGACGACTTACTGGGTCAACAGAGCCTGAAATGTGGAAGTTTTCAACTTGAAACGGCGTGACGCTGCCGCCTCGAAGTGCAGATCGCCGTCAGGCATCGTGGGCCGTCCTTAAAGCGACACTACCAGACCAAAATCTCTCATCAGCCGTTAAAATTTTTACCGAAAACCAGCTGAATTTATCGAATGGTGTCCACTCAGTTATGCCTTACAGTTTTTGAAAAAAATTTTATCAAACAAAGCAGCAGTCTCTGAGCCATTCCTAAACAATGAAAAAACGACGAGAGGGTGGATAACTCCTCACTCAAAGACTACCCACAGGCGAATGACGTAACCGACAGGCGTGAAAAAACTCTTGCATGCCCACGAGGGTTCAAGCATGTCTGATGTAATCACATGTGATTCAAATCCATATGGTTTTTGAAAAAAATAATAAGGTCCGTTACTTTTATCACAGACCTCGTATCCTGTGCAAGCTAATGACACCTTCTTGTGGAAGTTTACCGCAGCATTGTGGCATCAAGCCGTGGCCGCTCCCTCCACTGATATAAACATCATTCAGGTTTATTCCAAACAAACTGTCCCTGCCGCTGTAAAAGGAAGGTAGAATATCGTAGTATTTTTCCTCTTTGGATCTATGCCCATGACAAATGGGAACTGGGAATTTTCCTTATTCCAATAACAAAACAAGTCAGTTCATTTGAACTCAATTAATTTTATTTATATAGCACCAAATCACAACAAAGCTGCCCCAATGTGTTTCCCATGGGTAAGGTATATAAGGTATATATATATATATATATATATATATATATATATATATATATATATATATATATATATATATGAGGTCTGTGATAAAAGTATCCGACCTTATTATTTTTTTCAGAAGCCATATGGATTTGAATCATGTGTGATTACATCAGACATGCTTGAACCCTCGTGGGCATGCAAGAGTTTTTTCACGCCTGTCGGTTACGTCATTCGCCTGTGGGTAGTCTTTGAGTGAGGAGTCGCCCACCCTCTCGTCGTTTTTTTCATTGTTGAGGAATGGCTCAGAGACTGCTGCTTTGTTTGATAAAAAATTTTTCAAAAACTGTAAGGCATAACTGAGTGGACACCATTCAATAAATTCAGCTGGTTTTCGGTAAAAATTTTAACGGCTGATGAGAGATTTTGGTCTGGTAGTGTCGCTTTAAGCACGGCCCGCGGCACCTGACGGCAATCTGCGCTTCGAGGCGGCAGCGTCTCACCGTTTCAAGTTGAAAACTTCCACATTTTAGGCTCTGTTGACCCAATAAATTGTCAGAAAACAGAGAACTTTCAGAAGAAGTCGGCATGAGGAGTTTATTTGGACATTCCATTGTTAACGGACATTTTGTAATGAAAGAACATGCGGGCAGAGTCGCATGTCGGGCCGGACCCGACCGCGGGGGGTCGCGACAGGAAAAACACCTCCGTTGGAAACCTTAACGGGCAAGTTGGAACATGCCCAAGCTGTTAAACAATTTCTCAGTTACTCACTTGTTGAAAGCCATCAAAAGCTGCCTGAATTTTACAAATGGTTTTCAACACGGAGGTGTTTTTCCTGTCGCGGCGCACACAGATTCGCCGAGTCGTCACGGAAACAACTCGGCAAATTTGCGCGCACGTTTTTCATTACAAAATGTCTTAAACAGTGGAATGTCCGCATAAAGTCCTCATGCCGGCCTGTTCTGAATCTTCTCTGTTCTCTCACAACGTCCTGGGTGAATTAAGCCTTAAATTAGAATGTTTTCAGGTCAAAACAGGCCGACAACGGCGCCTGGAAGCGCTGCGCGACGTCCCGCTCCGTGGGAAGTCCTTACAGCGACAGAAACACCCCATAATCTCTCATCAGCCGTTAAACTTTTCACCGAAAACCAGCTGAATTTCTCGTATAGTGTCCACTCGGATATCCCTCACAGGTTCAGAAAAAATGTTGATAAAGCAACGCGCGCCGTATATATATATATATATATATATATATATATATATATATATATATATATATATATATATATATAGTAGTTTTCAGAATAATAGTAGTGCTATGTGACTAAAAAGATTAATCCAGGTTTTGAGTATATTTCTTATTATTACATGGGAAACAAGGTACCAGTAGATTCAGTAGATTCTCACAAATCCAACAAGACCAAGCATTCATGATATGCACACTCTTAAGACTATGAAATTGGGCTATTAGTAAAAAAAAAAGTAGAAAAGGGGGTATTCACAATAATAGTAGCATCTGCTGTTGATGCTACAATCTCAAAACTGTTATGTTCAAACTGCTTTTTTAGCAATCCTGTGAATCACTAAACTAGTATTTAGTTGTATAACCACAGTTTTTCATGATTTCTTCACATCTGTGAGGTATTAATTTTGTTTGTTTGGAACCCAGATTTTGCTGGTTTACTAGTGTGCTTGTTGAAACACCCATTTCAAGGACATGTCCTCTTTAGCATAAGGCAACATGACCTCTTCAAGTATTCTGACATATCCAAACTGATCCATGATACCTGGTATGCGATATATAGGCCCAACACCATAGTAGGAGAAACATGCCCATATCATGATGCTTGCACCACCATGCTTCACTGTCTTCACTGTGAACTGTGGCTTGAATTCAGAGTTTGGGGGTCGTCTCACAAACTGTCTGTGGCCATTGGACCCAAAAAGAACAATTTTACTCTCATCAGTCCACAAAATATTCCTCCATTTCGCTTTAGGCCAGTTGATGTGTTCTTTGGCAAATTGTAACCTCTTCTGCACATGTCTTTTATTTAGCAGAGGGACTTTGCGGGAGATTCTTGCAAATAAATTAGCTTCACACAGGCGTCTTCTAACTGTCACAGCACTTACAGGTAACTCCAGACTGTCTTTGATCATCCTGGAGCTGATCAATGGATGAGCCTTTGCCATTCTGGTTATTTTTCTATCCATTTTGATGGTTGTTTTCCATTTTCTTCCACGGGTCTCTGTTTTTTTGGTCCATTTTAACGCATTGGAGATCACTGTAGATAAACAGCCTATACTTTTTTGCACCTGCATATAAGTTTTCCCCTCTCCAATCAACTTTTTAATAAAACTACACTGTTCTTCTAAACAATGTCTTGAATGTCCCATTTTCCTCAGGCTTTCAACGAGAAAAGCATGTTCAACAGGTGCTGGCTTCATCCATAAATAGGGGACACCTTATTTACACCTGTTTTTTTCCACAAAAGTGATGAACTCACTGACTGAATGCCACACTACTATTATTGTGAACACCCCCTTTTCTACTTTTTTTTTTTTTTTTTTTTTACTAATAGCCCAATTTCATAGCTTTAACAGTGTGCATATCATGAATGCTTGGTCTTGTTGGATTTGTGAGAATCTACTGAATCTACTGGGACCTTGTTTCCCATGTAACAATAAGAAATATACTCAAAACCTGGATTAATCTTTTTTATTCACATAGCACTACTATTATTCTGAACACTGAAAAAACTCTCTCTCTCTCTCTCTCTCTCTCTCTCTCTCTCTCTCTCTCTCTCTCTATATATATATATATATATAAGAACAAGGACAGAAATAGTAGGCTCAGTAGTCCTCACCTATGTCTATTAGAAGTTCAGAATTTCACAGCTATGAGCCATGGCTTTAGCTGGGCTAAGCTAACTAGCTTGGTTGCAACACCTGGTTAGAAGAATCCCAGCACTTTAAATTACAATCCTAGACTGTATATATACTGGACAAACCCTGCGTGACATCACCCACAGGTTTTCAAATGACCCAGAATGGGGCATTATGAACTCCCTGTCCTTTGGCTCGGTGTTTTTGTGGATTGTTCATACGAGCTGTTCTGCTGTGATTCGACTTGAGTTGTACTTATTCATATGCGTGAAGGGGCCCTTACAGACTTTTATGTCTTAAAACATCTTAAACTAGGAAGTTACAAAAAAATTCACCCGTTCATGCAGTTGCCATGGAGGAGGAAACTGTCTATAGAGACCAAAAACGTTTTTTGTACCAGGTTTATTTCTGCTCTAAAATTGGACATTTTAACATGGCCTCCTATGGGAAAGTGCTCTGTTTTGGAGCCAGTTTCAAATGGCCAGTTAAGGAACTGCATTTTCACATCGGTTTCATCTGACGTCATCGAACTTTACCGCTTGAGGGGCGTGCTAGTTAAAACAAAAGAATCATCAGTGTTAGTGTGACATACGGCATTGTGGATATGCCTTTAATCCGCTGCGATCTGTGAAAATATACATGTATTTGGGAAAGAGGTCAAGATAAAAACATGGGCCAAATGCTCTGCATTTTAGTGGAAACTTTGGAAGTTAAGGCAGTAAACAAGTGTTAGTCATGAGCCTGAGGAAGTGTTTGCTAACAGCAAAGCAAGAGCTGGAGGACCAGGACTTCAGTGACAAAGTATTCTTAGAATCAGGAAGCGTGCAATATATCCACCGGTGTTATTTCCACAGACATTAATAGACAGGCAGAGCCAATTGCACAAAAAACAGAAATATCTTTATTCGGTGCTTTCACTTTTAGCTTGGACTTTGATTTTCTAAATGTTATATTATTTTTATGGGCACTTTTAAAAAGGAAACACATGTCATCACAAACCACACAGATACCACCCGAGGTCTCAGGTTGAAGTGGCAGGACGGAAGCTAAAAGTTATATCATTGCATTTGGAAAAATGATGTAAAAAAGGCCAGATGTTTGGAGTTAATCATGGGTCAAAATAACAGAGGAGGAGGTCGTCTCGTGATTACCGTCCAAAATCAAACCTGGTCTGGATCCAAGCAACAAAAAAAGCATGAGTCACTCGTACCATAAGTGCACGCATGCTTTTCATAAAATTCATTATTGACACATATGTGGATGTTTATTGCTAGTGGCGGTCCTAGAGTGATTTACTCCCCGGGCGAAACCCCCTGCGTGTGCCCCCCCCCCCCCCCTCGCGCACACTAACGTGACCACCACCTCCGCCCCACCACCCATGAAAACACTAACTTCGTCCTGAACACCCACAATCCCACAAATTAACTCACAACAGCTATTTTCAAGAACAAATTTCCAGTTTTAATGACTACTGCAATAACAACACAAAGAAATTGGCACAGTCTAATGTGTCATCATCCATGGACTTATCTGCAATGATCATCTGAAAAGTTTGCAGGAGGGCATCATAATTGTTTGCCACAGTGCTCACTATCCGTGATGTGAAATTCCATTGAGTAGGAGCATTTCTGGGCAACCCTGAGCAGCCTGCAGACTCAAGAAAAGACATCCTCTTTGTGGATTTTGAGAAAAATGTGGCAAACCCAGAGAGTGATGCAAAAAATATTCTGCACTCAGATAAGCATTTAGCCCCCTGAGACAGAACCAGATTCAGTCTGTGTGCATAGCAATGCACAAACATTGCTCTGGGGGCTGTTGCTTTAACTTTGGCCTGCAAACCATTGAGAGCTGAAGCCATGACAGCAGCCATGGCTTCTTCGTAAGGAAGACTATCAAATGGCTTCGCCAAAATCCGGTCCACAACATTCAAATTGTCTGCCATTATGTGCAGCTTGCTACCTAGCTAGCTGGGACTGGCGCGAGGCTAGTGTGAAGTTTGTCCGCCTGTGAGTGCTTTGTGACGGTGAAGGAGCTCAGCAGCACCCGCTGCTCGGTAGGGACAGAAACTGCGATAGAAGTCAGAAAGACTGATAGAAGTCAGTCTCCAAACACAAGCAGCTACAAAAAACCCACCAGAAACAGAAGCTTGATTTGTCACTAGTCGTTTTTAACAAAGAAAATGCCGCTAAGAGGATTAGGAAAGTCTTCGGTTCAACTCAGAACAGAATGAAAATTAAAAAATGCTCCCACGGATGTTTACACCAAAAGATCGCTGATTCGCTCATTTCGCTGTCAAATAAAAAAGGGATTCAGCCTCAGACAGATCATCCAATCATCATGCAGAAGCTGAGCGTCCGGGCCGGCCGAGGCCCGCCCACTGCCCCATAGACCCCCAGACACGCTGAGCGTCCGATGGGCGGGACAAAGCCCAGCATTTATCCAATGACTCCTCTCGTTTCGCTGCACGCTTTGCTTCGCTACTGTTTATAGCACTGTGAAGCTGCTGGAATGAGTGAGAGGAAAGCCGCCATGGGACGGGAAGGTGGGGGCACCGCTCTGCCGTAACGTAACGAAGCCACGAACCCCCCCCCCCCCCCCCGTTTTTTTTTTTGACCGTTTTTTCGAGCCGCTCCCCCCTGCTGCCCGGTCGGCCCGTCTTCAGGACCTGCCCCTGTTTATTGCTGTAATTCAAGAGTTTTTAATTCCCAAATGGGATTACTAGCATGTAAAGCGATCTTATTTTAAAGTTGAAAAATGATGCATTGAAGGATTTCCCGCTGGGAATTCCTAACTGTAACTGTTTACACGTTCATCTGGAAAAGGAACAGACAGTTAAACGCCCTGCTTTGTCTGGAAACAATATTTGTTCTGATGGGAAATATTCTTAAAGGACGTCCTGCCTTTAACTGAGCAAGCGGAGTGAAGAATAAATACACTTACATACTTTCTTTTAAGGGAAATGACAGCATCTTAGTCAGAAAGATTAAAAAAAGACAAGGAAAGTCTTGATGGAAATGTAGAATGTAGAATGCTATGACTCTCAACCTCAGTTTAAAACTCTTATTTACATCACTGCTTTACTGCAAACAAGAACAGTGAGATTTTATGACAAAACAAAAATAAAAATGAGACAGTCTGAATAACTGACCATCAGCACACAAAAGTCGGAACACCTCAAATGTGAGAAAACACATATACATGCAACTTTTTAATAAATCATGCGTTATTGTTTCAATTAAACATAAAATTGCAAATTTAAAGGAGGCAGTCTGGAGAAAACAACACAAAGCTGCAGCATACTGTATATCACACTGACAATCCACAAATCCACTTTGCATTTATGTAAAACCGAGTGACTCCCAACAGTGGAATACTGTAGTGTTGTATATGCAGTTTATTTCATTATTGGTTTAGGATTGCACATGATCTTCCCACACTTATGAAAAAAAATGTGCTTCATACAAGATGCTGAATCCAGCAGCTCTTCACTCATCGCATACCCATAATGCAACAGTGCATGCGTGCAATATTGTAGAATGAGATCCAGTTTGGCACTACTCTCTTTACCATGAGTTATCTGTGGTCTTTCCTTGAGTATTACGGAAAAACACACAATATACTTTCCTGGCAGGCTCCCAAGATTTGTCAAACTTTGGATAGCCATATGTTCTTGAAAGATCTTGTAATATAAAGGTTGAAAGTCAGAAGCCATATAGAGACAAATACAATACCAGAGTGATTTTGTGCAAATGCTCTGTCGTGCCGTGTGACATTATATTATGGGTAATAACACAACAAAAGCCCCTCCGAAGGTCTTTCATGACAATCTATATCACACGGGTCTACGCATCAAACACACCAGGTGCAGATCTGTGACATAGCCAAAGTGGCACATTTTTGTTGAATTCACAGCACATCTTCAAATCCTACTGAGAGTGTATGAGAAGCATAGCATAACGTTGTAGCATAGTGTTGACGTTTGTTTAACTTTCACAATGGGTAAGCTCTCTACCTACAGTGGTGCTCGAACGTTTGTGGACCCCCGAGCTGTTACATGTCTGAATTTTTAGATATTAAAAAAAAAAAAAAAAAGCACAATGCAGGCTTCTTTCTATTAAAACAAACAAACAAAAAAATTTCAAACAATACCCATTAAACTCACAGTGAAAATGAATCTCTACAACATAAATAAAATAAAAATATACGAGGGCTGTCCATAAAGTATAGGTCCTTTTTATTTTTTTCAAAAACTATATGGATTTCATTCATATGTTTTTACGTCAGACATGCTTGAACCCTCGTGCGCATGCGTGAGTTTTTCCACGCCTGTCGGTGACGTCATTCGCCTGTGAGCACTCCTTGTGGGAGGAGTCGTCCAGCCCCTCGTCGGAATTCCTTTGTCTGAGAAGTTGCTGAGAGACTGGCGCTTTGTTTGATCAAAATTTTTTCTAAACCTGTGAGACACATCGAAGTGGACACGGTTCGAAAAATTAAGCTGGTTTTCGGTGAAAATTTTAACGGCTGATGAGAGATTTTGAGGTGATACTGTTGCTTTAAGGACTTCCCATGGTATGACGTCGCGCAGCACTCCCAGGCGCCGTCGTCAGCCTGTTTCAAGCTGAAAACCTCCACATTTCAGGCTCTATTGATCCAGGACGTCATGAGAGAACAGAGAAGTTTCAGAAGAAGTCGGTTTCAGCATTTTATCTGGATATTCCACTGTTAAAGGAGATTTTTTTAATGAAAGACGTGCGGGCGGATTGCAGCATCGGCTCACAGCCGCCGCGACGCTCCGCCACAGGAAAAACACCTCCGTTGGAAGCCTTAAGGACAAGTTGGAACATGCCCAGCTGTTAAACAATTTCTCATATACTCACTCCACTGAAAGCCATCAAAAGCCGCATCAAAAGCCTGTGCCGCCGCACCGCGCCGGCTGCGTCCCGACGCGCGGACCCGTCCGCACGTCTTTCATTAAAAAAATCTCCTTTAACAGTGGAATATCCGGATAAAATGCTGAAACCGACTTCTTCTGAAACTTCTCTGTTCTCTCACGACGTCCTGGATCAATAGAGCCTGAAATGTGGAGGTTTTCAGCTTGAAACAGGCTGACGACGGCGCCTGGGAGCGCTGCACGACATCTCGCTCCGTGGGAAGTCCTTAAAGCGACAGTATCACCTCAAAATCTCTCATCAGCCGTTAAAATTTTCAGCGAAAACCAGCTTAATTTTTCGAACTGTGTCCACTTCAATGTGTCTCACAGGTTTAGAAAAAATTTTGATCAAACAAAGCGCCAGTCTCTCAGCAACTTCTCAGACAAAGGAATTCCGACGAGGGGCTGGACGACTCCTCCCACAAGGAGTGCTCACAGGCGAATGACGTCACCGACAGGCGTGGAAAAACTCACGCATGCATGCGCACGAGGGTTCAAGCATGTCTGACGTAAAAACATATGAATGAAATCCATATAGTTTTTGAAAAAAATAAAAAGGACCTATACTTTATGGACAGACCTCGTAAAAGTCAAAACGATAGCATGCATAAGTATACACACCCTTAAGTTTAACAAATCAGCACTTTTACAGCCACTTTCCTTTAGACAAGTCAGGGATAGACACACAGACATTTTATTGGACTCAATTTACATCACTCTTTAAGCCTCTGGGGTCCTCGGATGCAGCGGCATTTCCAGAATAAACCAGTCACCATATTTTTATTTATACACCAGTGACAGGATGTCAGAGACTTTGACTGACCACTTCCTCAAGCTGCAACTTCTTAGCTGTGTTTTCCATCTTTCCTCAAGAGGAACCATCACTCACAGCTAATCCTAGAAGCCAGAGAAGATCACATGGTCTTGTGACATCATGGGCTACAACCTGCTACAGCATCTCTCAGTCTGGGATTCTCAGTGACACCAGGCAATAACCTTTCAGAAAGTTAAAAACAACCTTCCCACTGACCTGAAAACACTTGAATGTTATTTAGTCTTACAGACATTTTCTTCGGGATCTGCATGCAGCAATTATGTATTTTAACAATGCAGCAATTGTGGAGATTTTAGCAATCTGGACATTGGAATTTTCTTCACTGAGGGATTTTATTCATATAAGGATTTATCTGAAAATAGAAGGCATCCAGCTACACTGGGAAATTATTTTATTTTACAAATATGTTTTTTTTGCAATGTACCAGCTCTCTGCTTTGCAGCTCCCAATGGGCGGCGCTGCTGCACTGCACAGTGCATATTTTTATTTTTGGACCTTTATTATACATTTATATAAAATCTTTTTCATATATTATACCACTTTTGTGCCCCAAAGTCTTTGGTAAACCCATTTCTTTTCACAAAACATTTGAAGATTTTCTGAAAACACATTTCATATTTTCAGGGTTAGAGCCATATTATATATTTTTCACAGTGTTCTAGACAAATAAATGTCTCACATCCAGAAAGCTGAGATTATTCTGAGCATTTTAATATGCAACACATGGGCATTATACTATATACAAGTACCTTAAAAGGGGAATTATTGAAGGTATGGTAAAATTAGCTGGACCTGCCGGCGGGTTCGTGGACCCCAGAGGGTTAAGAAATAAAAACAGCATGGTACACTATGGTAAATCTGACTGAACGAGGGAGCTATCAAAAACTGAGTAACCATCCAAGGAGGAGAGTAGTGAGGGAAGCCATCAAGACACTAATGGCCACTCTGTCAGAGTTACTGGCTTTTGTGGCTATGACTGGAGAAACTGTGCACAGTGCAACTTTTGTCTGTTGCATCACTAATCACAGGTTCATAGTGGAGTGGAGCAGAGAAGGCTAATCATACAGCACAAAAGATCCCATATGTGCCTTCTAGAAAACTGTATGTGAAATTTCACATTGCCTTTTTCAGAAAACCCTTCTCTGTGCCAGTCCACCATGAAGCTGTATAATGGTGCATAAGCTGAGCCCAAACTAAGGTCCCTTTGAGAGACAAGTACACCAAGACTTTGCACATTGTTAGTGAGAGTGCACACAAAGCACACGGACAACACAAAACACACGGACAACAAAGAAACAAGACAGGCAGCATGACCAGGAATCAAACAGAGGTCTAAAAACTTCACTAGCCAAACTCCAAACTCCACTGAGCTACTTTCTCTACAACATTCATGATGCACTTAAATACATCTATTTCACTCCCTCTTTTCTCTCTGGAAATATCAGAAGTGTTTCTCCAACATTTTGCAAAATATCAGAATCGAAAACACAATAATTTTTTAATGCAACAGATAGAAGCTTACCTTTCTTTAAAAAAAAAAGAGGCTGGGGGACTGTGCGGTTACTATAACTACAGCTAAGCATGCACAAATAAACTAGAAAGACACTTATTAGATCTTATTCCTCTATTAGTCCCCCCAAAGCCCCCATCATACACCTCCCCTGTATCTGTACCTGCTGCAACCACAGCTGATAAGTCAAGTGGAGTGTATTCTGACTCTGGACTGGATGACTTATTTAATTAGCAGTGGGTGGAGCAAGATCAAAACATCTCCTGTCCTGCATTTTTTTGCAACAGGGTTGGCGTTTCTCTTCCAAACCAGGACCGATACTATCATATTTTCTCAATAACTCATCACATTTACAACCCTGGAGAAGTCTTCCAGACACGTCCAACTGGAAGGAACACCCAGAACGTGATAAGGGATTACATCTCCCAGCTGGTTTAGGAGCACATTGGGATCCCCCAGCAGGTTTGTGAGGACTTGAATAGGAAAGTGTGGGAGGAGGCAGAGAATGAACGAATGAATAATACTTTACAAAATAAATAAATCTTTTCTGCTGGGAAAGACTGCAGCCATGTACATGGGTGATTCTTAGACTACGGGCACTTATGTCCTTTGATCATATTGTATGAAAAACAGAAAAAAGGGGAAATTTCACACTTTTATAGTTATCTTTACAATGAAAGTGTGTTAAGAACTTTGTTCTAGTAGTCTATGATGACTTTTTTCACCTTTTTTCAGCATCATTATATGCAAATATTGCCGTTTTGTGCTTGTCCCACACCCAGACTTTTGATCTTCAATGATAAAAATGAATGGTAAAGAAACGTTTTTTCTAATGTTTTAAAATATCTCAATAAAATAATCAAAACATAATTGGGGCATTCGATGTCATACAACTGTTGTGATTTTTTTAAACAAAATGTAGTTGTCCCACACTATTGCCGTAATTTCCACCACAACACTGTAATGTCCCTTTAAACAGTTTGTATGAAAGATTGTTTGGGTAGTTTCTATGGAGATAAACAGTGACATCAGAGCACATGTATATATAGCGCCAAATCACAACAAACAGTTGCCCCAAGGCGCTTTATATTGTAAAGCAATGGTGTGGTGGAAATTACATTTACAAGGCCAATAGTGCCCGTAGTTAAAGAATCACCCACATATGGCCGTTTAGCTGTAATATTTCTATCAGAACATATTCTGTAAAGCCTGTGTTGTGCTTTTTGTTTTGCTTGGTTAGAATGGCCATAGAAGATACTCACCTCACTGAGTCTGGCCTGCCTGAGGTTTCTTCCTGTAATCCAAAATTGATGGAGCTTTTTGTGGTCAAAGTGCCCTGGGGGAGGTAACATCTAGAGCTACATTGAGGTGACATGATGTGGACTGAAACCTTAAAATAGCCTCAAGGGTATATTTTGATATTAGATTCTTCTAGCAGCTGGCGATCACTTTAGTATTTTCTCTGCTTTCTTGTAGACTTACTGCTGATGAATTATACCTTAGACGTAGTTTTCTCCAGGAGACTGATTCTGCTCTTTTTCTCTCTGTCCAAGGTACGGATAGCAGGACGACTACTGAACACAAGATGCTGGACTGACACACTGTACACTGCAGTCTGCATTTGGAATGGACATTGTCACAGGAACAGGCCCACTGATGGCATGAGGACTGCTGGATGACCCCTGTGATATAACCGCATGTGTGGACTTCTCATCAAATACATATTCTTTTGTTATGTTATGCTGTTTTCATTTCCTGTTTTCTGTTTCTTCAGCTTTGTAAAACTGTAAAAACCTTGTAAGTGTTAAAATGACCTAAGCAGTGGGTCACCCCTCTGAGTCTAGTCTGCTTGAAGTTTCTTCCTCAATATCAAAGGAAGTTTTTCCTTACCACTGTCACCTGTGTGCTTGCTCTAGCGGTTGGTAAGGTTAGATCTTACTTGTGTGATGCACCTTGAGGCAGCTTTGTTGTGATTTGGCGCTATATAAATGAAATAAATTGAATTGTGCATTTGCCTATTTTGGGCTTTGGCAGATTTATGCACTTCACTCAGATTATTGTTAATTATGATAAATGTGAACCACCAGTGAACAGTTTATGCACCATGTTAATGAAGCTGTCAAACGTCTATTTTTGGCCGATAGTCAAGTTTGGAAAAGTTTGAATAATGTTATCATGTTAGAGTAAAACTGTCTTCACTAACTGATACTTGAGTTAACCCGATCTGTCCCCAGACCATGTCTGCCTCACAAAACCTACAGCTGTTACTAAGAGAGGTACTGTACACGTAGTACTCAATCACGAGGCAATCAGAAAGACACTTTCAGATGTGGGTTTGAGGTGACTGGCTGCGTTTGTCCACAAGAGTCCTTCCAGGCACTATGATCGTCCAAATACTGCCCAGTCGTGTTGCACCTACATCTCAGCCTGTTCAGCAGCGACCCACCAGCATCGCTACTGCATCGACTTTGTGCTGATCGACGACTCTCTGGTCAAGTTTATTCCACAAGATGCAACAATGTCTTAAATCCTCCCTCGCTGTAGGAAACGTTGCATCATGAACGCTTCCTTATGTCCAGCAGTTAATGTCTCAGAAAACGAAAGTTGGAGAAAAATGGTATGACAGTACTTTAAAATTTCCATGCCTGTGTGCAGGAATGCACGTCTATCTTCATCTTGGGAAAAGCAGAGAAGCCCAAATTCTGGGAGCACCCTCACACGAACGGGCTGTCTGATCTGAAGATGTCTGAGTAGCTCTTGCCGTTCATGTGCTCCATGTGGCTTTCGATGCTGTAACAGCGGTTCACCTCCGTAAGCGATGATGCCACGTAGGAGGCAGAGCGGAAGAAGTCGGTGTTGGCAAAAGTGCCGGCAAACTGCATCCTCTGTTGATTCCAGTGTCTCCGTAGGACACTCTGAACCTGGAAAGGACACACAACGAGGATCTCAGAGGAATAGCACAATTAAATATGAACACAGAAAATATTTTATGTCAGCTTGATGATTGTCCTCCGTGCAGGGATATCTCACAACAGAACTGACCTATAGGTAATTTAATCTACATGCACAGTAAAATCACCAGTGTTAAATTAACACTGACAGTGTGTACATATGGTCCCACTCGGGCCTGAGTGGGACCATATGTACACTGTCAGTGTTAATTTAACACTGTCAGTGTTAGTTTTACACTGGTGATTTTACTGTGTGCACACAGGGCTAGGCTCAAAGTTACGAGCACATTAGACAGAACGTAGATCTTTAAATTCCAACACTATTTGATGTACTGCATGGAACAGAATAGCTGATGTACACTATATGATACTATGTAAATTAGGGTTGTCAATAATGATTATTTTTGTAATCAATTAATCTTTTCTGTTGTGAGCGTGTCCAATTAGTTGTGTCTGTACCCTTGGTTCCTGTCTGAGTTTTATGTCGTGTGTTATCTACGTCCTCCTCATCTGTCAATCGTGTGTGTGTGTGTGTGTGTGTGTGTGTGTGTGCGCGCGTGCACCCCTGGGCTGTGTCTGTCTGGTGTATGTGTGCGTGTGTGTCTGCTTTCCTGCTTTGTGCCTGAGTCCTGTGTGGGTCCAGTTTGTGTGTGTGTGTGAGTGTGTGTGTGTGTGTGTGTGTGTGTGTGTGTGTGTGTGCCCTCGGTTCGTGTCTCAGTCGTACGTGTGTGTAGGTGCTCTATTGTTATCTGTCTTCTGTTTCTGTCACTCTCTGTGTTTGCTGTCTGTCCATCATGTCATTTGTCCGAGTTCCTAGTCTTTGTATTCGTCCATGGTCATTTTTTTTCTGTGACTCTCACGTCTCCCTGAGATCCATGTTTTATCTTGTACTCATGTCATTGTTATGTTGGTTTTCCCCTGTGGCCTTTATTATTTGTATGAGTTCCAAATTGTCACTGCTTGTTTGTTTATTCAGTTGTTGATCATGGTTTGGTTCTTATTTAGGTTCTGACTGCTGTCTGGTTCTTTTTTGTCCGTAGTTCCACATTTGTTTTTACATTTTGTGTACCTTATGTTTTGGTTTTAAATTTCTTGATCAGGTTTTTTGTTCAATTATCTCGTGATGTCCGTTTTATCTTTTATCTCTGTGTTCCTTTATTTACTCTCGTGTCTCGACTGTTCTGTTGTCAATGATTTTACACCTGTTGTTAATTAGTTGAGTTCGTTTTTAAGCCACACCTCTTCATTGTTCATTTGCCAGTCGATAAGTATGTTGTTCCCTGCTGTGTTTTTGAGATTCAGTGGTTTAATCCTCATTTTGTTCCTCACCCCGTCACTGATGTATTGGATTGTGTGTCACTGTGGATCACCCCATCACTGCTGTTATATTATTTCCACTGTGGATTATTAATGCACCCTGGTTTTTCTCCTTCACTCCTGTGTCCTGGCTGCCTGCTTTGGGAGTTGAATTTGACTCTGCTAAGCTCAAATCATAACACTTTCAATTAATGTATCTATTTTTTGATTAGCTGATTAATCCTTTCGTTAATTCACCAGTAAATCAGAACCATGAATTCTACCAGTAACTTTAAACCTTGCATTATTTTTGTCATAAAACATTTATAATAGGCTAAAAATGCAACACATCTTGTGCAGGGTGGGGGTAAAGGGGATTGTGAAAGGCATTCTTGCACCTGCCTCTGTATCTTCCTGAGACACAAAACCACAGAGAATGAAATCGGGGCATATTTTCCAGGGCCACAGGTGACAATTATTTTTCTTATAAATTAATGTATTGATTACTTTCTGAAATAATCCATTAGATGTTTGATCCATAAAATGCCAGAAAATGGAGAAAAATATTGGTCAGTGTTTCCCAAAGTCAAAGATGATGTCCTCAAATGTCTTGTTTTCTCTATAACTAGAGTTGGGCGGATCGATCCTAATATCGATACCAACGCTGGTATTGATATTGAACGATCCTCGTGTAAAAAGATCGATACTCAAGCTCTTTTCTCTCCCGCACGCACTGAGTGCTGCACATGCAGATTCATCAAAGTCTACTCTCTGTCTGTAAGAGCAGAGCTACGCTGTGTCACACAACACAGAGCAGTGCACCATCTCCCCTCTGGTCTTTTGTTGTTGTGCCGTCACGTGGCTCAGCAGTGCCAACCAATTTTGTTGTGGTGTGTTAATTTTGTCTACCTCAGGATATTTTGTTTTAAGTTGTGGTGAGTGATATTTTTTTAAACAAACATGTTGATTGTGATAATAAAGTATTTTGTTGTCATGTACAATGTTTGGCGAAATTCTATCCTAGGTCTTTTGGATCTATGAAGCTTAAATATGAAAAAGTATCGGTATCGGTACCAGCAACACTGGGCCTGTATTTACTTGGTATCGGATCAATACCAACGTTCCTGGTATTGCCCACCTCTATCTATAACCCAAAATCCAAAGATATTCAGGTTACTGCCAAAGAGGAGCAACAAAACTAGAAAATGTTCACATTTATGAAGCTCAAATCAGAGAATTTGGATGCAAAATGAATGATAAAAACATTTGACAATTTAACAATTAACCAATTAATCATTGCAGCTCTAAGGTAAAGCCATGCTATGCTACATTCTCTTGAAAAAAAGGAAAATTCAAACTTATTACTTTCCTTATGAATCAAAATCATCACTAACCTCTCCATTGAAGAAGCAGAATATTGTAGCAACCAACAGACCCTGCATGTAAAAAAGAAAAGAGATTCCATAAATGCATATAAAATAAGAATTTAATTAGAATTTATTGTGTCAGGTTGCAGCTGCACCTGGTAGTGCATGAGGATTTCTGTGATGTACAGAAAGATCTCAAGGGCCACGTGATCCTGGGGCTTATAAGGGACCAGGACGAACTGGATGCCGAGCAGAGGAATGAGTATGAGGATGGCTCTCACTGCCCGCATGTAGAGGTTGGACTCAGCCTGGTGCGTCACGCGCAACTTGGTGATGAGAACGCGAACAATATTCAACAGAAAGAAAAGGTTCACCTGGAAAAAACATGGGGCCAAACACATTTGCTAAACATACTGTGGAGCAAAGAAAACTAAATTGAGACCTTGAATATATATATGTACAAAATTGCAATTTCAAATTTGCATCGTACGCACGCACACACTGACTTATTAAAGTTTGTCTGATTCAGTCTTGGAATAGAAGCCGTTCAGTTTTGAGACGGATGGGCAAAAAAGGCAAAGTACATGTCTGCACCAGCTGGATTTTTCAAATCAAGAAATGTTATGAGTCTATATGTTTGTCAGCTCCGGTGTGTGAGGTTAGAATAATTTAACAGCAGCATCTGAATCAGCCTAAATTTACAGTTTTTACAGGTCCTGCTACAGCAGCAGATATTCATAGGTGGTGACATTTCATTATTATTGTCATCATTATTTTAATGATCATTATTATTTTCAGAGTTTTATACATGGATGACAACCAGTCAACCAAACCAAAAAACAAAACAAATATTAAACAAAAACAAGAATAACCAATTTGACCTGTGGGCGACTTTAAGCAATTTCTGCCTAAATGCCAGAATCAAAAACAAAAGGCTTATTTTTACTCTTCAGTGTGTGATGAGTCATTTACTTCCTGCCAACTGACAGAAATGCTTTTAAAATTTCAGAAAAATGGGTATCGAGTGGCACTGAGTGGTATCGAGTCCAAATATTTTCATGTTCAGCCAGTGGCGGCGCCAGGGGGAGGGGCTTGGGGGGCTTAAGCCCCTTCAATAATGAGCCAAGCCTCCCTCAGCCCCCCCAATAATTCTGCCAATAATGTGAATAGCAACTGACATATTTGTGGATCTCAACTGCAGTTTTGCGCTGAGAATGTCTCAATATTGCATAGCTGAGCAAAGTGATGAATGTGTGTGTTCGGGGATCCACCAATGCTGAATCACCCTTCACAAACAGAATTTTCAGTTTTGCAAATAAACATTTGTAAAAACCCACACACTTTACAAATCAGAAATTTGTGTTTGTGGATCACAAAGCATGTGTACAAATCAAAGGATATTTGGGCTAGATTGTATACAAACTTCATAAAGAATCACTTTTTTGTATATTGTTTACAACTAAGTTTCTCAGGCTATATCTTTTACTTACTTTTATCGAATGGTTATGACCTCAGTGTTAAATTGGCAATAAAACTTTAATATAGATGATTAGTGTAAGGTTGATTCCATGCACTGCCTTGAGCACCATTTCAGTGAATTCAGTTTGTATAACTATGGGCAAGTTTACTGAACTTGCAGTCATTCTAAGTGATGTGTGTGTGCGCATTGATACCACATTTTAGAGGAGCACAGGTGACTAAAACATATACCTTGGTATTTATAATGGACACCATTCGGAAAATTCAGATGGCTTTCAGGGACGATTTTATGGGGATTACACAGATTAAGGAGTGCTCCAGCCAGTTTAAAGACCGCCCACAGCGTCTGAGATCATTTCCAACATGAAGGCTTTGTTGATCCGGGACGTCGTCTGACTTCCACAAAAAAGGCAGAAGGCGTGGACATCAGCACTTTTTCGGCACATTCCACTGTTACAGGAGTTTTCTTCATGGAAAGAGAAGTGGAGGGATGCGCCACCGTGCCGCTCATGGCGCGGCACAAAACCATCTCCATGTTGGTCTCACAGGGCGGTTTTCAGATGACTTTCAGATGGCTTCCGGTGGCTTTTCAGTCGTGTGACTATCTGAGAAATTGTGCATGAGCTGGACATGCCACAACATGTCCTGTGAGGCTTCATCACGGCGTTGCTTTGCGCCATGCAGCTCCATCGCAACAGCACGGAATTCCTCCGCACGTCTGTCTCAATGTGCCGAAAAAGTGCTGATGTCCACGTCTTCCGCAATTCCTGTGCTAGTCAGACAACGTCCCGGATCAACACAGCGTCCAGTTAGGAAATGAATGGCACATTCCACTGTTACAGGAGTTTTTTTCATGGAAAGAGGAGCGGAGGAATACCGCCCGTTGCGATGGAGCTGCATGGCGCAAAGCAACGCCGTGATGAAGCCTCACAGGACATGTTGTGGCATGTCCAGCTCATGCACAATTTCTCAGATAGTCACACGACTGAAAAGCCACCGGAAGCCGTCTGAAAGCCATCTGAAAGCCGTCCTGTGAGACCAACATGGAGGTGGTTTTGTGCCGTGCCATGGTGGCGCATCCCTCCGCTTCTCTTTCCATGAAAAAAATTCCTGTAACAGTGGAATGTGTCGAAAAAGTACTGATGTCCACACCTTCTGCCATTTTTGTGTAAGTCAGACAACGTCCCGGATCAACAAAGCCTTCACGTTGGAAATGATCTGGTTGTTTCAGCGGGGTTTGAGCCAGTCGATCGGTGCTCGGGGCATGCCACGCTCTCAGCAGCTGTGGGCGGTCTTTAAACCGGCTGGAGCACTCCTTAATCTGTGTAATCCCCATAAAATCGTCCCTGAAAGCCATCTGAATTTTCCGAATGGTGTCCACCTGGAGGTCTCTCACAGTTTCTGGAAAAAATTGATGCAGCAAAGCTCCAAATCGTTCAGACATTTATTCGCAATAAAAATCCGACGAGAGGGGTGGACCACTGCTCACACAAAGCCTGCTCACAGGCGAATGACGCAACCGACAGGCGTGAAAAAAACTCACGCATGCGCACGAAGGTTCAAGCTTGGCTGATGCAATCACACGTGATTCAAATCCATATGGTTTTTGAAAAAAATAAAAAGGTCCGATACTTTTCTAACAGACCTCGTATTGTTCATTTCTACGACATTTTGTGGAGCCCCTCCAACTTTTACCCCAGCCCAACCCCTCAAACCCCCCCCAACAAAAATTTCCTGGCGCTGCCACTGTGTTCAGCAATGATGATGAAATAAATAAATAAATAAAGCTGATAGAGGAATTCATTTAAAGTAATACTTTTTTGGGGGGGGGGGGGGGGGGATAAAAATGATTATTTCATGAACACAACAAACCAGTTCCTTGGATGAACTTTTGTGATGTGGCAAAAATATGCCTATTACAGCTGCAGAAAGATTAGGAATTATTTAACAACTTGAGAAAAGTTCTGGCAAATGGTTTCACCACTTAACCTGTTTTGCCCCCCCCACTCACCCCCCCAACACACTTTGCAAAATTAATAAATTTACAATTATAATTTTACATCCTGTTGAAAGCCACGGTTCCAAATTTTCAATTCAGTTTTGAATTTTGCACAGCCCTGCTCCCCCCCAACCCCCCAATACACACCTGCGCACACACAAAAAAACAGCAAATTCACACACACTTTCCCCCACACACTGAAATACATAAGTAAATATTCATAAATGTTGATATGACTACTGGTTCTTCTATCAGATCTTCTGATAATCTACTGTTATATTATAGTGAAGGACTTTAAAATTTAAAGCTCCCCTAGAAAGACAGGAAGGCATATTTTAGCCTGGAGGCTCTGTTATGTTTCCAGTGGATTTCAAACAGCCGTGCGGTGTCAGAAAATGTTGACCTGGAGTTAGTTTTGCTCCAGAGAAGGTATGTTTTTCAGTTATATCCAGTTACTGTCATTAGCCTCAATGCAAAATGGAAAAAGGCGGGCCACGTCTGTCTGTTTATCCACAGCGATATCTTCAAAATCCAAAGAGTCATTCCAGTCAAACATGGTGGATAAATTCAGTGGCCCACGCTTCTGCAACACCAGTCATGTCCAGGTCACAGTTCAAAGGTCATGGTCAAAGCAGAGGCCATCATATAAATTACATGAATGGCCATATCTCAGGAACCAGGTGAGATATTGAAATTTGGTTTTCTACACTGATGTCTGCTCTCCTTGTGTTAACAAATGTATCAGATGACGTCAACAATGTGACAGATGACGTACTCTTTAATCAGACGTAAAGCTGGATTTCCTGCTGGAGTTAATACTTACCACCAGTGCAGCACAGATGGGACCATGGATGATGTACAGCAGAGATGTGTCTGAGCTGATCCAGCAACTGTGAAATCATGGATCAATGCTGAAATACATGAACTTGATGATGCCTCCACTATCAGCCACATGCACAAGACTTACGTGTCATTGTAGTAGTAGCGACGGGCAACTGAGTGTATCAGTGCAGGCACCAGTGGAAAACCTGCACAAACATAACACATTTTTGATATCTGAGTGTAATAACATGCACATTAGTAGGAGACCTAGGACCCCCCCAGAACTAAACCAAATCAACTTTTTTTGGCTTCCTGAGACTAGTAGATCCCAACTGTGCTACTTGGGGACCTCTAACATGCACATTTCTCATCTCTCTGCTAAAAAGCAGATTGCTGCATTCAGGTGTTCTCAGCCAAACAAGATAATGTGCTAATCAGCTTTTGGAAAACACTACCTTAAACTATCCCAAGACATAATCAAGATGTTCCCAAAACTAAAAATGGGCCTCAAACCAGGTATTCAAAAATATGATGTTCTGTTTTTATGAATTTTATTTGTTGTTATGTATTTTAGGGTCCTTTAGTCGCAATTTTTGGACACCACGTTGAATTTGAAACTTGTGACTTAAATGATTTAGGTACAAATTTTATTTATGTGTGACCTAAAACTTTCTTCTCATCTAATATTTTTGAATATCTATGTTGTTTTAATGAGTTTTATGGACAAAATCTATTTAGGTGTCCATTTTGGATGCTGTTTTGAATTTAAAACTTTTGAATGAAATGATTTGGGCACAAAATTGATTTATTGTGACCTAAAAGTTTCTTCTTCAGGAATATTTGTGAAATTAAGTCTTTTATATGTTGTTTTAATGAGTATAATCCAGAGTCATAGGGTGTTTTAGGTCTTTTATCTTCATACACCCTCACCTAGGTGACCCAGCCAGAGCTGATCAGTCCCCAGCTCGTGTCCAAGTGGCATGTTGTTCCAGAGCTACCTTGAGGCCCTCTCTGGAGCCTCCAGTGTGTTCTTGATGGCTCTCTTCGCTTGCAGTCCTTTCACCCTAAAGAGTTTCAGGGTTTGCAGTAGTGAATGGCCAGCGAAGTCCTCAGCATCCAACCTCCATCGGGTTACAAAGGGCTTTCCAGTCGTTGTTCCGGCACTCTGTAATGAGCTCTGCGTTTTTATCCCTCTTTTGCTCATTGACCTCATCGATTCGATCCTCCCAAGGGACAGTCAGTTCCAGAAGAACCACTTGTTTGGTGGACTCCGATGATAGCACCATATCTGGGCGGAGAGAAGTGGTTGTGATGTTGGCTGGGAAATGAGCTGTTTGCTTAGGTCGACTTGGAACTGCCAATCGCGAGCGGTGGAGAGAAGCCCCCCTGAAGAGCTAGACTGATGTCGATGGGCCTTCTGTCCCAGTCTGATAAAGGAGATTGACTGTTTCATGGCAGCCTGGGTTTTGCTGTACTGGATCACCACGCAGATGGAGTTTGCCAAAGATCTTAAAAAATGTTTTTGGCAAGTTTAAAAAAATGATTGGGTGATCATTTTGGATACCATCTTGACTATCCTTCTTGAAGAGAGGTATTTTTTTATTTTATTTTCAGGAACATCCTGATTATGTTTTGTGGGTGTCTTCTATGTGTCCTGGTCTAAAGTCTGCTTTAGTTCTAGGAAGTGCAAAGCAGGATGTCCTAGTGCTCCTATAACACAGTATAAGTAGCAAGCTGCTACCTGGCTTTTTAAAAAGATGACAGGACATCCATATCAAAACTCACCCCAACCCAGTAAGTAATACCACATGAGATGTTGTTTCTCTGCAAACACTGCCACAACAATGAGGGTGTGTAGATAAATCCCCTCGCAAAGCATCCAGAAGTAGTTACAGCTCAGCAGATAGAGGTGGATGAACATGAGCAGCTTACAGCTCACCTGCCAAAAACAAATGGATCCTTTACGAAAAGCAAAATCCCAAACAACATCTGGACACACGTCAGATTTCATGTGAGAGTACTTACAGAATCATTATATATGTTTCCCTGGTTTTTCATCACCACCGTCGTCAGCCACACAATGGTGATGATGGAGTTCAAAACAAATGAGAGGAAGAGGTTTTTGTGGAGCGTGATCCTCTGGCAGCTCAGACTCCTTGGAAGAGGAGCAACATTTTAAACACACTGAGCTGTAAATGTAATTTTGATGATTAAACTGCAGTTGTCGACTGTGCAGATGTGCAGATCTCAGGTTTGTTGGTTTCCGAGCATGGACAGCCCGCTTAAAATCACAACACAAATCAATTTAGTCTTGTCCACCCCTCAATCATTCCACCAACTTGGATCCCGATCAGATCAAAATTGAGTTATTTTCTTCAGACATAGATAGACAGAAGGTCACACAAGACCATGAACAATCCCCTTGCGACATATGAGTGTAATAACAGCTAATAGGAATTTCATGTTTGCTTCAAATATTTTTAACAACACTACCTTTCGACTATTTACTGTGAGCAAGTGTAAAATTGTTTAAAAACAAGCAAACAAAAAAGTGGTTACTTGTGGAATAGACAACAATGGGACTATTGCAAAGACCGTTTCACAATGCCATGCCTTAAATATGACAATAGTGAACTAATTTATCCTGACCAAAAAAAAACAACAAAACAAAAAACAACATAAAAAAAAATCCAGCTCGATCATTTCTGGAATTTTTCAGTAGTATTATTTTTTCCCTCTGTTATGACTCCATTTCTACTTTGAACTGATTCCAACTCTGGATTTAGGAATAGTTCAAACCTGTGCTTTAACATTTAGACACACAGTTTGTCAAATTATGTATTTTTATAAAACCAAATGAAATAAAAATAATTCTGGCTTCCATATACAACATTTTTAAGATGATGTTCTTTGATCTGCAATTTGAAGCAAATCTCTGCAACATGATGTAAACGCAATAATGTGCTTTGTTGGCTAACTTACTTGAAATGGATGAATATTGCCAATGATATAAGCAGTGCCACCAGCGAGAGTCCATGACCAATCATCACCAAGTAGAAGTGATTCATCGCCGCCTACCAAACAACACAAAACCTTCATATATTTTCAAAGTGTTGCACACGGCATACCTGCTTCAGCCCACTTTCTGTTACGTCTTACTGTCTGGTCGTGTTGGCTGTGGGCGTAGCAGTTCCTGAAGTCTGTCCAAGTCCTGTTGCTCTCCGGGTGGCGCCCCCACTCTCCTGTCTCTGTGCACACTTTGAATGCCATCGCTGTTCAGAAAACAATTAAGCATCAGTGAAGGTCAAACCCAGACCTGCCCTTAAATGGTTTTCTTTTTATGTTTGTGAAAAGATCAAGGTCACTGGGTTCAAAGGTCAACATTTGCATTTTTTTTCACTCCAGTCTTCACTAAAACTGGCACATGTATGTAGGTGGGCTCTGGAATTGCCCAGGTCAGATGAAATTTGCCAAAAGTCAATCATTTGGGTCAAATGTCAAAATTTAAGTTCTTCACTCTGATTTGCATCAAACATGACACATATAGGTGCATTCTTGAATTGCCCAGGCAAGCTCAGCAGGAGGGTGAAGGTCTGGGTCACTGGGATCAAATGTCAGATTTGTGGAGCCCTGAAGGTTTTTCTGCCCACAGGTACTGTAATGAATGCAGCTGTAGTTGTTACTGAAATAAAATAATGTACCGTGAGGATCAAAATCTTTGTAATAGTCAGGACAGCTCTGCTCTGTGGTGATGCCGGCTTCAGTTTCATCCCAGCACAGCCATCCGTCCCACGTCTTGTTGCACACAGGCCCTGAAGAACATCACCGCAGCATGTACCTGAATGCAGACAGTGTAGATGTTGTCCTTTTTTATTGTTCTGAGCTCAACTCCTCACCTGTTCTTTTGTGATGGCTTTCTTTCAGGATCTGCTGGAAACATTCAAACTGAGCTCTGGCTATTTTGTTGCTCGTCACATGATTGTTGGGGTGATGCTGCTCCAGCTGGTGATCATGTTGAGAAGTTGCTAACACATGCAGCTGAGAAACACAAAGAGACATGGGCAGGTCCATAAATATTGGGACAGGTACACTTTTATTAATTGCTGTGCTTATACCTGCAAATAAAAAGCAGAAATTCTGCCCTTCAAGCAATTATTAAGCTCCATGCGTTGCTCTTGCAGCTTATACCGGTGGACTTTACATGCTATGATGGGACTTCTGTCTACACTTCGGAACACGCTTGCTTTCACAAAAATGTGACTCAGTAACGTTGTACTTGACAGGTTGGAAAATCATTTTAGGATTACTGGGAGTGCCCTTGCATGGTTGACGTCATACTTGACCAGTCGTTCTCACTGTGTTTTGTACAGTAACACTACCTCTAACCTTAGTGACATGAAATTTGGGGTTCCACAGGGGTCCATCTTAGGCCCCCTGCTTTTCTCCCTTTATATATAGCACCCCTTGGGCACATATTGCGGCGTTTTGGAGTTACCTTTCACTGCTATGCTGATGATACTCAGTTATACATGCTGATAACTGTTGGTAATCTCATTCACATAAAATCCTTAGAAGATTGCCTTGCATCAGTGAGAAGTTGGATGTCTACAAACTTCCTACTTTTAAACTCCGATAAGACTGAAATGATAGTTCTTAGTCCAGTGAGACATCGGCATCAATTTGACCAGTTAATGCTCAGCTTTGGCTCGTGTGTCATACATCACACAGACAAAGTGAGGAACCTCTGCCCATCAGGTGGGTTTTTGCTAGTTTGTACAGTGACAGCTGATTCATCCTCATGGGAACGCGGATGATAAGGAGAAAGGTCCACAAAACGTGACCATTCTGTCTAAGAATGACCTCTTTTTGTTGTTTATAAAAAGTAAAAGTGACAAATGTCAAGAAAAGTCACTACTTTTCATGTTTTCTTAGATATTACCACAAAGAGCAGGTACAGTATGAAGTAGGAGTTGGGCTACCAAACTCAATCTGGGTTTGATTCCTGTTCATGCTGGTTGTCTGTGTCATTAAACAAGCTACTTCTGCATTGTTACAGTCCATCCAGTTGTAAATGGATACTAACTTCGGCTGGAGAAGTAACCTGCGATGGACTGGCATCCCTTCCAGAGTGAGTTGCGGACTCTCCGCTTCATGCTATGATATTCGCAACCCAGTCTCACGGATTGTCGTGATTCAGCAGCACAAAATATACATTAATCTATTGGGTCATCATATTGTCACGAAAAGTGCAAAATTTTCGTTATGGCAGCACAAATTCATTCTAATTCATTCTGTGATGGCTGCATGTAATTAAAAGTTGAGCGGGGGAGTTGGTGTGGCTATGGTTAGGGGAAGGAGTAGGGTTAGGTTATGGTTAATTTTGGGGTTGGGGGGTAGGAGTAGGGTTAGTAATAGTGAGTTAAAAAAAACCCCATCACAAAAATTTTAATCATTTCATGAAGGGAGCACAAAAAAAAAAAAGTAAGACTGGGCTGGATATCCGGCAATAAGCACTGACACCAATGATCATCAGGACCTTTACAGGACTCAAAAAAAAAAAAAAAAAAAAAAAAGACTCATTGGATGAGCTCAATTCAATTATGTGCAGGATTTCCATCTAATAAATATATGTAGCCCCAACTCAAATAAAGCACATCCATACAAGATAATATAATTTAATTTAGTTGGGGATACATATATTTATTAGATGGAAACCCAGTCCAGTGAATCATTTTTTTTTTTTGAGTGTACTTAATTTATTTTTATTGTTGGGGATTCCCAATGACATCACTGGGGATGTACCTAACATTTTCTTACTCCCCACATAGGGAACAGTTGGGGCTAATATTTCAATGCAGTGTCATCAACAAAACCAAGCGTAGACTCAAACCTCATACTGTGTTCCAGCTCATTAAAACGTACCCTGGTAATTTAAATTGCAGTTAAACTGCAAACTGCATTTAAAGTACAATGTTTGGTCACATAGTCACCAGTGTCACCAAACTAGTTTATTAACTCAACCTTGCAGTTGCGATGTTAGATATTTGTGTACAATGATGAGCTTCACTGCTGCTGGGACAGACTCCAGGCCCCCTGTCATTCTTAACTGGAATAAGTCGGTTGAGAAAATGGGTGGAAGGTTAGTTTGACTGCACAATAACTGCAACAAGTCAGCTTGTTCATACACTGTAAAACAGCATTCATCTGAAGATATTTAACAATGTGTTAATGACGTAAACATTTCACCTTCAAGCTGTTAAAATACACAGCTACTTCTCCAGGTTAATAAATAACAGCTACCTTATTGAAGGAGGACACCAGTAGGAGAAGCAGGAAAGGGTTCAGGTCCATCTTTGCACTGATCTCCATCCTGTGGAAGGTTCGGATACAGCAGAGAATCACTACTTTAAAACTCTGTGTACTGGAAATCAACGTGTGGCCAAAGGAAACTTGTTTCCCCTGGAGTGGATGTTGTTTTATGTTATTTTTGTCCTTCATATTGGATTCAGCGGTCCAAGTAAAAAAACTTCAGCACCGTCCAAAATAGTTTCCCCCCAGAGCTCGATAAGAAAAATGCTTCCTGAACTACAGCAGCTGCTAACATGATCCAGAACAAACTCCAGCTCAGACACTGTCACACCCTCACCACCACTAACACTTTAAAAAGACATTCACCCTGAACATTTTCACTACTTATTCATTATTTACACAATAGATATTTGCTATCATTTTATGCATACTTTGTATTTTTACATAAAATGTTTCATTGTGTACATTTGAGGGGTTATTGTGCTCCGAGTGTGAGAAAATATGTCATATAGCTTATCTGCGTCTACCCATCTCTATACCAAACTCTGTCTCTTTCTATCCCTCTACATCGCCTATCTCTGAATATCCTCATCTTTCTCTCTTTACATCTATTTCTCTCTCAAGATCTGTATGTCTACACACTGTGTGTCTCTTTCTCTCTCCATATATATATATATATATATATATATATATATATATATATATATATATATATATATATATATATATATATATATATATATATGAAACTAACTTGTCTACTAGCCAATGATTTAAGTTTTTAATGGCAAAGTTCCCTTTTTTTGTACATTTGGGTTAGAGATTTGCCCTTTTGCTTCCTTTGTTCCCCTCAGTTTCCTTCCTGCAGCCTTATAATGCATGTTAAGCAAGTTTCACCAATGTGTAGCCAAAACAAAGTGTCACCGGCATGATAAATGGAGAGTGTCTCTCAAGAGCCATTTCGCTTCATGAAATGTGACATTTCTTGCAGATGGGGTGCAATTAAAAATATACATCTGGACAGGAGAGGTGTTATTGAAATTGCAGAAATAAGGCTAAAGACATGCAATAATATCACTGTGGTCATTGTAAAACAGGAAAATTTCCCAGTTGAAATTTTGGCTTTATTGTGCATCATGTGCAACACTGAAACAAGTGACACAATCCAGTTTAGTTAATGCAATTGGTCATATAACAAAGGAAATATCTCTTGCTACTCATTACGACAGAAATGCATAATTCATAAGCTTTAAAATAGTGATTGATGGTGTAATTACATCATCATTTAACAAGCTACTGTCAGTTATCCACAATATTTTACAAAGTTATTTGGGAAAAAGATTCTTCTCTTCAACAGCCAGGTTTTTGTTCAGTGTGAGTTGATCTTCCAATCAGATGCAAATTCAGGAACCATTTCTCTGCCTGATTATCTTCTTGACAAAACCCAAAGATGTTTGATGAAATTAACATTTGTTTATATTGTCTTTCCAACTACAACCACTGAAGCCTTAACTGCTTTAGAGCTATCAGGGGATCAGTTTCCATACAAAATATGAAAGTAGCGTTCCCATTACTTTTGATGCAAAAATTGATTCCAGCACCTTTGAGTGAACTATGATTTAATGAACCTCAAATTACAGCTGCTTTCCATTCTAAACACTGACAGCTAAAGTAATCACGTTTTTGTTGGTGTCCAAATATTTATGAACTTAATTGTTCATCTGTTTGACTTGCGAGGCTCTTAATATCTTAATGAAATGTCTCCTTTTCTATATGAGAACACAAAGTATAAAACACTTTTGCACATAAATAAGCACAAATTAAAGTCTTTACATTGACTGAACGAGCAGCTATTGGGTGATTTATTCTCATTTATAGCTACAATAACAGATATTTTTATTTTGGAAAACTTCTTAAACAGTTCTTGTCTGATGTTTTGTGCAAATGAAATTCAAATGCATGTTGACTTCTCTGTTGCAGACATTATTATTATTTCTGTTAATATTTTAGTTTAACCACAAAAAAAAGTGAGTGCTTTTTGTTAAATAAGAGGAAGGTGTGCAGAATGTTTGTGCCTTCATGCATTTTCTAAAGCATTAATTGGAAGTTTAATCAAAAACGTCTCCTTGTCCTTTTGCTGTTTTACACAACAGTGTCGAACAATGTCATAAACATATCATTTGTTTGTTCCTCTTGTGCATTCATGTTCAGTGGGAATATCTGAATCTTATTGTGTTTGGCAGAAACAGCTATTTCCCCATTTTAAGTGCTGGGAATATTAACAAAAATAATGAAAAGCTGGTCTTACCTTTGCACCGTGTGCATGGGTGTGAGTTCCCGCAAAGAATCCTGCAATCTGTGTGTTTCCTTTCAGAGTCCGAGGCCACACTGAGCCATCCTCATAAAGGCTCACTCTGGCTTTGGATGACATCACACACAAACATACGCCTTTTGTGGAGGAGTGTACGGAGGATCAAGACATACAAAGTGTGAAAATCATCCTGTTACCCATCACTGCATGTTTGTGTCTTCTGACTTTCCATATTTATTGTAGTTTTTAAGACATGTTATGCTTTTGACTCTCAACCTGCCTTATGTGGGTCCCCTGTAGATTCTGAATCGATGAATTAATACATTGATAAATGAGTCCATCCCCTTCAGTTTAACACAATAACTCAAACCAATTAAATGCTTTCATCTTGTAACTTGACAAATAAAAGGGATATATAATGAGGATAATCTGATTTGGCTTTGGTGAACTTCAATAAGTCAAACAATCCAAAAAGTAACTTTGTTACCCTGAGTGCCAGCAAAGCAGTTATAGCAGGGTATTGCTGTCGTTGGTGTGTGTGTGTGTGTGTGTGTGTTTGTGTGGGAACAAGATAAATGAAAAATAGCTGGACAGATTTCCTTCAAACATGGTGGGAATATTACTTGGTTAGATGTTGAGAGGTGATTAGATTTTGGAATAGTCTGGTCAAAAGTCAACGAAAACATGTCTGAAAAAATTATATCTTAACAGCTAAGAAGCCTACATGGATTATCTAAAGCCTATACTGATCAGTAAAATATTTGTGATTGATTAGCATAAAAAACTTCATAATGAAGTCACACAATAATGAAACCATACATCATCAAAAACACCATTACAGACACACATGTATTTACTTGTACATTTATATCACTGGGTGTAGTGCATGCAGGGTATACAGTACATTTTGTATATGTAACATACCGTAGACCTGTCTGCTACCTGAACACTGCCTCTACTGGACATGTGTCAGCTTGTTGCAGCAGGAATGATCCTATCATCACCTGCATGACTGAAACTGCAAAAGTAGGTGTGGTTGAAGTTACAAGTAGACTGAAGTGATTTTTTTTTCTTGCACTTCCAAAGCCTACTAGGTGTAGTGTGCAGCAAGGTCACTGCTGTTTGTCTGTAGCCATTCCAGTGCTTTCACAAAATTTCTCAGACGATCTCCATGACTAATGCTTGGTGATGATTAGGATCTTGCAATTTTTTAAATTTTGTTTTTAAACATTTTCAACAGATTTTTTTTCCCCATCATTTTGTATTTCTCAGCAATTTCTCAGCCAGACTCCATAAAATTTAATGGAATGACCCATTTCATTAAGAGGAACAACCTGTTCATTTTTTGGGGATCTCGATGTGGATCCTGGGGTTTGTACAATTCCCACATGACTGTAAAATCACTGAGGTCCCAGGGTGCAGTTGAGTGTGTTTCATGGCAGCGCATGGCTATGTGTGTATCTGTGTGTGTGTGTGTCAGGCACTCTGACCGTCTGAAAAAAGTTCTGGAGAAATATAGTCCATTTAGGGACTAACCCTGTCGTGTCTGATGATTTGCCAACGTTAATGCTGGAGTTTATGCTCGCAAAGTGAGGTTTACCGGCCACGTGTTAAATTCTTATTCTAATTCAGTTCCATTGTTTGCACAGTTTATTTTTCGGTAAGTAATTCGACCTGGACGAGATGCCTCTCCACCTGGCCACTTTCCGAATTGTTGTGAAAGGTGTGGTCGGTTTGTCAAAGCTTACCAAACTGGAAATTCTCTGAGCAGACCCACAGATTTCTCCGTCTCATCAACTCTATTGAATAATTCTCTATCAGAATCCACATCAGTACTTTGGTATGATAGATTAAATTCAGCCATTTCTGCATTGCTGCTGCTACACAAGTTTCGCTTGCTTTCAGCTGGCTGTGCCATCATTGACATCTGCGTAGCAACGCGGAGTATTACGGTCGATTTTTTGTCACCATCAACGCGATAATTTATGGTCTGAAATCTCACACGATTAACCAATCAGATTTGCAGAACAAATGTAATCGGATTAGAATTACCATTCTACACCTGTATGTTTCCTAACTCCTCAAATCTGGTGTTTCGCTGCTCTTGATTGGCTGATCACACCTGTTAATTAGCAGTGGGTGGAGCAGGGTTGGTGATTCTGTGACTTGAGATGCTTTAAATGATGAAAAACTAATTATTTATTGACTAATTATTTATTGACAAAGACTATCACAAAATAAATAAATAAAATTAAAATCCCACATCACCATTTGAGAAAGATCCTGGATCTGAATGGGTTTGTAGTCATAGACCTCTTGATATTTCTGCTTAATGTGATGAAAATTTGTCAAAATTCACTTTAGAGTTCAGTCTACAGATTTTTTTTTTTTTTAATTTTATTTTTTTTGCAGAGGGTTTAGTCTTCATTTAATATTTTCTGTTGGGTTTGTTGGATAAGATGCTGTTTTGCTGCAAATGTCAGCAGAAATGTTCTTGCAAGCTGAGCAAAATAAAATGAACTTAAACTTAGTTCCCTAAATAAATAAATAAATAAAATAAAATAAAATCAATAGTTTTTGAGTAACCCTTTTAAAAAAAAGCCTCCTTTTCACATCTTAGACCTCAGTTCATTTACTTTGGCTGCAGCCTCAGTTCATGAATTTGTGCTTTATTTTTGCATATTTTACTGTTGTGATCAGGATATTGATGTATAGAGAAGGATTTCACCATCACCAACTGTTTTCTTTCTTCAGATGAAAATGCTGAAGGATTCTTTTCTTTAAACGAGGTCTAAGTTCTTCCTCAGCTGCGCCATCTGCAGGTCAGTACTGGTACCTAGCAACAGTTAGGTGAGTTGATATTTTTCATGTGATTTGGAATGTAGAATGCGTTTGAAATTATTTTATTTAATATATCATTGTTTTGTGCAATAATAGTGTTGGCAATGTGCTTTTTTCTTTCTCCATAGGTGCAGGTCCAGTATCATGCAGACAGCTGAGTTTTATAGACAGAATTACTCTCACGCTTCTCCATTTGAGACAGACGCTCACAATCCCTTCATGCTTTACAGTCAGTATGGAACCGCTTTTCTGTCCTGGGTGGCAACCACCCAGGCAGACAACCGGTCTATCACTACCTCTCAAATCTATTATATCCATATGCTGCAGGCCAGATGAAACATGGGCGCTCCTTTGGCCTTCTTCATCCACTGTGGTCCTCAGCACTGAGGGACCTGTGTGCTGGATCATGCAGAGGAATGTACCATATGACCAAAAAGTCATAGCTTCCTAAGCAACCATTCATTTGACACAAAGTCATTCAGGCAGCACATATGGATCCTCCAAAGAGAGACAGTACCAAAGACATTTAGTCATTGCTTTAGGTCGAAGTCTCACACAGTAACACAGGACGCACCAGGACTCTAGACTTGGACCTTCATTGTCCTACAAAGGTATTGGTACCGACAAACACCTCTGCACAGCGTGTCCAGGTCCAAACCTGAGTGGCTTGTGTGGTTGGGAACTTGGAACTTTTTCCCTTTTGCTTTAGCTTGATGCTTCACATTCATCCATGGAAATAACACGCACACTGGGATTAAAGTAGAACTCTAGATGTTTTTCAGTCTAGGCCCTATATTTAAGATGTTTTGGGGTTCAACTTTTCACTGAAGAGAAATGATAATACACAGTCCTGTTATGAGTTAGAACACTAACACCACCAAATTTTGGACAGCTGTTCAGTATATAAACCAATGGGGCAAGTAATAGTGGAGCAGATAAATTTGATTTTTGGCCAGAATTGTTCACTTGGTGATACAAGCATCAGATTTGGCATGAGGGTGATTCTTAGACTACGGGCACTTATTATGTCCTTTGATCATATTGTATGAAAAACAGAAAAAAGGGGAAATTTCACACTTTTATAGTTATCTTTACAATGAAAGTGTGTTAAGAACTTTGTTCTAGTAGTCTATGATGACTTTTTTCACCTTTTTTCAGCATCATTATATGCAAATATTGCCGTTTTGTGCTTGTCCCACACCCAGACATTTGATCTTCAATGATAAAAATGAATGGTAAAAAAACGTTTTTTCTAATGTTTTAAAATATCTCTGAATAAAATATCAGTAAAATAATCAAAACATAATTGGGGTATTCAATGTCATACAACTGTTGTGATTTTTTTAAACAAAATGTAGTTGTCCCACACTATTGCCGTAATTTCCACCACAACACTGTAATGTCCCTTTAAACAGTTTGTATGAAAGATTGTTTGGGTAGTTTCTATGGAGATAAACAGTGACATCAGAGCACATGTATATAGCGCCAAATCACAACAAACAGTTGCCCCAAGGCGCTTTATATTGTAAGGCAATGGTGTGGTGGAAATTACATTTACAAGGCCAATAGTGCCCGTAGTTAAAGAATCACCCATGAATGTTCTTCATAAATCAGTGTTTGAGAAAAAAAAAGTGCAGGCCACTTGAAAATCCAATATGGCGGTAGTGTCAAAGAAAAATTACACAGGGGGTAAAATTTAAAAATGCTCCAATCATATTGAAAGCTATACCACATTATGTGTCTGATCACAAAGATTCCAAAAAGGTATAGTTTGGACTATCTATGACTGAATGTTATGGAGTTATGGGGTAAAAACAGCAAGAATGGTGACAAAGGTCAATTTCAGTTTGTACAGGGATCAGAAGTTAAAGTTGCTCCAATTTTTGTAAAATGTGATGCAAATGATTGGTTAAAAGGGTTTTAAAAAGGAATATTTTGCATGTGTCATGCTCAGTTGTCACATTACCGGGTAGCATATGTCACATGCCATAGACTACAATGTACGTCAACATTGTTTGACCTGTACTTTGCAAACCTATCATTCAACACAGTCAAAACTATTCCATGTATTAATCCCATTAGCTCAACCAATAATTTACACCACCTTTTACCAAAATTGGAGCAAGTTTTAACTTTTGACTCCTGTACAAACTGACCTTGCTGTTTTTACCCCATAACATTCAGTCATAAATAGTCCAAACTATACCTCTTTGGAATCTTTGTGATCAGACACATGATGTGGTATAGCTTTCAATATAATTGAAGCATTTTTAAATTTTGACCCCTGTGTAATTCTTCACTGACCCCTACCTGGCCGCCATATTGGATTTTCAAGTGGCCCGCAATTTTTTCCTCAAACACTGATTTATGAAGAACATTCATGCCAAATCTGATGCTTGTATCATCAAGTGAAGGATTGTTTCAGTTATCTGCTGCACTATAAAAAAAAAAAGTAAAATGCTTATCACTGAATAACCAAAAGTTCAATAGAAGTGTGTAGTACTGGATAACCAGAGGTACACACTGCAAAAACTGTCTCTCTCAAAATAAGACAAATAATCCAAAATCTAGCCAAATTGTGTTGTATTAAGCAAAAACATTTGAATTATCAAAACTTGCAAAATGTCTAGGTACTGAATAATCAAAATGTGCCTTAATATAAGGGAGAATTTTTATTTTAACATTAGCCTCTGTCTTAAAATAAGGAAACCAATCTTATTCCTATGCTTGGATTTGAAATCCATTGGCTTTCCTTGTTACTGGTTAAATAAAGCTTGGTATTAGCTGGAAAAAGTGAGAAACATTTTCCCAAAATTAGACATTTTTCTTATGTAAAAAATACTTGACAAGATTCTTTTTCTATTTACACAAAAATTAAGTCAAATTTTCTTTAAACGAGTCTTATTTTACTTTCTTAGATATCAGTTTTTGCAGTGCGTGCATGTTTACGTCACTTAATTTCAAATGTTTTTAAAGCACCTGATTATACAGGCAGTAACTTACCTTAGCCTTCTTCCCATTTGTCAATGCTGGTCTCAGCGAAGTCCCATAAAAGGTCATTGTCAATGTGGAAGTCCTTCATCTTGTAAGCAGATGGCTGAGCCACTCATTGACAACTTTTTACACTGAATGATTACCTTTAAAAGTTACTGTATGTCATCAAAGCATAAAAAGATTATTTCCAGGTTTTGTTTTGTTTTATATAACTTTTGTGTGTATAACTGGTTATGCCTCTCACTAAGCTGGAACTCAGTCATTATCATGGGGAAACAGGAACACTTAACCACAGGGCTAAAACTGAGGGAACAAGATATTCATCACTTCAGCACCACCTGCTGACCACTGCCCCCCCCCCCAAAAACCTCACTCACATCCAAGTCAAGGCACTAATGCAACCTGCGTTGTGTCACTCTCTGGGCTCGATCTTGCAGTTGACAGAAACAGGACTGGAGCTTCTAAACCTGAATAAATGGTCACACTGAGCAGTTATTACTGTGACTGATGCCCTCCCACCAAAATCCTCCTATACATCAATTCAGTATGCCCTCGCCCAGAACCGGATCAGGAAAATGATCCAAACCAAGGATATGTGTTGTAATCACGAGCCGGGGACTGACTGCAGGTGTGTTGGCTGGTTAAAGTAAGTGGTTTGGTAATGGTTCCACTTATTGTTTGAGCCACTTATTTATGATGTAAGATGTTCTTGTCAAACTGGCCTGAGTTTGACCTGTACAACAGCGTCATATGTGCACATGCAGCTTGACGGTTATAATCCACACTGCACAAAGTCTCATAATATTCAAATACATTGAGTATTTGTTTTATTATTTTATAACAGTCACATTTGTCAACATTTCAAGTTTGTGCCATTGGATGCCAACCTAAAACACCAGTATCTCTCACCAAAACACTGGTTTCCCTTTAACCACTTCTCACCTTGTTTTTTTCCGGCAAGATGTTGCGAAGATCAAAAGCGATGCTAAACGGAAAGCCTGCAAGTGAATAATGCCAAAGTGCCAATTTATGTCCACTACACAAAGCTCCCCACCAGTTAGCATCTTGAGAACCATCCCTGGTTCTCAAGACCAGGCACCTAAGTGGCTCTACTCTCTTTTCTACTCATCTTTTTTAGATATACCTTAGTATACTGGCGTAGTTCCACCTTAGAATTGGAATATAATATATAAGATATACCTTACTGAATTTTCATGCACTAAACATGCATGTGCAGCTTGTCCAGCTATGAAACAGAAAAGCTCCAAATACAACACACACAGAGGGGAATGTTGCATCATAATCTGCACAAGATACTGTTACACCACAAAATCTTTACGCAGAAAATAGTTGTTTGGTGCAATATTATGTTTAAAATGTTTGGTGCAATATTATGTTTAAAATATTGTTTATAGAATCTTTAAAGAGCCACTTAAAAATATTGGCAAAACTTTACAGAGGGTGTATTAATTAATGCAGTATTAAGCAATAATTAACAGTGAATTAATATTTAATTGTCTAGTAATCATTTAATAAAAGTGTTCATGGTTACGAAGGGTATTGACTTATACATTATTTAATAATTTATAAACATACTGGATACTACTAATCAATGATTACTAAATACATTATTTAACTTTAGTTACTTATTATTTCTGCATTAGGGTGATTCTTTAACTACGGGCACTATTGGCCTTGTAAATGTAATTTCCACCACACCATTGCCTTACAATATAAAGCGCCTTGGGGCAACTGTTTGTTGTGATTTGGCGCTATATACATGTGCTCTGATGTCACTGTTTATCTCCATAGAAACTACCCAAACAATCTTTCATACAAACTGTTTAAAGGGACATTACAGTGTTGTGGTGGAAATTACGGCAATAGTGTGGGACAACTACATTTTGTTTAAAAAAATCACAACAGTTGTATGACATTGAATACCCCAATTATGTTTTGATTATTTTACTGATATTTTATTCAGAGATATTTTAAAACATTAGAAAAAACGTTTCTTTACCATTCATTTTTATCATTGAAGATCAAAAGTCTGGGTGTGGGACAAGCACAAAATGGCAATATTTGCATATAATGATGCTGAAAAAAGGTGAAAAAGTCATCATAGACTACTAGAACAAATTTCTTAAAACACTTTCATTGTAAAGATAACTATAAAAGTGTGAAATTTCCCCTTTTTCTGTTTTTCATACAATATGATCAAAGGACATAATAAGTGCCGTAGTCTAAGAATCACCCATTAATAAACATGAACACATTAACAAATTATGACTAAATGCATTAGTTAACTCTTTGTTAGTTGATCCTTATTACTGCATTATTATGCATCTAAATTCAATTCATATAACCATATTGTAGTGTTACCAAAATATATATATTTTAAATCAATATATTTTATTTTCCCCTGCAATTATTCATACGGATAAAGTTTGCATTACCAATCCATAGCTATTAAACGTTTGACCTGAGATGGTTTTAACAACTATAGTGGAATAAATCATTAAAAGTACATTCAAGACATTTGGTAAAAAGCCATTCATGTCTGAAATACAGGCTTTTTTTTATTTGAACAGAACTGATGCCATGCAACAGAATACTTGTTTATCAAAATATTGACCTACAAATAAATCAGACCAGGGACAAATCCAGGGTGGAATAAGAAGACATTTATGCAACTGTTAGACTGATTTCAGGTTGAACAAAAAGCACAAAATAAAGTCACAGTCATAAATGCATTAAAAGCTGCTTGACTATATACACATGAATGACATTTACTTGCAGTATCGAGGCCCCAAACATACATGTACAAAGGCACAGACGTGGTCACATGTTTACATACACACTGCGAACATGAATGTTTCAACAGAAAAGGGCGTCAAAATCCAACCCCTGCATCTGCAAGGCACCTGGGTAACAGATCAAGTAGGGGATTGCCTGTTGGTGGAAATATGGAGGGGACCTTGTGTGCCTCATGGCCACTACAGTAACAGTGAAGGCCTAACAGGAAGTCTGATCACGAGATGGCTAAAGGGGCTCTGGTGAAACAAGAAGTCCTCAATGACTGATCAGGTGGAGGAGGTGACGGCTTGTCACCTAACAGCTGTGAAGGTGGATGAAGGCTACAGTAGGTCCTCAGACCCCAATTGTCTGGGTTTTCCCAGATATCAGACCAGGCTCAGGATCTAACAACCATGTATTTTTTGGCAAGCAACAACATTCCCACGTTAAAACAAACCCATGCACCCTGAATGTGGATTTTCTTTGGGTTCACTGTCCCATCCAGCACAGCCTTCCATACCACAGAAGGATTGTCACGACGACTGGGTTTCTTAAGAGACTTCTTTCAACTGTTGCTTTTCTGGTGCAGAATATAGAACATAAGTCTCTAACAGAATCCGGGGTGCAATTTTAATTTTTTTTTCTGCTTTCTGAAATCAACAGTGTCAAAACTATACATCCATAGTCACAAATATACATACAGCACACAAAATATTTGGTTGAATATTTTGTTAAAGCTTAATGTTAGTCTGCTTTATCCGCTGTACAACTAGCTTTATGTCTGTTTGTGGTCTTTGTCCTGTTGGAGCACCTAATTGTGTCCAAGTTTCAGCCATCTACCTGATTGTTTAAGGTTGTGTACCTCTGGTCATTGTGGTTAAAAAACAAAATTTTCCTGTCATCTGAACATTAAACTTTCCTACAGAATAGCTTTTTTCTTTGTCAGTATCTTGAGCTTCAAACTTCAGTTAAGTGTGAAGGTGTTGAAATTGGAGCTGGAGGTTTTTTCTTAGACGGCAGCCTCTCAGTCCATCAATCAAACAATCAATCAATTTTTTTTTATATAGCGCCAAATCACAACAAACAGTTGCCCCAAGGCGCTTTATATTGTAAGGCAAGGCCATACAATAATTATGTAAAACCCCAACGGTCAAAACGACCCCCTGTGAGCAAGCACTTGGCTACAGTGGGAAGGAAAAACTCCCTTTTAACAGGAAGAAACCTCCAGCAGAACCAGGCTCAGGGAGGGGCAGTCTTCTGCTGGTACTGGTTGGGGCTGAGGGAGAGAACCAGGAAAAAGACATGCTGTAGGGGAGCAGAGATCGATCAATAATGATTAAATGCAGAGTGGTGCATACAGAGCAAAAAGAGAAAGAAACAGTGCATCATGGGAACCCCCCAGCAGTCTACGTCTATAGCAGCATAACTAAGGGATGGTTCAGGGTCACCTGATCCAGCCCTAACTATAAGCTTTAGCAAAAAGGAAAGTTTTAAGCCTAATCTTAAAAGTAGAGAGGGTGTCTGTCTCCCTGATCTGAATTGGGAGCTGGTTCCACAGGAGAGGAGCCTGAAAGCTGAAGGCTCTGCCTCCCATTCTACTCTTACAAACCCTAGGAACTACAAGTAAGCCTGCAGTCTGAAAGCGAAGCGCTCTATTGGGGTGATATGGTACTACGAGGTTCCTAAGATAAGATGGGACCTGATTATTCAAAACCTTATAAGTAAGAAGAAGAATTTTAAATTCTATTCTAGAATTAACAGGAAGCCAATGAAGAGAGGCCAATATGGGTGAGATATGCTCTCTCCTTCTATCATGATCTTCCATCATGATATAAATCTTGCAAAAAATCCTTTTCCACTACCTTCCAGTTCCTGACAGGTCTGCTGTGTCTTGGTAGTTCCAAGGATGTTCAAACCATCGAAAACAGTTTCCTTCTTGCGAAGGGTAAAACTTTGGGCCTCCTTCTAGACCTTAGCAAAATGCCTACACATTCTCTTAAATTGTATTTTGTATAATTGTATAAAAATAATGATTTTGGAATTTGCTTAGAAATGGCTCCTCAAGAATGGATTTGTGTAAATCTACAGTCCCACTTATCAAATGTGCACTGAGCTCCTTGGACTTTTCCATTACAATGTTTTAATCAAACCAGTGAGTCGTGTCAAACAAACCATTTTTATATTGGCACTAAGAAGCTACCAGCTACAGTAAAGTGGGATCAATTGGCAAGTGAGAAGATTCTTTTTGGAACTTTGAGTATCACAGAATTAAGAATCTAACAATCTATATGTATATTTCTTGACCATGTGTTGATTTTAGAAACCCAAAATAAAAGATTTGTTATGAAGGATAAGTAGCTCCCACCAATTTGGTCCTGTATAGTAGAGGGGCAGATGTTTAAGCAGTCACACGGACACCTTTGAATCCTCTGAATTAACCTGCAAAAAGTAGATCATGGTCATTGAACCACACATGAGAGAGGTGTGAGTGTGTATATCTCGGGTCTGCAATAATTTGATGCTGTGTAATTGCTTGTTGAAGACCATGGACGCACAACCGGATGGTCCGCATTTCCATAGGTTCCACGCTGCTGTGGCATAAGTGAATTACAATTTCTATTCCAGATGTATGTTTTACAATCACTGTGCCCCTAAAGAATACAGTTCACAAAATTCACTGCAATACTGCATTCATGTCCACAGAGTGTATGCAAACGTCTGCTCACAACTGTACATGAGAAATCATTAGTGAAGTACTTCGACAACAGCACCATGATGGAAGACTCAATAAGTTATTTAAAATATTAATTTACAGTTTTATGCAAAAGTAGGAGTTCCCCAGATGAATTAATGTGTTTTTATGTTTTCAATTCAAAATTTAGACAAGATAAAAGAAATTGTGTGAGTTAATTTTGAACTGAAGCCAAATCTCTACAACAATTTAGATTCAATAAAAAGGACTTCTTAATTAATCAACTGAACTCTGTGGGCCTGCTGCCAACCCCTGACTTAACAGTATAAAATCAGCTGGCTGTAAAAGTGGCGATTTAGTCATATTAAAATGTCTGTGGATCTTCAATTTCTCTTCAATTTAGGTGATGATATGGAGGCTTTTTGTTTTGAGAATCATTTTTAAAATACTAAGAAAGCATTTTTTTTTCTTCAAAATTTAACGTAAAAGATTTTTGATTTGCACAAACTTTTTCAGACAAATGTGTAGGTGATAATGTGAGTGGAACTACAGTCTGTAATCAAATGTGCTCTTTCAAATGCATGGATGCTGGTGCGCGGCAACAGATGGTTTGGGTATTTCACTTTATCTTACATTAATATTTACAAACCGATGAAGATAGACGTCTACCAACAATAGACAATGAAAGAACTGGATATACATTTAATTGTTGATAAGGATAAAGTCAGGCACAGATTTTGCCATTAAATTTGAAGTTAAAAAGCAGGTTTAAATTTGTTCCTTCTTGAACCAGCTTTCTGTCATGTTCAGATTGCTATAATGATTATATAAGCTGTATATATCATCACTTTTCTGTCCTATTACATTTCTAGTGTGATAGTTAAATCAACTGGAATCTGACTGAGCTTATTCTATAATGTGCCAGGTAGCTCATGAAGATAAAACTTCATTATTAGATCAGTCAAAAATGTGTCCTGTATTTATTTTTTGCCTACTAGTCAATCTGTACTATTAACAATCAATGACAAAATACCCTGTTAGGGGTATTAGTGCAGTGGTGGGCACAGCTAACCAAAAAGTTAGGTTTGATAACAGATATTCAGCTAACTGAAAAGTTATCTTTTATAAAGCTAAACCGATAAACCACCCAAAAATTTATCAGAAGCTACAGCTAACCGATAACTTGCCAAAACAAAATTCCAAATAATCCGTGTCTGCTACGTTTCAGATGGGTACAAACACAATAACAACATCTATAAACCCAGAGAATATATTCATGAGAGTTTTAGGCACAATATACAAAGAGTTTAATGATATTGTCCATGTGGATGGAGCCTGATGAGAGCGTCTCAAATGCATTTCTTCTGTCGTGAATGTACTGAGGGTACCCATAATACACCTCTTGACACAGAATGTCCACACTAAAACCTTCAAAATTAGTGCATTACTTTAAAACTAAAACATATATCTGATATTTTCACTTTATAAAACTTCAGATGTGATGTTAATTTAAATAACTTGTCCAAAATTAGTTTGGTTAAAATTCTAACCATAAGTTAAAACAGTATGCCTCTGAATGACTTGGGTGATATTGCCAGCGTATCAGTATGGGGTCAAAAGAAATGATTTTTTTTCTTTTCTGTGACCAGTTCTCCTTTGCCTGCAGAAAACAGAATGCATCTACTACAAAACATTTAACAAGTAGGTACTCAACTGATTTTAGACTTAATAAATGTTTGTATAAGTGTTAAGCTTTGTTTACCACATCTGCAAAAATATGTTAGCGGTCTAAAAATTATCGGACCAAAACTTATCGGAAGATAATTGATCCGATGATGGTTTTCAAAGTTATCTGAAAAGCTAATCTGATAATGAAAACATTATCTTCAATAATTAGCGGTTAGCGGAACTGTGCCCACCACTGTATTAGTGTCAGTGTGTCAGCTCAAGTAGCAAACCTACAGTATGTCTACTGTTGTTTATATCAGCAGACATTTAATCCCCTAAAACTGTAAAGGTATTAGTGGGAAAATACTTTAAAAATTTTGTCAATACTCATAGGATATATAAAAAAATTGTCTTGGGGCATTATTATGGTAAATTAAAGAGACTTATTTACAGTTGGCAGCACAACACACAGTTTCCATCCAACACAAGAGAGTAAAAATCATTCAAACAGCACGTTTTCTTAAAGCTACGCAGACATAATAGTTTTGGTGACCTATGAAAATCCTTTTCAAATGCACAGACGGTAACACTCATTTTCATGCATTCTAAAACACATGGAGTCTTAACGACCTGGCATCTGTACACAAGCGCTGTATTCCAAAATCAACTGAAGTCCAGTCAAGAGTAGAAACGTCAATCCAAATTTTCAATCAAAACTGTATCAAGACGCGTTTCACGTCATTAGTTAAAACACTGGAATATTTTTGTGACCGACAGTGCTGACTGCAATAATGACATACTGTACTAACAAAGTCTGATCAGGATCAAAAGCTGGGTTTCAGAAATCCAAACTGCGAAAGCTTTTATATGTCTGAATTTACAGCAGGCATTTATGGTGAGGATAAGTGCACAACACATCAACCTGGACCTGCGTCCGTTCGACAAGACCATCGCAATATTGTGTGTGGAGACAAATACGGTGTCGGTTGTACCTGGTGATCACAGGCAGAAGGCACCCTTAGTAACCCCGGCACCAGGGGCTCCAGGATGTCGTGTTCACACAGACACATTGCTGTGAAGAATCGCTGGTGATCTTCAGACTGAGGAGAACATGGTGCACAAACATCTGCAGCAGCTACAAAACGTGAAAGATTCTGCTATTTTTGCAAACATTCTTTGGCAAAGTTGTACAATCATATAATGCAACAACAATGCCTGTGTGAGCACAAGTAACTAATTTGGATCATCTGCAGGGGTAAGTGGCACAGCAAAAACCAAAATCCAACAAAATCCTCAATGTAAATGAAAATGGCAGATCAAGAGTATTTCTCTTGACATCTACAACGAGCCACGCTCTTAACTTTGCTTGGCCAGAGGTCTTCCCTCGCGCACGTGCTTACCACTTCGTTTGTCCGCCTTCCCTTTCTCCCTCACCTTCCTTAGACGTCGGGGAGGTGGCGTACCTCTTGACTCGCTGTCTTCTTGAGCACTAGAAGTATCCATTCCATCTCGTTCCTCTGGAATGTTGGGGATAGCCCCACTGCTTCCGTCCAAAATGTTCCTCAGGGAAGGGTCCTCTGGTGTACAAGTGGCTGTAGTACCACTCTCACTGCTGCTCAGGTCCTGCTCTTCACCGTACCGCCCACTTCGGCTGTGGTGCGGAAAGGACGAGGCCCTGATTGCAGGCCTGTCACGTTCTGCCTCGCGGATGTTCTGCTGAGGCTCATTCATGTCCACACCAGAATCCAGGCTGGTGTCATTGCTGCTGGGCGGCCGGTGGCGGCTTTGGAGATCAATGATGGAGTGGCGTACCTGGGCGGCCGGCTTCCCATCTAAGGAGACAAACCAAGCCCTGGGGTGAGATGATGAAGACTTGCCACGAGTGAGCTCCAGCAAAGTGCGCTCTGAAATCCCTTGTAGCTCTCCGGGAACACCATGTCCCGTGCTGAAGGCCTCCATGCCAGCAGCCTCATTCAGAGTCCCGGGCACAGAGACGGAGGATTCAAGGAGGTTATTGTAACGACCCCACACACCAGAATTTGGCCCTTGGCTTTGGGGAGGGGTCTCCAGAGGTTGGGGCTCATCTTGCCTGCTTTGTGGTGGGCTGTTTCCACTTTGGGAATGATGGACTTTGGGTAGTGTCTGGGTGTAGCTGTCTTTACTATTCGGCTCTGAGTGAGAATCATAGTCCAGTCCATTGCGGGGAAAGGTAGCAGACTTGCAGCTTGGCAGTTGCTGTTCCTGAGCACTGAAAAGCTCTGAAGCCTGAATGACAGCCTTAGGCTGGTTGTAGATATGAACCAGCTTATCTTGAAAGAAGCTGTCAGAATTAATGTTGACTCGGTTTTGTTCAGACTTCTCCCGAAGCCGATTCACCTCTTCACTGTTGATGTAGTGTGGTGGTGGTTGAGGACCTTTGATCCGATCTGCAGCGATATTCTCATAAAGAGGAGCCGCTGGACGGCTCCCTGGCTCGTCTACGTAGATGTTATAGTTGGCTTTGTGCCTTGGCGTGGACATCGGCTCACACTGGACACTGCAGGAAGCGAGGCTGTGGTCTCCAGAATGGAATAACAAACCCTCTTCCATGTGGGTGGAGGTGGTTTGGTCTTTTTTCACCACTGTGAGTTTGGAAAAATGTGCTCTTCTCCTTCTTGGCTCTCGGTAAGAACCCCTGCTTATGGAAGAAGGGCATAAAGTGTAGTTTCAGGGTTTTCCAACCATACCAATTCAGTGCAACATCATGGCATGCACCGCATTTTTTAAAACTAGGATGTCAGACAGTAAAAAGTAGTAGTGTTTGCATTCATTACCTCATTAAACTAAATTACTTTTGTCTGCACTCAAGTGTTGGCATATTATCAGGAATACATTAAAAGCAATTTATTTTCTACGCTAAAGTTGGTGAAACAATCGACATTTAAGTGGAATCAATCCCATTAAATTTGGGGAGACACTGACAATGTTGACATTGCAATGTGATACACTTTGGGCCTTGACTGAGGAATGTGCTCTTCTAGTTTGGTATCAGCAAAATTAGATATTCAGCACACTGAAAAAAGAGAATGTTTGAACCAACTTATAAAAGGTGTTACAATTTGTAAAAATCTGAATGAATTAAGTTGCTTGAACTTAAGTTTGTAAGTTAGAGTTGATTTAACTTTCAAACTTAAGTTCAAACAACTTAATTGGTTCAGGTTTTTGCAAATTGTAACACTTTTTTAAGTTGGTTCAAACATTCTCTTTTTTTCAGTGCATTGTTCTGTACAGTACTTCTAATAACGGTGTTGTACCATGCTCATCGTTAAAAGTGAATAGTACTAATGACTAAGGCAACTGCATGTCAATGGAACATAAATCAATTACATATCATGAGCACCAATATCATGATAAAGTAAAATAAGTTAAGTAATCTGAACTTGATACCTTACCGGCAGTGACACAGCAGGACAGAAAGAAATCCAATGGCTACAGCCAGCGTTCCGGCCATTATTCCCAGCAGCAGGTAGGTGTGGTACGAGAGGAAGTCCACAGAGCCCGCATGGACCAAGTAACCTGGAAAATCTCAAATGGTCAGTAACTTAAATAGAAATAACTTGCAAGTTAAAAAAAAAAAATAATAATCAGGAGGGTACTTTGCTAAAATCTTGGTCACGTGAATTTGGACACAACCATACCGTTGGATGTCGGCACAGGAGCGGCAATCCAGTAGCCCAGATGAGAAGCTGTGTATGTCCAAACCAGTTCATCACCAGCTGTTTTCACAATCCCTAGACCCTGATTCTCCCAAGCACCTTCAAACAATGTCATATTAAGTTGTCATCATGCAGTACAGTCAACAACTACCTTATATTTGAAGTTGTTATCACCAAGGTGATTGCCGGTTGTGTTTTATCCCTGTCTGACAGGTGAATTACTTGCAGACTTGCTAAATATGCTTGTGGATTTGTAACCAGAATCAGTTTTTCTGCCATGCTTATTCCTACCAGTCTTAAAGTTGAAGGCCCAGGCTGGCACTGTATCCGCGTCCCTGAGACGGGTGCTGCGTTCCAATGGCAAGCTGATTTGGATGGGTCCACGAACATCAAGTTCCTCATCAGCAGAATACAACAGGACATAAACAGCTGCGATCACCTTCAAGTCGACGCTTCTGAACACTGAAAACAAGAAGAGGAGATCTCAAGAATTTAATCCACTTACGTTAGGCAAGAGACTTCAATCCTAATCAGTGACCTAAGGTGAAAACTGTTGTGTGGGCCGCTGAAGAGGAGGTACTGCTGGCCCACCACCACCAGATGGCGCCCTGCTTGAAGTGCGGGCTTCAAGCACAGAGGGCGTCATAGCAACCGGGAGTGACAGCTGTCACCCGTCATCAGCACCAGCTGTCACTCATCCACCACATCACCACCACCATAAAGGCTGGACTGCAACTCCACCTCCCCGCCGAGAAATCAGCTACCTTGGAGGTAATTTTCTCTGCTGAACAAAACATTGAGTAATAGTCTGAACTTCTTTGCAGCCGTTTTCCTGTGGTGTTGCCTTATCTGTGGGAATGGCGTTTGGTGTGATCAGCGACGGCTTCGCTTCACACCCCAACCAGATAAGTGGTTAGACAGGAGCTGCACGAGTGTGTGATTGGAGATGGAGGTGCTCCCTCCCAAAAGAACACAGACAGTGGAATTACTGAGTGTGCGAATTCACACTCATCAAAACTGTTTCTGTTCTCTGCCAGCAGTACCCGGTCTGACAGCTGGAGATGGTGGCCACCTGGGGCTCCAGGACTTGGCGGCTCCGGTGTTCTTCAGATCCGTTGGCGGTGAAGGCCGTGTGGGATCCGGCTCGGTTCTAGACGGACGTCTCCTATCCTCAAGCCTGCCCACATGTCACTCAACATTTAATTGTCTGTGGTACCAAAACTGTATTTGTCTGTATTCCGTTGTGCACTTCACAACATTAAATTGTTACTGTTTGGCTTATCCATTGTCCGTTCATTTAGCGCCCCCTGTTGTGGGTCCGTGTTTCTACACCTTCACAACAGGATTTCTCGGGCAGCGTCATGGATCCCGAGGGGCGTCAACCATCGCTTGAACAGCCAATGGAAGAGCGAGGTGCACAGGTGTCAGCAGGAGGCACTGGTGGTGTCTGGTAATCACAGGGAGGAGATTGTGTTTTATGTCACACCTTCTACCTCCCGTGTGATTTTGGGCTATCCTTGGATGATAAAGCACAACCCCGGATTGATTGGCCGTCTGGGGTTGTTGCTCAGTGGAGCGAAACCTGCCACCGGGAATGTCTCGGATCCTCGGTTCCACCTGGTGTGACAGCTAGTGAGGAGGTCAAAGTCCCCCCCAATCTGACGGCGGTGCCAAGTGAGTACCACGATCTTGCTGACGTTTTCAGCAAGGATCTGGCGCTCACCCTTCCGCCACACTGTCGGTACGATTGTGCCATTGATTTGATCCCGGGCGTTGAGTACCCGTCCAGTAGGTTGTACAACCTCTCACGTCCTGAACGCGAATCAATGGAGACCTACATCCGGGACTCATTAGCTGCCGGGTTGATCCGGAACTCCACCTCCCCGATGGGTGCTGGTTTCTTTTTTTGTGGGCAAGAAAGACGGTGGACTTCGTCCATGCATTGATTACAGGGGGCTGAACGAAATCACGGTTTGCAACCGATACCCTCTGCCCCTGTTAGATTCAGTGTTCACGCCCCTGCATGGAGCCCAAATATTCACAAAACTGGATCTTAGGAATGCGTACCATTTAATACCCCGTTAGGTCACTGTGAGTACCTGGTCATGCCGTTCGGCCTCACAAACTCCCCCGCGACGTTCCAAGCTTTGGTAAACGATGTCTTGCGGGACTTCCTGCATCGGTTTGTCTTCGTATATCTAGACGATATACTCATCTTTTCCCCGGATCCTGAGACTCATGTTACGCATGTACGTCAGGTCCTGCAGCGGTTGTTGGAGAACCGGCTGTTTGTGAAGGGCGAGAAGTGCGAGTTCCACCGTACTTCTTTGTCCTTCCTGGGGTTCATCATCTCCTCAAACTCCGTCGCACCCGATCCGGCCAAGGTAGCGGCGGTGAGAGACTGGCCCCAACCAACAAACTGTAGGAAACTGCAACAGTTCCTCGGTTTTGCTAATTTTTACCAGAGGTTCATCAAGGGCTATAGTCAGGTGGTTAGTCCCCTGACAGCCCTGACCTCCACAAAAGTCCCCTTCACCTGGTCGGATCAGTGCAAAGCCGCGTTTAGGGAGTTGAAACGCCGGTTCTCGACTGCGCCAGTTCTGGTGCAGCCCGATCCAAGTCGCCAGTTTATAGTCGAAGTGGACGCCTCTGACTCAGGGATAGGAGCCGTGCTGTCCCAGAGCAGGGAGTCCGACAAGGTTCTCCACCCTTGTGCCTATTTTTCCCGCAGGTTGACCCCGGCTGAAAGGAACTATGACGTCGGCAATCGGGAACTTCTTGCGGTGAAGGAGGCTCTGGAGGAGTGGAGACACCTGTTGGAAGGAGCTTCGGAGCCATTCACGGTTTTCACAGACCATCGGAACCTGGAGTACATCCGGACCGCCAAGCGTCTGAACCCGAGGCAAGCCCGCTGGTCACTGTTCTTCGGGCGTTTTGACTTTCGGATCACATACCGCCCCGGGATGAAGAACCAATGGTCTGACGCCCTGTCCCGGGTGCACTAAGAGGAAGTCAGGACCGAGCTGTCAGACCCGACCGAAACCATCATCTCCGAGTCCACTGTGGTGGCCACCCTCACCTGGGACGTGGAGAAGATCGTCCGGGAGGCCCTGACACGGAACCCGGACCCGGGGACCGGCCCCAAGAACAGACTGTACGTCCCACCAGAGGCCAGAGCTGCAGTCCTGGACTTCTGTCACGGTTCCAAGCTCTCCTGCCACCCAGGTGTGCGAAGAACCGTGGCAGTTGTCCGACAGCGCTTCTTGTGGGCGTCTCTGGAAGCCGACGTCCGGGAGTACGTCCAGGCCTGCACCACCTGCGCCAGGAGCAAAGCGGACCACCAAAGAACCCAGGGTCTCCTCCAGCCTTTGCCCGTACCTCATCGCCCCTGGTCTCACATCGGCCTGGACTTCGTCACGGGCCTCCCGCCGTCCCAGGGCAAGACAACCATCCTCACGATAGTGGACCAGTTCTCCAAGGCGGCCCACTTCGTGGCCCTCCCGAAGCTCCCGACGGCCCAGGAGACTGCAGACCTCCTGGTCCACCATCTTGTGCGTCTGCATGGAATTCCATCGGACATTGTCTCAGATCGTGGTCCCCAGTTCTCCTCCCAGGTCTGGAGGAGTTTCTGCAGGGAACTGGGGGCCACAGTAAGCCTCTCATCCGGGTACCACCCCCAGACGAACAAGCAGGCAGAGCCGATGAATCAGGAGTTGGAGCAGGCCCTCCGCTGCGTGACCTCCGTGCACCCGACGGCCTGGAGTGACCATCTGGCCTGGATCAAGTACGCTCATAATAGCCAAGTGTCATCTGCCACCGGCCTCTCCCCCTTCGAGATATGTTTGGGGTACCAGCCCCCATTATTTCCGTTGGTGGAGGGAGAGGTCGGGGTGCCCTCGGTCCAGGCCCATCTGAGAAGGTGCCGTCGGGTGTGGTGTACTGCCCGCTCTGCCCTGCTCAAAGCCAAGATGAGGGCCAAGGCCCATGCAGACCGCCCCTACGTATCAGCCCGGGCAGGCGGTTTGGCTATCCATGAAAGACATTCCCCTACAAGTGGAATCCCAGAAACTAAAGGACAGATTTATCGGACCCTTCACCATCCTAAAAGTCCTCAGCCCAGCCGCAGTGAAGCGGGCAGCTTCAGCTTCAATGCGGATACATCCGGTTTTTCATGTGTCAAGACTCAAACCCTGCCACTCCTCTCCCCTCTGTGCCCCCCGGACCGGTGCCGGCGCCTGCCCGGATCATTGACGGGGAGCCGGCTTGGACTGTGCACCGGCTCCTGGACGTCCGTCGGAAGAGCCGGGGGTTCCAGTATTTGGTTGACTGGGAGGGGTATGGACCCGAAGAACGCTCCTGGGTGAAGAGGAGCTTCATCCTGGACCCGGCCCTCCTGGCCGACTTCTACCGGCGGCACCCGGACAAGCCTGGTCGGGCGCCAGGAGGCGCCCGTTGAGGGGGGGGGTCCTGTTGTGTGGGCCGCTGAAGAGGAGGTACTGCTGGCCCACCACCACCAAATGGCGCCCTGCTTGAAGTGCGGGCTTCAAGCACGAGAGGGCGTCATAGCAACCGGGAGTGACAGCTGTCACCCGTCATCAGCACCAGCTGTCACTCATCCACCACATCACTACCACCATAAAGGCCGGACTGCAACTCCACCTCCCCGCCGAGAAATCAGCTACCTTGGAGGTAATTTTCTCTGCTGAACAAAACATTGAGTAATAGTCTGAACTTCTTTGCAGCTGTTTTCCTGTGGTGTTGCCTTATCTGTGGGATTGGCGTTTGGTGTGATCAGCGACGGCTTCGCTTCACACCCCAACCAGATAAGTGGTTAGACAGGAGCTGCACGAGTGTGTGATTGGAGATGGAGGTGCTCCCTCCCAAAAGAACACAGACGGTGGAATTACTGAGTGTGCGAACTCACACTCATCAAAACTGTTTCTGTTCTCTGCCAGCAGTACCCGGTCTGACAGCTGGAGACGGTGGCCACCTGGGGCTCCAGGACTTGGCGGCTCCGGTGTTCTTCAGATCCGTTGGCGGTGAAGGCCGTGTGGGATCCGGCTTGGTTCTAGACGGACGTCTCCTATCCTCAAGCCTGCCTACACGTCACTCAACATTTAACTGTCTGTGGTACCAAAACTGTATTTGTCTGTATTCCGTTGTGCACTTCACAACATTAAATTGTTACTGTTTGGCTTATCCATTGTCTGTTCATTTATCGCCCCCTGTTGTGGGTCCGTGTTCCTACACCTTCACAACAGAAAACTAGGTGTTTGGGACTAGGCCTCTCTGGAGAATCCTTGGATAATGATGGAGTGTTTTTGTGCCAAACAAGGGAGACACAGATGAGGAGTATCTCTTGCATTGTAAGATAATGTCAGTTACAACATTTTGTCCATGTGGTGCTTTTCTCTGCACATGATCCAGCACACATGTGCCTCTGTGTTGAGGACTCCAACTGGAAAATCCCAAGGACATGCCCACATTTTACTTGGCTACAACACATTGATGGCTGCTTTTGAGAGGTGGAGATGGACCGGTTATCTGCCTGAGTGACTGCTATCCAGGACTCAAGGTGGCCAACAAGAGTGAGGAAACATCCGACTTGACACATCAGCTGTGATTGTAGCAAGTAGACGTGAAAATCATGCAGGGCAGGTGACTGACAGGTGCCAGTCAGTGACCCCTAGTCTAAAATAAAATTAAGTGTCTTTGAGTTGGCCTCACCTGATTTGTTGCTGATGATGCCCGGGGTGCAGTTTGAACAGTCCTTCGCTAGGTGGTGCTGTGGTAGAGTCAGGTAAGCTTTCACTGAGGAGATGTTTGTCTTAGTGGAGATCGTCAGGAGGTTCTTCGGAAATTTAACTCTGGGCTGGGACATGCTGTCTGTAAGAACAGCAACAAACCTTCAGAACCGTCCCAGTTACAATACAGCATATTTAAATATACAAAATAGCTACAAATACTTATTTTAGAGATTAAATTAGAGATACAGTGTATCTGCAAAGTAGTCACGGCGCTTCACTTTTACCACATTTTGTTATGTTACAGCCTCATTCCAAAATGGATGATATTCATTTTTTCATCAAAATTCTACACACAATACCCCATAATGACAGTGATAAAAGGTTTTCTGAGATTTTTGCAAATATATATATATATATATATATATAAACAAACAAACAAACAAACTAAGAAATCACATGTACATAAGTATTCCCAGCCTTTGCCATGAGGCTCAAAATTGAGCTCAGATGCATCCTGTTTTCACGGTCATCCCTGAGATGTTTCTACAGGTTAATTGGACATGATTTGGAAAGGCACACACCTGTCTACATATAAGGTCCTACAGCGGACAGTATATGTCAGAGCACAAACCAAGCATGAAGTCAAAGGAGTTGTCTATAGCCCTTCGAGACAGGATTGTCTAGAGTCACAAATCTGAGGAAGGGCACAGAAACATTTCTGCTGCTTTGAAGGTCCCAATGAGCACAGTAAATGGAAGAAGTTCAGATCCACCAGGACTCTTCCTAGAGCTGGCTGCCCATCTAAACTAAGCGATTGGGGGAGAAGGGCTTTAGTCGGGGAGGTGACCAAGAACCCGATGGTCACTCTGTCACAGCTCCTTTTAGTGCAGTAGATAACTGAAACAATCATGCAAATGGTGATAAAAGCATCAAATTTGGCAGAAATCCTCCTTAGACATGCCTCTTTTGAAAAAAAACCGATTGGTGGACAGGTAGGGGTTAATTGAAGAATTACACAGAGGTCAAAATTAAAAGATACTCCAATCATATTGAAAAATATTCCACATTATTTGCCTGATCATAAAGATTCCAAAAAGGTATAGTTTTGACTATCTGTGACTGAATTCTATGGAGTTACGGGATAAAAACAGCAAGAATAATGAAAAAGCTCAGTTTAATTTTGTACTCGTACAGGGGTCAAAATTTAATTTTGCTCCAATTTTGGTAAAAAGTTATGCAAATTATTGGTTGAGCTAATAGGATTAATAAATTGAATAGTGTTGACAGTGTTGAATGCTTGGTCTCCAAAGTAAAGGTCAAACAAGGTCTACGTCTATTGGATTCTATGACATGTGACATACGAGTGTTACCCCGTAACGTGATAAGTAAGGACATGGTCCAAACTATTCCTTTTTAAAACTGTGTTAACTCAACTAGTAATTTGCATCACTTTTTACCAAAATTGGAACAACTTTAAGTTTTGACCCCTGCACAAACCGACCCCGACCTTTGTCACCATTGTTGCTGTTTTTATCCCATAACTCCATAGAATTCATTTACAGACCATCCAAACCATACCTTTTTGGAATCTTTATAATCAGGCAAATAATGTGGCATAGGTTTCAATATGATTGGAGCATCTTTTAAATTTTGACTCCTGTGTAATTCTTCAATGACCTCTACCTGAACGCCAACTGACGTTCATGCCAATGTCTGAAAGGAAATGCTTTTGACATAGGTATTAAAGGCACTGCGCTGCGGTGGTTTGAATCATATTTATCTAATAGATTACAATTTGTTCATGTAAATGGGGAATCTTCTTCACAGACTAAGGTTAATTATGGAGTTCCACAAGGTTCTGTGCTAGGACCAATTTTATTCACTTTATACATGCTTCCCTTAGGCAGTATTATTAGACGGCATTGCTTAAATTTTCATTGTTACGCAGATGATACCCAGCTTTATCTATCCATGAAGCCAGAGGACACACACCAATTAGCTAAACTGCAGGATTGTCTTACAGACATAAAGACATGGATGACCTCTAATTTCCTGCTTTTAAACTCAGATAAAACTGAAGTTATTGTACTTGGCCCCACAAATCTTAGAAACATGGTGTCTAACCAGATCCTTACTCTGGATGGCATTACCCTGACCTCTAGTAATACTGTGAGAAATCTTGATTTTTGATCAGGATATGTCATTCAATGCGCATATTAAACAAATACGTAGGACTGCTTTTTTGCATTTGCGCAATATCTCTAAAATTACTAACTAATTCATGCATTTATTTCCTCTAGGCTGGACTATTGTAATTCATTATTATCAGGTTGTCCTAAAAGTTCCCTGAAAAGTCTTCAGTTAATTCAAAATGCTGCAGCTAGAGTACTAACAGGGACTAGAAGGAGAGAGCATATTTCACCCATATTGGCCTCTCTTCATTGGCTTCCTGGTAATTCTAGAATAGAATTTAAAATTCTTCTTCTTACTTATAAGGTTTTGAATAATCAGGTCCCATCTTATCTTAGGGACCTCATAGTACCATATCACCCCAATAGAGCGCTTCGCTCTCAGACTGCAGGCTTACTTGTAGTTCCTACGGTTTGTAAGAGTAGAATGGGAGGCAGAGCCTTCAGCTTTCAGGCTCCTCTCCTGTGGAACCAGCTCCCAGTTCAGATCAGGGAGACAGACACCCTCTCTACTTTTAAGATTAGGCTTAAAACTTTCCTTTTTGCTAAAGCTTATAGTTAGGGCTGGATCAGGTGACCCTGAACCATCCCTTAGTTATGCTGCTATAGACTTAGACTGCTGGGGGGTTCCCATGATGCACTGAGTGTTTCTTTCCCTTTTTGCTCTGTATGCACCACTCTGCATTTAATCATTAGTGATTGATCTCTGCTCCCCTCCACAGCATGTCTTTTTCCTGGTTCTCTCCCTCAGCCCCAACCAGTACCAGCAGAAGACTGCCCCTCCCTGAGCCTGGTTCTGCTGGAGGTTTCTTCCAGTTAAAAGGGAGTTTTTCCTTCCCACTGTCGCCAAGTGCTTGCTCACAGGGGGTCGTTTTGACCATTGGGGTTTTTACGTAATTATTGTATGGCCTTGCCTTACAATATAAAGCGCCTTGGGACAACTGTTTGCTGTGATTTGGCGTTATATAAATAAAATTGATTGAAAGTTCAAGTGGCCAATCGTTTTTTTTCAAAAGAGGATTGTGTGAGGACTATTTCTGCTGAATTTGATGCTTTCATCACCATTTGCAGGATTCCGCTCTAAATATTCTCTTATCTGCTGCACTGTGAAGAGAGGAGAAGCTTTCAGAAGGACAACCATCTCTGCAGCAATCCACCAATCAGGTCTGTACGGTAGCCAGACAGAAGTCACTCCTTAGTAAAAGGCACATGGCAGCCCACCTGGAGTATGTCAAAAGGCACCTGAAAGACTCTCAGATTATGAGAAACAAAATTCTCTGGTCTGATGAGACAACTGAACTCTTTGGTGCCAGTTCCAGGTGTCATGTTTGGAGGAAACCAGGCACCATCCCCACAGTGAAGCATGGTGGTGTCAGCATCATGCTGTGGGGATGTTTTTCAGTGGCAGGAAGACACCCTGGACATCCTGGATGAAAACCTGCTCCAGAGCGCTCTTGACCTCAGACTGGGACTGATACAGATGGAAAAGCGCTATATAAATGCAGTCCATTTACTTAAGAGGTGCTGCGAAGACAAATGGACAAAACTGAACAAAGATAGGTGCGCCAAGCTTGTGGCATCATATTCAAGAAGACCTGAGGCTGTAATTGCTGCCAAAGGTGCATCAACAAATTACCGAGCAAAGGGTGTGAATACATGTACATGCATATGTGATTTCTTAGTTTTTTTAAGTTAAAAAAAAAACTTTTCATGTTGTCATTATGGTGTATTGTGAATAGAGAGAAGATAAAATGAATTTACTACATTTTGAAATAAAGCTGTAACATAACAAAATGTGGCAAAAGTGAAGCGCTGTGAATACTTTCCAGATGCACAGTATCCCTCATATCAGAGTTCAACAAAAGGTCTCTGGGGATTAATTGCATTTAATCACTGTAATTGAAAAAGAAAAAAATGTAACACACAAAATCAGTGTTCCTTATAGCTCCTTTCACTTTGGAATATCAGCATAAAATGTAAAATACAACATACCAGGTATCTTCCCGGTGATGAGTACCGAGTCTTCGAACAGCCAGATGTTGCCCTGACTGTGAGGCAACAACAGCAACGTCACAGCGGAAAAAACTGCAGAGGTTAAAAAATAGCAATGAGATTTACCTGTGACAGCAGCTAACTTTTAAAATCCTTTAATATTGAAGGACATTTTAAAGAAGGACATTTAAAATTGTAATATGTGAATTTCTCCACTGTGAGATCAATAAAGTCTTATCTTAATATTCCAATAAGATGTGTTTACAAGTAAATAACTTCTGAGAAAAAGATTTGCTTTTTTTGCTGCATGCTGAAAAATACTCTGTGCTTGAAGATGTCACACTTGGAGATAGGGATGTCCTAATCTGATCACAGCGATTGCTACTGCACCATATCAAGGCATTTTTTGTCTTTGGATTAATCAGTATCCGATTTATCCAACATGAGTGTAATATAGATCAGGGTGAATTTGGTCTTTATAAGCGGTGTACTGATGGTGCTAACAGCCACCACTCTAACCCAAACCTATCAGCAGTTTTATGGTACATTTTTAAAGGGTATTTATGCTCTGCTTCACTTCAAATATGAAGTAGGTCTGTTTCTGGTGCATGTGGTGTGGTGGAAAAAAAGTGACATCCCAACATGGAAAATAGACTTAAACCAGCTGATGTTTATATTGTCCCAGTTTCTGCGGCAGATTGTAGTACTGCATCATATCTCATTTTACGGTTCATTAGTGCATTAGAAAACGGAGGCGCCTCCGATCAGGATGATACTTTATCTTTTATTTAAAACATTCTTCTAAATTTAACCTTCCTTTAATACGACACCTCCCTGCTCCTTTTAGGAAATCATGTCCAGTCTGGGTTTTGAGGTGACACAGACAATAGAGGCCATGCACCCACCATGACCACGCCTCCCTTTATTTATTTATTTTTACACTGTCAAGAGATGTGGCCCCGCCCCCCTCTGCGTGTGATTCAGCACAGGACAAAGACGGTCTGCTGAGGCAGGGTTCGGCTGTGATTACAGGAAGCAGCGTTTGGCTCTCTTTCACCGCGTGGCTTCATGATGAGCCAACATGTGCTGTGCAGTGCTGCAGACAGTTCACTATTCTAACATGACCCTGAATAATGTATTATTCCTGTATGTCTGCTTGGACCTCAAGTGGATATTGTTTGATGTATTTTCTGAGACATTGGAGTTATTTCACAGAAATGTAATTATGTCATTTTCACCTCTACAGTTGTCTTCAGTTTCACTTACTTTGCTGTAAGCTCCAAAATAATTTTTCTTACAGGTTATCTGTTCATACATATTGAGATTTGTGTCAAGTTTTTGCATAAGTACTGCACTGTCAGAGCAGTTTTAATTCAGGACATTTGCATCAAAGCAACTTTATTGAGTAGAGGTAGGTACTACATTTTTGTGCTGAAAAGTTATGTAACAAAAAAAAAAAAAAGAGAAGAAAAAAAATTCTCAAGTGTTTCCAAATTAAATGTAGTTTAATAGCCAGATACTCAATTTTTTTTTTTCAAAAATAGTTGCAAAATAATCCTCCTTATCTCTGTCATCAAGAATTCTTCATGAACAAGTTTTAACTGTTAAAAACAATTATGACATTCATTATCAGTAATTATGGGCAGCACAGCGGCTTAGGTCACAGGATCGATTCCCACCTGTGGTCTTTCTGTGTGGAGTTTGCATGTTTTGCGTGTGTTCCCTCCGAGAACCAAAAAAAAAAAAAAGAAGAAAAAAACCTCGTCTCACACACACAGTTCTGTCCACACACGGCTGCGAAACAATAAATATCTATTAAATGTTCCTCTTGTAATAAGTGTGCCAAACACAGTGTGTTGAAATAGCAATAATTATAGCAGAATTGTAATGGTCGGCACCTCTGCCGCAGGAAAACCCAACAGGAGGCAGCCAGCTCAGTCTCATGCTTTTTTTTGTAAGTGATACTGTCACAAAATGTGTCATACCCCTACCCCAACCATAACCCCCATGCCCGCAAATAATTCTGTGATATCGTCACAAAAATTTAATGACGTATCAAAAATTAACAGATTAAACCACTTTTCGCGATGCCATCATGAACTGGCGAGCACTTCATTATCAGATGCTCTATTACCTTTGGACAACAGTACATACCTGGCTGGGAGTGCCAGTTAAGCTTATATATTAAGATTTTTTTTCTTTATTTTACTGACAATTCATCTCTTAAACTAGTGCCAGTATTTAAGTGCGACTTAGATACTGAGAATCAATTTAAAACAAAATAAACAAGAGCAATCAGAGTTTTTTGACGTCTGCCATATATATAAGGGGATATCTTGATCCAGAATCCGGATCTGGATCCGGATCACCTCCAAAATTCAGTGGAGTCTTCCATGCCTTAATATCTATCTGTGGTGCAAATTTGGTGAGAATCCGTGAAGAAGTTTTGAAGTAATCCTTCAAAGCCTATATAAAGGAAAATCTTGATCCAGAATCCGGATCTGGATCACCTCCAAAATTCAGTGGAGTCTTCGTTATCCTAATATCCATCTGTGGTGCAAATGTGGTGAGAATCCATGAAGTAGTTTCGAAGTAATCCTTCAAAGCCTATATAAAGGAAAATCTTGATCCAGAATCTGGATCCGGATCACGTCCAAAATTCAGTGGAGTCTTCCATGGGCTAATATCTATCCCTGGTGCAAATTTGGTGAGAATCCGTGAAGTCGTTTTGAAGTAATCCTTCAAAGCCTATATAAAGGAAAATCTTGATCCAGAATCGGGATCTGGATCACCTCCAAAATTCAGCGGAGTCTTCCATGGGCTAATATCTATCTATGGTGCAAATTTGGTGAGAATCTGTGATGTAGTTTTGAAGTAATCCTTCAAAGCCTTTATAAAGGAAAATCTTGATCCAGAATCCGGATCCAGATCACCTCCAAAATTCAGTGGAGTCTTCCATGGGCTAATATCTATCTGTGGTGCAAATTTGGTGAGACTCCCTGAAGTAGTTTCGAAGTAATCCTTCAAAGCCTATATAAAGGAAAATCTTGATCCAGAATCTGGATCCAGATCACCTCCAAAATTCAGTGGAGTCTTCCATGGGCTAATATCTATCTGTGGTGCAAATTTGGTGAGAATCCCTGAAGTAGTTTTGAAGTAATCCTTCAAAGCCTATATAAAGGAAAATCTTGATCCAGAATCCGGATCACCTCCAAAATTCAGTGGAGTCTTCAGTACCCTAATATCCATCTGTGGTGCAAATTTCGTGAGAATCCATGAAGTAGTTTTGAAGTAATCCTTCAAAGCCTATATAAAGGGAAATCTTGATCCAGAATATGGATCTGGATCCAGATCACCTCCAAAAATTAGTGGAGTCTTGCATTTTGTCAAATTTTATCAAAATCCCTGCAGTAGTTTTGACGTAATCCTGCTAACAGACAGACAAATAAATAAATAAACACTGATGATTTTATTACATTCTTGGCGGCCGTAATAAAATCAACTCCAGTAATAAAAGAACAAATGCCAATAACAAAAGTGCACCGCAACAGTGCCCAAAAAGAGCTAATAAAACAGACCCATGGTATATTTCTGCATTATGAGTAATGAGAAGAAACTGAGGTGGTGAGCAGCTAAAATGTTTCATTTAAAGCAGCATCTGTAAATGGAAATAATCATTTTTCTTTTGTCATTTATTAAAAGATCCATCACCTCAGTGCATTTTTTGTCTTAGACTATAAGTTTGGTGACGTGCATTAGCTTGCTGAATGGGGGTATAATATGACCCCTTTAAGGCTGGTGCACAGCCTGGTGGCAGAAGATGTTTAAGCTGCTTTTAACAATGAATTCTGCCTCTGACTGATGTTTTTCAACTGACTGGAAACAATCGATATCGGGTGTCAGATGTGCCATCTCTATTTTCCTGCTCATTAAAGTTTAATCATGTTTTATCAGTTGTCACTTTGTTGGTATGAAATATCATGTTAGCTTTCACAGACAAAACATAGAAAAGTGGGCGGAGGGACTCACTTGGTCTCTTAGTGGTCTTCCATGGGAGGGGGCCGGGCACGTAGCCTTCCATGTTGCCCAGCAGGGTAAGAGTGAGTTCTGGACTGTACGCCACCCAGAGTAGAACCTCACCTGTATCCCCTGTTCGGGCGGAGTGCCTCAGGGTGTGGTTCACATAAACGTCCACTGAAGCCCCCGGCAGTGGCTGACGGGTCACCAGGTCCTTCATGAGGACCTTCAGGGCGAACTGAGGTTCTGAACAGAAAACACAAAGACACAGGAATTGATTCCTGATAAAGTCCCATATAAAAAGTTGTTAAAACGACGATTATTAATAACAAACGTGATTTTTTTTTAAAAAGTATATAAGTCGCAGAGCCTCTCAAACTAGTAAAAAGACCGTGACTTATACGCTGAAAAATATGGTAAAGCCACCAGAGCTGTCAAAAAAAAAAAAAGAAATCAGAAGTTGAAACAGATTTTATTTCCCCTGGAGACTCTCATTTATCTGGTCTGAAGATTTTGGGAATATCTTATTTCACTGCTTTCCTGAGGATATTTTCACACCTGAAAGTGTGGAACAAGGATGGAACCAAGGTTCATAGTTGTATAGGTTTAATCTGGTTACTTTGGTTTCACACTGTGATGCTGTGTTCACACAAAGGCCTTTTCACAGCATCCTGAAGTCATCTATCAACGAGGCTCCGTACGTCTCTCTATACTTGACAGTGACTGATTTGTAGACGTGTGCGCGTCTGATGTTGGCGTATTGTCAATTTGGTGAACAACACAAACTTCTGTTTCAACAAAGATAAAAGAACTGAGATTCCTTATGATACATCGACTATCCACCACCTATTAGTGTTGTGGTATTTTTAACCAGCTGACTTGCCTTCAAGGGATTAAAATTTTCAACTTTCACCACCTGCCACAGTGACACAGACAAAACGGATGTTATTTTATCTTTACTGTGGAGAAAATCCAGGAAGTGAGACGGGGGGGCTTGCAAAAGACAGTCACTCGGTTTTAATCAATTAAACATAAATAATTAGATTTATTACAGACAGGAATTAAGCTATAACCTGACAAAATGTTGAGATTTGAGGCAAAGATCAGAGCCAGAGCTCCTTGTTTCAACATAACACTGTGCAAAATTAACTGAAATTAACTTTAAATTTACTGAATTATTGCATGTTTCGTTTCTTCTTCTACTGTTGAATGGGTGATGATAATATGATTCAAATTCCAGTAACTGATCCCAAAGTCTGAACTATTCAACAAACGTTTTCAGTTTGATCCGGACCGAGACCACCTCTTTTGGGGAGACCATGGTCCGAAGCAGCTTTCACACCTGCTACAGTAATGTGCACCAAAGTGAAAAGTCAGACAGTCTAGAGTAGACCAAATAAGGTGGGTATGAAAGCACCTTCAGAGCCATCCATCCATTTTCTATACCCCCTCACTCCAGTAAGGGGTCACCGGGTGGATGGAGCCTATCCCAGCAGTCATGGGGTGTGAGGCGGGGTACACCCTGGACAGGACACCAGTCTGTCGCAGGACCACATACAGACAAACCCCTACAGACAATTTAAAGTTTTCAATCCATCTAACCTCCATGTCTTTGGAGCACCAGGAGAGAAGAACTCAAACACAGGGAGAACATGCAAACTACAAACAAAAGGCCCCAGGTGGGAATCGAACCCACAACCTTCTTGCTGTGAGGCAACAGTGCTAACCACTAAGCCACCATGCTGCGCCCTCAGATCCATTTTCTGTTAAATACGAGTATTTAAAATCTGACAGGCCTTCTGCCTTCTTAACATGTTGACTTTGACTTAGCGACATGGCTGGGAGAGCTGAACAAGTCAAGTCCGGGAGCATGTGCTGGCACTGTGCTTTGCAACACCACAGAAACACCCTGGGTCCTGGATGGCAACCACCTAGGCAGACAACTGGTCCATTCCTACATCTCTAAAATGACCATCTATCTGCAGCAACCAGGTGAAACGTGGGCCTCTCCTTGGCCTTCTCCAGCTACTGGGCTCCTCAACACTCAGGCACCTGTGTGCTGGATCACGCAGAGAGAAATGCACCACATGGCCACAACGTTAATGCTGCCGCTCCCTCACAATGCAAGTGATAGACCTCACTGTAACCACTCAAACGATACAAAGTCATTCCAGCAGTACCCAAGGGTCCTTCGAAAACACCAAAGACATCCAGTAGTCGCCTAAGGTCAATGGTTAGCGCCCAAATCTCACAACCACACAGCAAGACAGGCAGCAGTAGAACCCTAAAGACTTGGACCTTCGTTTGTCTGAAAAGATATTGGCACCGCCAAACACCTCCGTCCAGTGAGAGCTGAACAGGTAACTGTTAACCATGCATGAATTCAATTAATAATAAAATAATCACAACCCCACCCCCCGGTCTTGTTCTTTCGGCAGAGCGCTGATTTATTCCTTCAGTAACCTTTCCCTCACCATGAAATAAAGATGAGACAAGCATGTTGAAAACACATCAGAAGCTCATAACAGCAGAAAGGAGGAGATGCATTACAATGTTAGACATCTGGTTCATAAATATGTGGACATTACCTTTTCTTTTCTTTCTTTGTAAGCCACATATCACAGCAAATTAAAAGATACAGAAGCTCATAGTACAGATGGTCAGATTACACCGAAGCTAAATGACATCTCCATCACGAGACCAGTGTAGGAATTGATTCATTCTATGAAATCTAATTACATGTTATTACATTATTATTATAAAATAATAACATAAATTAAAGATTTGCGTGCACCCTTGGAGGACGTTCATTTACTCACTTTTATAGGATAAGCCCTTGTTTCTAAAAGACAAGTAAAATGTCCTAACTGCCCACGCTCAATAAAAAATCAACATGGGTATTGTTGGTTTTTATGTTACATCAGTATAAGTCTAAGATGTAGCTTCTATGATATAGAATCAAGTTTTATGGGTGAACACATTCAAATCATGTACTTTTAACATAACATGCAACAAGTTTAAATTTAACTTGCTCAGTGAACATAATAAAATTATGGAAAGTATTTAATGTAGCCAGAAACAATTTTGCTGAGTGACAAAAATGTAAATTTGTTGGGTTAACATGATGAATTTGTGTTACTGTTACTTAATTACCATAGGTCAGGCCAACTAGATTTATAAGGGTAAATGTAACAAAAAAACACTAAGTCGTTTTGGCTGCTCGCTTGTTTGTGCTTGGGGCTGCCACAGCAAATTCAAGGTGGATTTGCATAAATTGTGCTGATTCAACGCAGCAAAGTTAAGTTGACAACAAGAAGGGCATCTGGTGTAAAACCTGTGCATATTCAACATGCAGATCCACCTCAGATTTAATGTGGCAACCCCAAGTGCAAACAAAGGAGCAGCCGAAGAGACTTAGTGTTTTTTGTTACATTTTGTTACAAATCTAGTTGGCTTGTACCATGGTAATTGAGTAACAGTAACACAAAACAAAATTACATTTAGGTCTATATTTACCTTTTCAAATCTAGTTGACCTGAACCATGGTAATTAGGTAACAGTAACATAAATTCATCATGTTGGCCCAACAAATTTACACTTAGGTCACTCAGCAAAATTGTTTCTGGCCAGGTTAATGTATTTTACTTGGGTGGAAATACTTTACATAATTGCTTTATGTTCACTGAGCAATTTATTTTTTTGAGTGCAATGTCAAAGTCTACATTACCCTTCCTATTTATCAATCAGGGTTTCAACTATTTTCATCATCCACTAATTGAGAAAAAAATCAAACAATTAATCTATCAGTTGTTAAGGCCATAAAATGTCAGAAAATGGCGAAAAATGTCAATCAGTGTTTCCCAGAGCCCAAGACAATGCCTTCAACTGTCTTATTTTAATACACAACACAAGGACATTTGATTTAGTGCCAGAGAGGAGTGAAGAAAGACAAACTAAAAAAGAACATATTTAAGAAGCTGGAATCAAAGAATTTACAGATTTTGACAAACCATGACTCAAAATGATTGACAGACAATTATAAAAATTGTTGTCAATTAGTAACTGATTAATCGTTGCAGTTCTATTATCAACCTCAAGTACCAACAGAAATGTAATTCCCAAAAGGAAGCAAAACCGACTGCTGGGTTGCAAGACAGATGAGAACATCTATCAACCTTCCTGCTTCGATTGATGGAGAGGACAAAACACACAAAAAAACCCCTCAGGATCAATCCCTGAAATAAATCCAACAACCTATGAAATCTCCCGAGGGAACGTTCGAACAAGATGCCCTTGTCCTGGTCTGACTTCTTCTCATACAAAGGATTAATTCTCCTGGAACCTTCCTTCTGGATACAAAAACTGTTTTGTTCAGAAAACGGAACGCCGGGATAAACCTTCTAAGAATTCATGGTGGTGCCACTTTTTGATCCTCTTGTAGTTAAATTTACTGTGATGTTTCATCAGCCTTTGATTGGGGAGTTGGGATGACACATCTATCAGGTCATCGCTTCACGTTGATCATACGGTACAACTGTAATTGCCCATTTGTAACGGCAGATGTGTGACTGGTGGAATTCCGAGTGATCACACAAACACATCATATCTGCGTAAACACAGACGCTTCAGCAGTGAAGTCAGCAGAGAGCGCGGGATTTCCTGCGGTATAGGGATCATCATTCTCTCTAGTAATACATCACCTGCCCAACCGGGCCAGAAAGATAATCCCCCAAACTCGACATTATACACCCTAATCCTATTAGAGCACTGCCCAGACTGACACTGATTTATTACCAGCAGTTTATCAATAGAAACAACCTGTGATTCCGGCTAATAGCCTGTCATTTAGGATAATTAGTGTCTTTGGAGGGCTGCTTCTTAATGTTTTTTAAAGCCAGGATATGCTACATTTTTCTTTCTTCATTGCAAATTCAACATTGTTTGTCTCTTTTGGATTTGTTCTGTTGGTTGTATGAACCAATACATTTGATGTCATCTAAACTATGGCAAGATTTCTTTTTTTTTGTTTTGTTTTTTTTTGGTTGACATTTTATTCTCTATAGGTTTTTAATGGAGCAGCAGATAGCAGAATATTTACAGAGGAATCCTTCAAATGGTGATATTAGCACCAAATTTGGCAAAAGTACACCTTAGATATTACTCTTTTGAAAAAAAAAGATGGGCCACTTGAATTTTCAATAGGCGGCCACGTAGGGGTCAATTGAAGAATTACATAGGGGTCAAAATATAAAAATGCTCTAGTCATATTAAAAATTATACCACATTATTTGACTGATTGTAAAAAATCAAAAAAGGCATAGTTTGGACTATCTATGACTGAATTCTATGGAGTTATGGGGTAAAAACAACAAGAATGGTGACAAAGTTCAGTTTCAGTTTGTACAGGGGTCAAAAGTTAGAGTTGCTTCAATTTTCTTCAAAGGTGATGCAAATTATTGGTTGAGTTAATAGGGTTTCAAAAAGGAATAGTTTGCACCATGTATCGTGCTTAGTTATCATGTTACAGGGTATCATATGTCACATGTCATAGAATTCAATGGACGTCAACATTATTTGACCTTTACTTTAGAGACCAAACATTCAACACAGTCAAAACTATTCCATTTATTAATCCAAGTAGCTCAATCAACAATTTGCACCATTTTTTACTAAAATTGGAGCAACTTTAATTTTTGACCCCTGTACAAACTGAAACTGACCTTTGTCACCATTCTTAAGGTTTTTCCCCCATAACTCCATAACATTCAGTCATAGATAGTCCAAACTACCTTTTTGGAATCTTTATGATCAGACAAATAATATGGTATAGTTTTCAATATGACTGGAGCATTTTAATATTTTAGCCTCTGTGTAATTCTTCAAGTAACCCCTACGTGGCCGCCTACTGAAAATTCAAGTGGCCCGTCAGTTTTTTGAAAAGAGCAATGTCTGAGAATTTGTGCTGGAGTTGGTGCTTGTATCACCAAATACCATGTATCACCTTGTTGCAGTTATTTTCTGCACTATTGTTCCAACATTTGCAATTACAGCACACTGCAAAAATACATCACAGAATCATGAACGTTCTAATAAATGTTCCATAAGTGATTCAAACAATTCAAAAATAAGTGATATTTTGGTGAAAGGTATTGATTAATATTTGCAAGAATGGTTGTGATTCAAATAATTGAAATGATCTGAATGTAATATGTGACAGAGGCCAGTAGGAGTCGCTGTGCAGCAGTAGGCAGTAAACCTCGCTCCCCAACAGCTAAAAGGATTCTCTGGGGACAATGTCAGGGCCCCGGGGTTTTAGCCTTCTGAGAGACTGCCTACCGTGCCAGAGAATGTGAGTTTGAATCCTGAAGAGCGCAACTAAGAGTTGTAACACAGACAAAACAGAGCAAACTACTGCATATATGTACACATATATACTGAAGAACAACGTCAATGATGTGCAATTATAAATTAACTATCAGCATATATCTAGGTTGAAAGCAGACACTGTGTAAAGTCCACTTCCTAAAATGTATTATTTATTTATTTTACAGGTAAATATAGTTTGGGTTTCATGTTAAAAATTCTGAAAGTCCCACAATCTTATGACTTGGGTTGTAGACAATCTCCTGCTATGAGGTAAGTAAAGGCACAGAGTGGCTCACTGCAGACTTTTGTGATATATGTCAATGCTGTACCTGGACTGGGGTCTGTACCTGGACTGGGGTCTGTACCTGGACTGGAGTCTGTACCTGGACTGGAGTCTGTACCTGGACTGGGGTCTGTACCTGGACTGGGGTCTGCACCTGGACTGGGGTCTGCACCTGGACTGGAGTCTGTACCTGGACTGGAGTCTGTACCTGGACTGGAGTCTGTACCTGGACTGGGGTCAGCACCTGGCTGGAGTCTGTACCTGGACTGGGGGTCTGTACCTGGACTGGGGTTTGCACCTGGACTGGGGTTTGCACCTGGACTGGAGTCTGTACCTGGACTGGGGTTTGCACCTGGACTGGAGTCTGTACCTGGACTGGAGTCTATACCTGGACTGGGGTCTGTACCTGGACTGGAGTCTGTACCTGGACTGGGGTTTGCACCTGGACTGGAGTCTGTACCTGGACTGGGGTCTGCACCTGGACTGGACTCTGCACCTGGACTGGACTCTGCACCTGGACTGGGGTCTGCACCTGGACTGGGGTCTGTACCTGGACTGGAGGCTGTACCTGGACTCCTGGTTACACTGACTTGGTCTGGGTTTGTGTGACATTCTCAGTCATTCAGCTATGACTCCTCCTCCCCATGCTCCTCCTCCCTTTGGAAAGGGGGCGGAGTGACCATAAGCTCCTTTGCATTTAAAGAAACAGGCCTAAAAAAAAAGTTGTTTCATATAAACCAGATTTTTTTTTATGGTGGCTTTCCTTTTATTTATTTATTTGATTGTATTACCTCAATGTCTTGGCAGTATTTTTGGCTTTGTTTTAAGACACTCAGTAATTTAGATTAGATTGCTGAAAAATGTTATAAGTGCCTTCTTAAAAAAAAAAACAAACCATCATAAAATAAAAATAAATAAATTCAAAGACATTTTAATGCTGTTCAGGAAAAATGACCTATTTTACCCTGATACCATCAAAAATAGATGAACAAACAGAATATTCCCAAAGGTTTGTGCTGTTAAAATGGGTTTGGTTCCCTCACTGATCCCGTTTTAACAGCACAAACCTTTCAGCATTATTTTGTGTTTTTAATTCCTATTTTCTCAATCCAATATTCCCCAAGTGGATGAATAAATGTGATTGAAATGAAGAAGGAAAATTTTTATAATTTTATATACACTCCGTTTTTATAAAAAATGCTGTTTTTGGTTATTATTTTTAAGGACCCGGTCGAGCTGATTCTTGGCTTCGGTTCGGCACAAACACGCGGACTCGGTGTGTTGTCGTCTCGGGAACAAAGACTGTTCCGTGTTTACCTGCTGTGGGGGCGAAGGTGGCGGCAGCGGCGGCCGCGGCGCTCAGGCCATTGTCCCCGGGCAGGCCGCCGCCCTCCTCCGCCGCTCTCACCGCCCCATCCGGCACGAAAATCAACAGCAGCGACGGCAGCAGGACGAGCAGCGGCGGCGGCGGGGATCGCTGGGCAGCGGGCATGACGAGAGGAGCAGCAGGCTCAAAGACATAACGAACAAGAACAGAGAACCGGCTACAGCGGCGTTTGTCCTTATGGCGCAGGCCGCATCCCGCTGCTGGTGTCCCGGCAGAGGAGGGGCGAAAACCCCGCGGAGGGACGACGTGCTGGTGCTGAGGCTGGGCGTGCGGCCAAAGATCGACGACGCTGAAAGAGGCGTCACTCGACGAGAAAACGCTGACAAAAGATAAGTGTTGCCAGATATGAGGCGAGAAACAAGTACGGCACAATCATCAACAGGGTCACTGTGCGAAAGGATTGTGCGTTTTTGGCAAACATTTGTACAGACATTGTTTGACATGTAATAAAAAAAAAATGCCACGCTGAGTGCCAAGATTAGTTTTTCTGTGGGTGGAATGGACTTCCAATTCAATTTTTCAATTTATAAAGGCGCCAAATCACAAAGTTGCCTCAAGGCGCCCCCACACAAAAAGCAAGTTCAAATCAAATTAAAATGAGTGAGTAAATTAAAAGATTCAAATATATACAATTAAAAGACACAAGGAAAAGAATAAAACAGATTAGAAAAATAAAAGCTATTCATAAAAAAGGGAGTAAAAATACGTTTTTAGTCTTGACTTAAAAATGTCCACAGAATCTGAGTGCCAGTCGCAGGGAGACTGTTCCATAGAGCGGGTACACGATAAAAGAAGGCTCTTTGACCCGCTGACTTCTTCTTCACCCCAGGAACACACAGTAGAGCCATATCCTGTGACCGCAAAACCCAGGCCGGTACATAGGGTTTCACCAAATCGGCCAGGTAAGAAGGCCCCAGTCCATGAACAGTTTTATAGGTTAGCATCAAGACCTTAAAATTTGCACTTACAGAGACAGGAAGCCAGTGCAAAGATGCCATAATGGGTGTGATATGTTCAAACATTCTGCTTCGTGTCAAAAGTCTGGCAGCAGCATTCTGAACCAGATGGAGACCCCTAATGCTGGACTGCAGTAACCCTGAAAATAGGACAATACAATAATCCAATCTAGAAGAAACAAAAGCATGAATCAGGGACAGTCTCAGCGTCAGCCATAGACAAGATGGGGTGAATCCTCGCTATATTTCGCAGATGGAAAAAAAAGCAAAAAAAAAAAAAAATAGATCTGTTGGAAAACATAGAACATTCAATTTGTGTCTACATGACATATGAAGTGCGGTATTCTGTTTTCTTGCAAGATCCATTCTAACCACAATTACACAGATTTTAGAAGAAAAAGAACCTCGGCATATCTAATTTATACATATAAACAATGTGCAACATTTGGTGTTTTTACCATAAAACATACAATTGTAGTGGTTTTACGCCATCCTTTTTCAAAGAGTGCTCTGTGAGTGACCCCTAGTGGTTCATGAGAATATATTCTAACTTAAAAGTGTTTCTCAAACAGTATAAAATGTCTCAAATGTCTAATACATAGTAGCATATATGTATTATTTTCATTATTATCTCAACTTGTATGTAAATTATTATTGTTTATAAATATTTGTGGAGTTACATGGTCTGTACATTTTTGTTTTTATTTAGTTTATTTTTTATTGGATAAGTGGTCCTTGGTTTGAAAAAGGTTGAGAAACACTGTTTTATACAAATCTGCCCACGCTATAAATGAAACATTGTTCTACAAACACCCCAGACTAACTGAGCTTTAACAACAACAACAATAATAATAATAATAATAATAATAATAATAATAATAATAATAATAATAATAATAATAATAACCATCCATTGGTGTCCATATCTTCCAGGAATTTTACATAGACCTAAAGCTACAGTGTGTAGGATTTAGGGGTATTTATGAGCAGAAATGTAATATAGCATTCATAACCATCTGCAACAAGGAACCAATATGTTTTCACGATCTTGGAATAAGCCCTTCATACCAACATGAATGAGTGGGCACTCTCATGGAGGCCACCATGTTGCATGTACCCTGAAATGGATATACATACTCCACCTTTAATTAATCAGCAGATGCCCTGCGCTGTCTCCTGGCTGATAGTGCATGCTGACAAGTATAAGAACCCTATTTTTTGTGAAATGGAGGATTATACCTATTGCTTATCACAAGACAAAGCAAGCGAGCATGAATCCATGTTGCTAAAGAGGCAAAAACGTAAAGGGAAAGAAAAAGCATAATGCAGTCTGCAGCCTTACCACAAGATGGCACTAAATCCTACACACTGTAGCTTTAGAGACTTAAAGCAGCATCTAGTGTTGATCTTTCAAATTGCATCTAAACCAGTAGATGACCCTTGCCCCTCCTTACCAATCATGCACTTTAACCTGTTGCACTGCTATGCTACGATTGTAAACTTTTTCACATTATAAAACATCATGGTTGCCGAACGAGACTTTTGCTGTCACTGAACAGCTTTCACAGAGGCTCGCTGGTATCTGCACAGAGGACATTATTGAATATTAACACACATGTTAATAATTAACAAGTGGACTGGAGGTGTAACGTCTGAGTTCACATTGTTAGCAGCCCAAACCTCATTGGCACCACAGTAACACCTCCACATTGGAAAGAAGGCTCTTAGGAGCGCACAAAAAACATGAAGCTTAAATCATATAGGTTTTGTTGCGTGGTCCGATCTGCCTCCTTTGTGAGAACACAATTACAGAACATTGATTGGCTTGCAAACTGAAATCTTACCACAAGATGGCAGTGAAAACTACATTATGTTGCTTTAAATTTCAACCACCACATCTTGAAATGTTTTCAAATTGTTGATGTATCGTGTACAAGCTCAAGTCAATACAAGTAAACCAACCACAATATTAACAATGCTTCTTTAAAAAAAAAACTGTACTGAATGAATTGAATGCAGATGGAAATATTTGAAATTTTGTTGATTCTTATTTGAATATTCAGAAAGAGTTTAAACAATGACAGCATTTCGTACACAACCCACACATTCTAGGTGACTTTTGTAAAAAGGACAAAATTACTTTTGATGGGCTGACCTGGCAACACTGAAAATAACCTGCTCTGTTTTGCTGAACATGGAGAGATGCTCATGTGGGACTTCTGCTGACACATGAATGAAGAACAAGAAGAAGGACATTTATTGCCTTTATTGTTGTTCCATAATGCATAGAACAAAATTGGTCTTCTGCATTTAAGCATTCCTTATTAAAACTGGATATAATCTGATGCATTTCAGAAACATTGCCTTTGAAAAAACCATGTCATAGACTGTGTGTATATATGTTGAACAGTTCTACTGCTTATAATTCCAGTACCCAGAGTGCTTTGTAGTAGAGGTAGGCAATACCGGGAATTTTGGTATTGATCCGATACCAAGTAAATACAGGCCCAGTATTGCTGATATTGATACCGATACCGATACTTTTTCATATTTAAGCTTCATAGATCCAAAGGATCCAAAAGACCTAGGATAGAATTTCACCAAACATTGTACGTGACAGCAAAATACTTTATTATCTCAATCAACATTTTTGTTTAAAAAATATCACTCAACACAACTTAAAACAAAATCTGCTGAGGTAGAAGGCTGACTTGAGGAGAGCGCTGAGTGGGCGGGCCAGGCTGAGCCTACCTGCATGGCTGTTGGCTGGCGCCGCTGAGCCATATGACAGCGCAACAACAAAAGACCAGAGGGGGGAGGGTGTGCTGCTCCTTGTTGTGTGACACAGTGCGGCACTGCTCTTTCAGACAGAGAGTAGACTTTGATGAATCTGCGTGTGCAGCAGTCAGTGCGTGCGGGAGAGAAAAAAAGCTTGAGTATTGATCTTTTTACACGAGGATCGTTCAATATCAATACCAACGTTGGTATCGATATTAAGATTGATCCGCCCACCTCTGCTTTGTAGCGTTTGAAATTAACGCTTGCCTGATTGTCTGGGTTAAGTAGAAAAGCTGGTCAGACAACAGTTACATTGTTTGAACTGGATAAACACAAAACTGTTGTTTACAATGCTTCATTTTCTCAGCATCATTATCTTTGAGTTCAGCTCATCGTGACAATCCCTCTGTGCAGGAAGACTGTCTCCTGGTTGACTCCCGGATGGGACTGTGGATGTGCTCAGCCAGTCCCGACACACACTGCCCCCTGACAGATGCTGCACCAGAGTTGATCCAGAGACGCCTGTGCATGGGTTTGTTTAATGTGGGAATGCAGTTGCACACCAACAATCAAACAGTCCTTGACGGACTCTTAGTCTGGTCCGACGGCTGGGAAATCCAAGATAACTGGGTCTGAGGACCTGCTGTAGCCTTCATCCACCTTCACAGCCATTGGGTTACAACCCATGACCTCCTCCGCCTGATCCACCATTGAGGACTTCTTGTTTCACCAGAGTCTTGTTAAGTATCTTGTGTTCAGGGTTCCTGTTGGGTCCTCATGGTTTCTGTAGCGGCCATGGAGCACACAAGGTCCCCTCACCCCAGCAGATAATCCCTTACTTGACCTTTTCTCCAGGTGTCAAATTGCAGACCAGGGGTTGGATTTTGAAACCTTGGAGTTCAGCTATCAGGATGACACCACTATATTTCTCATGTTAAATGGACTGCATTTATATAGGGCTTTTCCATCTGCGTCAGATGCTCAAAGCGCTTTACACATCAGTGCCTCACATTCACCCCAATGTGAGGCTGCGGCCATGCAAGACGCCCACTACACACTGGGAGGTAGGGGGGCTAGGGGATTAAGGACCTTGCCCAAGGGCCCTTAGTGATTTTCCAGTCAGGCTGGACTTTGAACCGAGGATCCTCTGGTCTCAAGCCCAACGCTTTAACTACTAGACCCATCACTTCCATCACCTCCCTCATATATATATATATATATATATACATATATATATATATATGTGTGTGTGTGTGTGTGTGTGTTTATACGTACGAGCAAAGCACCACACAGCACCGTGAAGCCCGCTCTGTGGTGCACAGTAAAATCACGTGGTAAATTAACACTGACAGTGAACATATGGTCCCACTCTGACCATAGTAGGACCATATGTACACTGGTAGTAGTTTTTTAACACTGGTGATTTTACTGTGTACGGGGAATCCCAAACAGGAAGTGCCAAATTTTGTGTCCACAGTGAAATAGGAAAGGCCAAATGTCAAACATTTCCTGCATCGACACTTCCTGGATTGACAGATGAGATCCCGTGGAATCTCATGGGAACTCAGTGGGAACTCAGTGGCAAGTTCACATTGAAACGGGAACTGCTAAATTTTGAGTCCACAGTGAAACAGGAAATGTCAAATGTTGAACACTTCCTGGCATGGGTGGAGCTAGAGTGGAGGCCAGGTTTGCACTGGACTCACCTGAAATCTGATTGGACACTGATGAGTGACATGTCACGGCACCACGTCTGGTTGAAAAGAGCTGCATTTTGAAATCAGTGAGTCACATTGACTGCTAGGTTCCTCCTGTCCAGTAGTTGGTGCTGTGTACCACAAAAAGTTCTAATCCACATTAATTGAAGAAGAAAAATGTGTGCCCTAGATTTGAACCAAACACATTGTTTGAACTGTGGACTAATAATAGACTAATAGTGATTTTTAAACAAGCAGGCAGCTGTTGTTTAAATAACCTCTTAATTTTGCTGTCTGAGTGACGCCAGGAAGATGCATTTCACTTTAAAATACACATGCCACGGAGTGTTTCTCAACTGTACTCAAAAGTATTGGAACACTTGGCATTTCATAAATTTTAACACATTTAGCCATGCTAATGCTCCCCTGAAGCATTTGCTCAACAAAAATGTCTGAAGGACCTAAATGACATGGTGAGATGCTGAAGAGCTTCGCTCGTTCATGTCATGTTGTTCATATACATATTATCTTGCAGCAGCGCAACTTTGTGTTCAGATTTTTATCAAGAATCTTTGGGAAAAGCTCCAGTGGTTCAAGGGTAAAAAAAACAAAACACCACAGTCCCATACTTACAAATCCGCTGATGGACTTGCAGCATCTCTTGAAAGATGGAATTTTTTAAGATGGAAAGATTGGAATTTTATATATTAATCAACATAATGCAACAAGGAATAGAAGCCTCAGTGTTGACACTTCAAGGAACCTCACAGATTGTCTTTACCCAAGACAACTTATTAGAAACCACTGCCATCTACTGGTCAAATAATGTATAGTACACTTGAAATGATGGAGGCTGGAGGCCACACAGCACAGTCTCTGTGTAATTGCCATGTATGTAATGACAAGCAAAATTATCAGAGAGAGAGATTCAGTCAACTGCAGGCCAGTAAGTTTTTTTTTTATATTAACTGAGAACTTGATGATTTTAATTAAAGATGTATGTGTGGATGTTGTGCTAGTGATACTTGTTTATTTATCCATCATTGTAGGAGAAGTATTTTTGATTGGACAAGTAAAAATGTTCAAAAATAATGTGCCACACTCACCCGCTCACAAGTACCTTTCGAATGCAAGTGTGAATATCAGCAGTGCTTCTTTGAAGCCAGTGTTAATTTTTGCAAAGAATTTGATTCCACTGATTGGACTGCTCTCTGGCACATCCTGAGAATTGTCATTAAGAAGTTGATGGACATCATAAGCAGTTTACACACAGTTTTTCCACAGTGAAAACTGGCATACATGAGGGAGGTCTTCTGCTCAATGACTGGGTGTCGGTAGGGTTGAAGAAACCAGTCGTTTTGGTGCTTTTGTTGTCAAGGAGAGGTTTACTGACCTCAACTTTACTGATGATGCTGTGATCTTTGGAATAAATGGACACCTTGATTGTAGTACTTGATAAGCTGAGTGAGAATTCAGAGTGTCTGGGTTTGCAATTTTCCTGCATCAAGACTAACATCCAGGGTTTTAATGATTTTCTGGACTCGGTCATCAGGAGTGTATCTGTATGTGCTGAAAGTGGTGAAGTTGTAGAGATGTTATGTTGGCAGTGACGTTCATGTCTCTGAGTCCTCGGCTTCTGAGATGGAGAGACTCCTGGGAAGAGCTTAGGGTGTCATGAAGTCACTTGGACAGAGGTATTTGGTGATGCTGGTATCTTTACTTTGCTTGATAATGAAGGTTGAGGTCTTGAGGGTGCTGGTGCTTCTTGTCTTACTGTATAGTTGTGAGATTTGGATGCTAACCAGTGACTATGTCTTTGGTACTACATGTCTTTGGAGGATTTAGGGAGATGCAAATGAGGAGTATCACCTGCATTGTGAGAGATCACTAGCTATAACATTTTGGCCATGTCACATATTTCTCTGAGCATGATCCAGGATGCAGGTGCCTCAGTGTTGAGGACCCCAACAGCTGGAAAAACAACAACAACAAAAAAAAAAAACAAGGAGGTGCCCACGTTTCCTGGCTGTGGCAAATAGATGATTACTGTCAAGAGGTGGGGAAGGATTGCTTGTCGGCCTGGGTGGTTGCCATCCAGTGCTCAGGTCAGGTCCATGGTTTGATGAGTGGTGATGCACAGCACCAAGTGCATGCCTCCAAACTTGACTTGAACCACTCATGCTCATTCACACCAAGTATTAAATTTATGTCCCATTCAGCATCAACCCTTCAGTCATTAGACAATCTACTGTTCCACCTCATCCAAAGCTGTTCCAAGGACTTTATCTGGAATGAGGTTTCTCATCATGACAGGAAGTGGGAGCTGCAGTCTGATACTTTGACTGTAGACAGGTCTTATCAGTAACCTGACAAGGCCAGCCTGCCAAAAGGATGATTTGACAGAAGACCAGTGAAAAGCATTATTCTTTCAACAACAGAGTTTAAAAAAAGAGTCTTTGTGGAGTTATCCTGACTAAATTGACAAGGCCTTTTAAAGCCTTTGATACAGCACCGGCTGCCGCGCACAATGAAAGGCATTTAAATTTGCAGATGTCGTCTGAAAAGCTCAAATGTCAACGCTTTTCATAACAGCATCCGGGGCCTTGCGAGAGGAATAATTGATTGGTTCACCTTTTGTCTCCAGCCAAATATTCACCCAGGTGGACAAAACGGGAGCAGAAGACAGAGGAAAGTGCATCTTCTACAACTATTTGGCTTATTTTTATTTGTTTGAAAAGAAAAGTCATCTTTTCTCCTCTGACATGGAGCATGTGTGAGTTTAAATTTGTCTCCTATTTTTCAATTATTAAATAAATTTGGCATAAACACTTGTTTATGAAATACAGTGTGAGTTTCTGAAGCTGGGATGCGAAGTTTTTGTCCTATTAAGTACATAACAAAATTTGAGTTTTAGTTGATCAAAATATCAGTAGTTTTACAAGTAGTAGAGGTAGTAGTACACACTCTTGTACAGTTGGCATTGGCACTGGAGAAAAAGCTACTCTGATGCAGATTGCATCCCTATCAAAGGGCGGTCAAATGGACTGGGAAAATGCAACAGAAGTGTTGTATCCAAGGACACACACAGGCAGTCTGACTGGGAATCAAGCCCAGGGGTCTCATGTACAAAGACCTGTGTGGATTTCCTACTGAAACATGGTGTACACCAAAACCAAGAAACTGGCGTAAGCACAAGAATATCCAGATGTATCATAGTGTGCGTACGCATGGATCCAAGCACGTTCTGTTTACACATCCTACTGAACATGGAATTGAGCACACATGCACATGCACTGAACCCTGTCCTGGCCACGCATCTATTTAAATATGCAAATCCATGTAAATAGGTCCTGGAGGTGGGATTCCCCATGCTGTCACATCAGACAACATGAACACAGAAACGAATTTACACTGAGTGTGTGCTACAGATGACTGGAAATTGCATTGAGCCACACAGGGATGGTTTATTAGGTACCCTGTTAAATGGAATAATCATGAAACTGGAAAAATGTTAGTGGGATCCCATGTGTGAGTGTTGTGAAAGTGTAGGTACACGGACCCACAACAGGGGGCGCTAATGAACGGACAATGGAGGAAGTCAAATCACAAAGCTTTACTGTTGTGAACACGCACAACAAACACAACAGATTACAATTATAGCGGTAAGCCGAATTCCAATGGTGTCGTGTGGGCAGGCTCGACGATAGGAGACGTCTGTCCGAGTCGAACCAGAACCACCCGATTTCCTCTGCCACCGAACCCCGGGAATACTGGAGCCGCCAAGTCCCGAACTCCCAGGTGGCCACTGCCTCCGCTCGTCGGATCCGGTACTGCTGGCAAGGAACAGAAACAGTCAGGTGTGGGTGCGGCCGCACCCAGCAACACATGGGGTGGAAACACCACCTCCACCTCTACTCAAAATAGTACTGTAGGATTGGAATGTGAGTACTTATCCTACTTCGTCCAATACGGTCTTCAGATGACCTAAGCACAAGCAACACAGTATTAATTCTCAGAATAATACAACTGGCTGAGTTCGTTACCTCCGTAGTAGAGTGATATCTCGGCAATGAGGTGGAGATGCCGTCCTGCTGATATACCTCCCTGGTGATTGATATCAGCTGTCTCAGGTGATGGGTGACAGCTGTCACCCTGGCTGCTCCTGTGAGGCGGCAGCGCCCTCCGATGTCTGGAGCCCGCACTCCAGACAGGGCGCCCTCTGGTGGTGGTGGGCCAGCAGTACCTCCTCTTCAGCGGCCCACACAACAGGACCCCCCCCTCAACGGGCGCCTCCTGGCGCCCGACCAGGCTTGTCCGGGTGGCGGTGGTAGAAGTCGGCCAGGAGGGCCGGGTCCAGGATGAAGCTCCTCTTCACCCAGGAGCGTTCTTCGGGACTGTACCCCTCCCAGTCCACCAGATATTGAAAACCCCGGCCCATCCGTCGGACGTCCAGTAGCCGGCGCACAGTCCAAGCCGGCTCGCCGTCGATGATCCGGGCAGGAGGTGGTGCCGGACCCGGAGCGCAGAGGGGTGAGGTGTGACGTGGTTTGATTCTTGAGACATGGAATACTGGATGAATTCGCAGTGAGGCCGGGAGCTTAAGCCTCACTGCGGCGGGATTGATGATCTGGAGGATCTTAAACGGTCCTATGTACCGGTCCTGTAGTTTAGGGGAGGCCACTTGCAGTGGAATGTCTTTGGTGGACAACCACACCTCCTGCCCAGGACGATACGTAGGAGCCGGGGTCCGCCGCCAGTCTGCATGGGTCTTCGCCCTCATCCGGGCCTTCAACAAAGCAGAACGGGCGGCACGCCACACCCGACGGCACTTCCGCAGGTGGGCCTGGACCGAGGGCACACCGACCTCTTCCTCAACCACCGGAAACAATGGGGGTTGATACCCCAAACACACCTCAAAAGGGGAGAGGCCGGTGGCTGATGACACTTGACTGTTGTGGGCGTACTCGATCCAGGCCAGATGAGTACTCCAGGCCGCCGGGTGCGCGGCTGTCACACAACGTAGCGTCTACTCCATCTCCTGATTGGCCCGTTCTGCTTGCCCGTTGGTCTGGGGGTGATACCCGGACGAGAGACTGACCGTGGCCCCCAGTTCCCGGCAGAAGCTCCTCCAGACGTGCGAGGAGAACTGGGGACCGCGATCGGAGACAATGTCTGATGGTATCCCATGCAGCCGGACGACGTGGTGGACCAGGAGGTCCGCTGTCTCCTGGGCCGTTGGGAGCTTCGGGAGGGCCACGAAGTGGGCCGCCTTGGAGAATCGGTCCACTATCGTGAGGATGACGGTGTTTCCCTGGGACGGCGGGAGGCCCGTGACAAAATCCAGGCCGATGTGGGACCAGGGGCGATGAGGTACAGGCAGCGGCTGTAGCAAACCCGAGGCCTTGCGGTGGTCGGCTTTGCCCCTGGCGCAGGTGGTACAGGCCTGGATATAATCCCGGACGTCGGTCTCCAGGGACGCCCACCAGAAACGCTGCCGGACGACTGCCACGGTTCTTCGCACCCCAGGATGACAGGAGAGCTTGGAACTGTGACAGAAGTCCAGGACCGCAGCCCTTGCCTCTGGTGGGACGTAAAGTCTGTTCTTCGGCCTGGTTCCGGGGTCCGGGTTTCGTGCCAGGGCCTCCCGGACGGTCTTCTCCACGTCCCAGGTGAGGGTGGCCACGATAGTGGACTCCGGGATGATGGGATCCGGGGGATCCGACGACTCTGTTCTGACTTCGTCTTCATGTACCCGGGACAAAGCATCCGATCTTTGGCTTTTGGTCCCGGGACGGTAGGTGATCCGGAAGTCAAAACGGCCGAAGAACAGTGACCAGCGGGCTTGCCTGGGATTCAGCCGCTTGGCGGTCCTGATATACTCCAGGTTCCGGTGGTCAGTGAAAACCATGAATGGCACAGACGTTCCCTCCAACAGATGTCTCCACTCCTCAAGGGCCTCTTTCACCGCAAGGAGTTCTCGATTGCCGACGTCATAGTTCCGTTCGGCCGGGGTCAACCTGCGGGAAAAATAGGCACACGGGTGAAGGACCTTATCGGTCTTCCCGCTCTGGGATAGCACGGCTCCTATCCCTGAGTCCGAGGCGTCCACTTCAACCACTAACTGGCGACTAGGATCAGGCTGCACCAGAACGCGTGCAGACGAGAAGCGCCGTTTCAACTCCTTGAACGCGGCATCGCAACGATCCAACCAGGTGAAGGGAACTTTTGGCGAGGTTAGGGCTGTCAGGGGGCTAACTACCTGACTGTAGCCCTTAATGAACCTCCTGTAGAAATTAGCAAAGCCGAGGAACTGTTGCAGTTTCCTACGGCTTGTGGGTTGGGGCCAGTCTCTCACCGCCGCAACCTTGGCCGGATCAGGAGCGACGGAGTTGGAGGAGATAATGAACCCCAGGAAGGACAAAGAAGTGCGGTGGAACTCACACTTCTCGCCCTTCACAAACAGTCGGTTCTCCAACAACCGCTGCAGGACCTGACGGACATGCTTCACATGGGTCTCAGGGTCCGGAGAAAAGATGAGTATATCGTCTAGGTATACGAAGACGAACCGGTGCAGGAAATCCCGCAAGACATCATTAACCAACGCTTGGAAAGTCGCGGGAGCGTTTGTGAGACCGAACGGCATGACAGGTACTCAAAGTGACCCAAGGGGGTGTAAATGCCGTCTTCCACTCGTCTCCCTTCCGGATCCGAACCAGGTGATACGCATTCCTAAGATCAAGCTTGGTGAACATCTTAGCTCCATGCAGGGGCGTGAACACCGAATCTAATAGGGGCAACGGGTATCGGTTGCGAAACGTAATGTCGTTCAGTCCCCTATAATCAATGCATGGACGAAGTCCGCCGTCTTTTTTACCCACAAAAAAGAAACCCGCACCCATCGGGGAGGTGGAATTCCGGATCAACCCGGCGGCTAACGAGTCCCGGATGTAGGTCTCCATTGATTCACGCTCAGGCCGTGAGAGGTTGTACAGCCTGCTGGACGGGAACTCACTGCCCGGAACCAAATCAATGGCACAATCATAAGGATGGTGGGGGGGAAGAGTGAGCGCCAGATCCTTGCTGAACACGTCGACAAGGTCATGGTACTCCACCGGCACCATCCCCAGATTGGGCGGGACTCTGACCTCCTCCTTAGCCTGGGAGCCGGGAGGAACCGAGGAACCTAAACATACCCGATGGCAGGTCTCGCTCCACTGAACCACTACCCCGGACGGCCAATCGATCCGGGGATTGTGTTTCAACATCCAGGGAAACCCTAAAATCACACGGGAGGTAGCAGGAGTCACAAAAAACTCGATCTCCTCCCGGTGATTTCCGGACACCACCAGAGTTACAGGTGGTGTCTTATGAGTGATTGGAGGGAGTAGGGAGCCATCTAGTGCTCGCACCTGTACAGGCAAGGTACGCGCCACCAGAGGGAGCCCTATCTCCCTGGCCCATCTGCTGTCCAACAGATTCCCTTCAGAGCCCGTTTCCACCAGTGCTGGGGCTTTCAGGGTTGATTCCTCATAGAGGATCGTAACTGGGAGTCGTGTGGCAATGTGGGTGTGTCCCACGTGAATGTCTCGGCCCACCCTTAGCCCAGTCTCTAGGGGCGGGCGTTGGTGTTTAACCGCTCGGGGCAGTCTCTCACTTGGTGCTCTGTCGAGCCACAATTAAAACATACTCCGTGGACCTGCCTCCTCTGTGTATCTGGTGCCCTAAATGTTGCCCTGCTCGTGTCCATAGCTTCGTCAGCAGGGGGAGCTGTAGCCACACAGAGCGCCGGAACCGTGGAGCGTGGGGAAGGCAGGACGCGGTCGGAACCGGAAGGGAGAGGGACGGCGCGTGCCCGGCCACGCCCTTTGTCTCGTTCCCGACGACATTCTTCTAACCGATTGTCTAACCGTATGACCAGATCGATAAGCCCATCTAAATCCCGCGGTTCGTCCTTAGCCACCAGGTGCTCCTTAAGAACCAAAGACAGTCCGTTTACAAAGGCGGCGCGGAGGGCAGTGCTATTCCAGCCGGACCTCGCAGCCGCGATGCGGAAGTCGACTGCATAGGCAGCTGCGCTCCGACGCCCCTGTCTCATTGACAGTAGCACTGTTGAAGCGGTTTCTCCTCTATTAGGGTGATCGAACACAGTTCTGAACTCCCTCACAAACCCATCATATGTCTGAAGGAGCCGTGAGTTCTGCTCCCAGAGCGCTGTAGCCCAAGCGCGTGCCTCACCGCGAAGCAGATTTATGACATAAGCTACCCTGCTAGCATCGGTCGCGTACATAACAGGACGCTGTGCGAAGACGAGCGAACACTGCATAAGGAAATCCGCGCACGTCTCCACACAGCCTCCGTACGGCTCGGGGGGGGCTTATGTATGCTTCCGGGGAAGGAGGGAGGGGTCGTTGAACGACCAGTGGAATGTCAATGTTACGCACAGGATCTACAGGAGGGAGAGCCGCAGCGGCGCCCGGAGGGCGCGCTTCCACCTGTGCGGCGAGAGCCTCCACCCTGCGGTTCAGGAGGACGTTCTGCTCGGTCATCAAATCTAACCGAGTCGTGAAAGCGGTGAGGATCCGCTGCAACTCACCGATTACCCCTCCTGCGGACGCCTGCGCGTCCTGTTCTTCCATTGGCCGTTCAACAGCCGGTTGACGCCCCTCGGGATCCATGACGCTGGCCGAGATATCCTGTTGTGAAAGTGTAGGTACACGGACCCACAACAGGGGGCGCTAATGAACGGACAATGAAGGAAGTCAAATCACAAAGCTTTACTGTTGTGAACACGCACAACAAACACAACAGATTACAATTATAGCGGTAAGCCGAATTCCACTGGTGTCGTGTGGGCAGGCTCGACGATAGGAGACGTCTGTCCGAGTCGAACCAGAACCACCCGATTTCCTCTGCCACCGAACCCCGGGAATACTGGAGCTGCCAAGTCCCGAACTCCCAGGTGGCCACTGCCTCCGCTCGTCGGATCCGGTACTGCTGGCAAGGAACAGAAACAGTCAGGTGTGGGTGCGGCCGCACCCAGCAACACACGGGGTGGAAACACCACCTCCACCTCTACTCAAAATAGTACTGTAGGATTGGAATGTGAGTACTTATCCTACTTCGTCCAATACGGTCTTCAGCTGACCTAAGCACAAGCAACACAGTATTAATTCTCAGAATAATACAACTGGCTGAGTTCGTTACCTCCGTAGTAGAGCGATATCTCGGCAATGAGGTGGAGATGCCGTCCTGCTGATATACTTCCCTGGTGATTGATATCAGCTGTCTCAGGTGATGGGTGACAGCTGTCACCCTGGCTGCTCCTGTGAGGCGGCAGCGCCCTCCGATGTCTGGAGCCCGCACTCCAGACAGGGCGCCCTCTGGTGGTGGTGGGCCAGCAGTACCTCCTCTTCAGCGGCCCACACAACATGTGAGGTCATAAATGCTGTGGGCTCAGAACAGCGCACACACAAACACACTGAAGTTAAAAAAAAGTGAGGTGCACCACGGCTGACAGTGATATTCACAACTTTATACACGTGTTTATTAACAAATACTGAACACAGGGAGACAATTGGGGGCCTGTCAAGATGCGCTGCAGCTCCAGTCTCACCATAAAGAAAAATAACACACATTGATAATAAAAACAAAAAACATATTTGAATGTGCACATGCTGTTGGGAAAGTGTCAGTACACGGACCCACAACAGGGGGCGCAAATGAACGGACAATGGAGAAAGTCAAATAACAAGGCTTTACTGTTGTGAACGTGCACAACGAATACAACCAATCACGAAATGGACAACAGTCAATTCACAAAAGTGTCGTGTGGGCAGGCTCGAAGATAGGAGACGCCTCTCCAAGGTAAGACCCGAACCACACGGCTTCCTCCGCCACAGGACCCCAGAAATACTGCAGCCGCCAAGTCCCGAACTCCCAGGTGGCCACTGCCTCCGCGTGTCGGACCTGGTACTGCTGGCGAGGAACAAAGAACAGTTAGATGGGGGCGCGTTTGCACCCAAGACTCCGAACAGCAGTGAAGTTACCTCCACCTCTCGTTGGAACAGTAATCCACAAGCTATACACTAATCCAAAAGGATACACTCCGTCAGCTTTGATACGTTACCTCGTAGGTAGAAACGATATCTCGGCAATGAGGTGGAGGTGCCGTCCTGCTGATATACCCCACAGATGATTGCCGTCAGCTGTCTCAGGTGATGGGTGACAGCTGTCACCGTAGCTGCTCACGTGAGGCGGCGGCGCCCTCTGGTGCCTGGAGCCCGCACTCCAGGCAGGGCGCCCTCTGGTGGTGGTGGGCCAGCAGTACCTCCTCTTCAGCGGCCCACACAACACATGCCCAAATGTGCCCATGCTGGGTTTTGTTTGGTACAACTACACAAATACACTAATTACACAGCAAGCAACCACCCATTGTGCACCATCCCAGCCTCCAGCCTGATGCGCATTTGTGTATCACATGTGATGTGAACATTGACAGAATGGAAATGTGTCGGCATATGTGTTTTTGAAATGTTTCTGAAATGCTCTGCGATGTTGCTGGTGAGCTAGCAGATAATAGAGTGATGGTCATCAGCTTCGTCAACTCGCTGATTACAAAACAGGCCTCTCTCCCAGGGTGAGACTTGTGTTTATCCAAGGAAATACACGGTCAGGTCAGATCTCGGAGAATACATTGGTGCCATGCACTGCATCCACTGCACCACAGACCAGGCAGACAACGGGTTAATCCCCACCTCTCAAAAGTAGCTATCTATCTGCTGAAACGAGGTGAAACGTGGGTTTGTGCTTGGCCTTCTCCAGCCTTCACTGGGGTCCTCAAGTCTGAAGTACCTGCGTGCTGGAGCATGCACAGACAAATGCACCACATCTCCAAAATGTGGTTGACACTATCTTGCCATGCGAGTCATACTCCTCATCTGAATCTCCCTAAACAAGTGCTCGTTGTTTTACACAAAGTCATTCCAATGGTACCTGGCACCAAAGATAAGTAGTTTTCACCTTAGCGTCCAAATCTCACAACCATACAGTAAGACAGAAAGCTCCAGGATCCCAAAGACTTGGACCTTCATTCTTCTGCTATTTAATTCTGCCCAGATGACTCTCAGTTTCAAAAGCGAAGGTCCCAGAGACATGAATGTCACTGCTAAGATATGTGATTAAATCAGTACTGATTATGTCTACTGAGCCGACAGTGATCATTGAAAAAAAACTGATCTGATACTGATCATAATGTTTGGTGTTAATCTTGATCTTGATAAGAACTGTACAGCTGATTATTTGGACTTGATCTAGGAACACTTTTGAAATGTCCTTGTCTAGTTTCTCTATGTAAAGGTCAGACCCAGATGTGGCACGGACTATTTTTGGAAACTATGGAGTCAAAAGGTGTCTTAGTGGACATGTGCACAAAGTTCCCTCAGACTGTAAAACACCTTGTCTGTACTGATCAACGCCAATCATTTAGATTGACTTATATTGTCATATTATGTCATTATTTTCCAGCCTCTGCAATTTTCCTGTCCAACAGCAGAAAGAAAGCCAAAGAAAGTAACAAAAGACAATGCAGGAGCACAGTCCTGTTATTGCACAAAATAGCCCAGCAATAATTTTTGTCATTGGTTTACTCCTAAAAGCCCATTTGGACGTTAGTCCTGAAAGAAAGCAATAAAGAAACCTTTTCAGCGGCTCTGAATGAACAAGCGAAGAAGAATGAATCCTTTTTGGATGTTGCGACCGGAGAGGGCCTTTTTATTTTCTTTGCTCTGGTAATCAAATGGAGCTGAAATGAAAATGGAGTTTTCTATGAAAATAGGGGCCTTTGTTAGCTTTGGGAGGCTGGTAATTCATAAACAATAAGCCGGGTCCTTTTGTTTGGATTATAATATATTCTGCTATTCTGAAGACGGCTCTCCACTCACATATTGGAGACGGGGTGAAAGCCCAAAGCGAGGCAGCAGGGGAAGCGAGGATATAAAGGCGGAGAGAGAGAGAGAGAGAGGCTTTTTCCATTTGTCCTCCCGCCTGGGAGAGACAGGATGCCCCTCGTGTCTCTGCCATGCATCCTGCACACTCAAACTTCTCCGGGTTTGTCTTTGCCAACAAGTGCTTTGGATCATTACACTGAGTGAGGTTTGACATCCTCCGAGTGGGGGAGGAACATCTCCTCTTCCATCAGCCTTTGGATTACCTGATTTTTCTTAATTTTGGGACTGCACGGGTGGATGAGCGGAAAATCAACCCACTCAGTCTGTGGCATCAAACTGCACTATGGGAAAACCAGGCTCCTGTAAAAATGATAGACATTTTGGATGCGGATGAAGATGTTCTGCACATAGCTTCAGCGTCTGTGGAGAGTCATGTATCTGGATGTTTGCACAGACAAAGCTGTGATGGACTGTGGAACGTACACTTGGACACTGTGGGTGCCTTTGCCTTCCAGTGGAGTATTTGCAGTACACTTTCTGCAACAAGTGAAATATTCTAACACCGATGTCAGCTGGCGCCATTATTTAAAGGTGCTTGCTTTGTGGCATCATTGCAAGAAACCTGACCATGAGACACTTTTGATCTCTGCACCAGATATAACTGATACATCACTTTATGGATGGAACGGAACACATCTGGATACTTGCAAAATAAAATGGATTCAGACTGACAACATAAGTAAGTGCTGCTTTTTGGTTCCATGTGTCTTTAACAGTGAGGAAGAGAGATTTTATTTCATTATATGAATATGAAAAGAGATATACTTTAGGACTTAACATATATTTGGAATTTTAAATGGACAATAGCACTGATCTGATATCCTTATTTGAAATTTGGCTTCAAAGATTAATTTAAATGTTTAATGCAACATTTTCCATGCAATGCAAAAATCTATCTATCTATCTATCTATCTATCTATCTATCTATCTATCTATCTATCTATCTATCTATCTATCTATCTATCTATCTATCTATCTATCTATCTATCTATCTATCTATCTATCTATCTATCTATCTATCTATCTATCTATCTATCTATCTATCTATCTATCTATCTTTGGACGCAAGATATGCTTGATATTACTCTAGAAAAGTATAAAGGTGGCGGTGCTGTCAGCATAATAATAATAATAGCAGCATAATAATTGCAGTCAATTTTATTATTTGTACCTGCACCCAAAGCTTGATCAATAAAATCACTACAAAGTGTATTTGAACTTATTTCTTTGGATTTAACGTCTTCAGATCAGATTCAGCAATGCATGTCTATCCTTTGGAAGGGACAATAGTTTCACAGCTTTACTTCAAAAGAATAATTCAGTTAGCAGTAGATTCCATTGTCCATTGCAAAGGACATTTTATAAAAAATGCATTTGAAATGTTTTGACCCCCCCCCCCCCCCCCCAAAAAAAACAACCCCCAAAACAAAAACAAAACACCCAAAAACTTGTGGCATGTTGCAATTTTCATTTTACATATCAGGTTCCTCCCTTGACAAACACACACCTTCCTAGGATTTTGGAGTCGAGTGGTAATTGTGGGATATCGAGTCTCTAAATTACAGGCCTAAATTCTGCTTGTAGTAAGTCCCTTCAGCTTTTCCCTTGTGCCACTCTGGGTCGCCACATCAGATCCAACACAGATCTGCAAGTTGATTTGGCACAAGATTTATGCTGGATGTCCTTCCTGATGCAGCTCCACATTATGTGGAGAATGGGCCTTGAACCGAGAACCTTCCACACCGGACATAGATAAACTTAACCGCTTGGCAACCATCACTGCTGAATTATATTTGCAACAGGAGGATTTCTGTGGTTCACTTTACTTCGGCATCTCAAACATTTTGTTTTTATCCATTGCAATTCCCCCCCAACACCCACCCCCCAGTCTATGCATCTGCTTGAATGAGTTGCATCTTATCTAAACAGACTATAACTATATAGACTGTTCCAGATTATAAATTGCACAGGCGTATAAGTCACAGTTATTTTTGAAGCATATATTTCACAAGAATTCAAGAAAAAAAAATCATTTTGTAACAATCTGGAAAGACAGTCACACACTAGCCTGAAGAACGCAGACAAAATATCTTTAATGTTGTGTTTCTTGTTTCCACTGACTGAAAAATACTGAACCATGAGCTTTGTGTACCTTTACACGACTATTTTATGACACATAAATCATACCAGAGTTGAAGTTACAGAACTTCCTATAAAAGTTAAAAAAAATGAAATAAATAATAATAATAACAATAATAATAAATAAATAAATAAAAAAGAAACCCAACAGCCCACGACTTAAAAGTCCAAAATTGCTGTATATATATTTTTCCTTTAGTGTTTTAAAATGTGTCTGATACGGAGTTTCAGAAATCTTTTCACAGAAGTCAAAGCTGGCAGATTTGAACTCGTGAGGTTGTAACACAATGATCCCTCGGGGTGACATTCCATTATGCTGCCTGATAAACCAATAGTCACCATTTGTTTTATTATACATCTGTGTAGTTAATACATTTATCTTTACAATTGTGTGAAAAATGTCCTAAGTCATCTTTTATTCTTTTTATTTGCTGTTATTTTTACTAGAAACAAATATGACGTCATCTGCGATGCATCACCCCTGCGCATGCGCGAAACACTGTTACCCCCGTTATGACAAAATCGATCCGCAGTCACTCATAATGTTGCCCGAAATGGTGCAGAATCAGTCAATAATGTAGCTATTGTTAACTTTAGGTGATTTATTGTGAAAAGTATCGCAATTATTACACCCGAATCAGCCAATCAGAACAAAGGATTTCAGTCAGATGTATAATATTCCAACATATGCGCTTCTAGAATTTTCCATTAGTCAAGTCTGGCGTTTCCTGGCTTCTGATTGGCTGAGCACACCTGGGTTAGTAAATTAGCAGTGTGTGGACGCCAGTCTGAGGAGTTTTTTTTTTTTTTTTAACTTACAAAGTGTAAATGAACAGCTTTAATTGGATTTTACAACATGATGTGGTACTTTTCAAACGGAAGGCAAACTTTAAGGTAAGAGACAAATCTTAAAGGTGTAACTGTGACCTGATTAGCTGCTTCTCTTCCGGTTTCAAACAAACTCTGAACCAGTTTCAAAACATTTGACACATCCTTTGTTTTGAAATATTACCCAAATGTTCCTGAAATTGCTTCACCGACTGCTGTCAGAAAGGGTACTGCAGCCAGTCAAAGTTGGTCACGTGACTATTGTTTGGAAAGCCCGCGAAGAATCCGAATCCTGGCGCTCTGAACATGTTATGAACAAATCGATATTCAGTATTCAAGTTGAATGTCATTTATGTGGAAAACAACAGGTTTTGCTTGTAAATGTAAAATTTTAAGGCAAAGTTGTGACATAACGCGGACACCAGGCATATCTTGTAAGTTTTTGAATGTGCAACTCCTAACTAGCTCACTTCTGATACAAATTTAATTTATTTGAGTATTTACCTCTGATAAATCATCTTCAAACTGTAGATAATTTGGATAATGTTCTTACTTTTTGTGCTTTTGGAGTCAGCTTTTGTTTGGCTCTAGTTTTAATTGATATTTGACTTTGTTCTGCCTTTTAAAATCTCAACGGCACAACACAAAAGAGAAAACTTCAATGCAGATGTAAAACATTTTGCAGCGTGGCTTTAAAATGCAAACATCCCAGTTATTTAATCTTCATTCACATCTGTTATTGCGTTTGCGCATGGATGAAGCCTTGAGACAAAGTGAATGTAGGACAATCTTCAGTACGCTCCTTAAAGGTTTCGTTGCTTTCAACACCATTGTGCACGTACTGTATTATGCATACAAAAAACCAGGAAGTGGAACGTGTTACTGGTTAGACCCAGTGGGTCAGGTCATGGCTGCACTGCCTTTCCAGTCATTGGAATAAACCTTTTCCATGGGAGCTGATGGGAAGGCATCGGGACAAACAAATGCACATGCTTGATGGCGGACGCGTAATCAACGTAATATCGCTCACTACTGGGTGCGGTAAATGGCATTTCTCATCAAAAGTAAGCATAATAAATGTTTCCCAGTAGATTGGACTGTGTTGTTACGGAAGCGTATTGCATTCACTGGATTAAAAAAAAGCTGACCGCTGATCTCGTAATTACGAGATCCTGATGTCGTAATTATGAGATCTTTTCGTGTAATTACGAGATCAGCAGTCAATTTTTTTTTTTTTTGTTATCCAGTGAATGCAATACGCTTCCATAACTGACAGCTGCGCACATGGCTTTGTTTGTCCCAATAGCCGCCGACTGGAAGCGCACGCTGGGCATGCGTACTGGTGATGCTGAAAAGGCTTATTGTTAGCATATCCCTTTGATCACTTGCTGTGAGAGAATTCATGCCACTGAGGGCCAAAAGGTGCCACATTTACATTGCATACCTCCACCCAAGTAGTGGCAGCACTGCCACTCGGGTCATGAAGTTAAATGGCCCCTAACGTTTATTTAAGACATTCAAGTTTCCTTACAAACCTGGTCTTGAGAGGCAGCAAGATGTGGATGGTGATTTAATATTCACATATTGGTTAAAAAGTAAAGCACCATATTTTTGGGAGTATAAGTCACATCTGTCAAAAGTGCCTGTTGAAGAGAAAATGTGTATGCTGCACCAGAGCATAAATCACATTTTTTGGTATGTGTAATTCACCTTTTAACACAGAGTTTCTCTAGGGGAAAGTTTAAAAATGAACAGGAACTTGCACATGTGCACACTACAGCCTGTGCTGCTACTTAACATAAGGACTTTTAAATTTCAAAAATAAGCAAGATGAAAAAAATAAGTGTGTTGAACAACATATTGGATGTTATTTGACACAGTTCAACAAAAGAAATCATCAGATGGACACCAGTGGAGAAGTGAACAGTGGATTTATGCAGGAAGCCCACACCTTGTAGTGTGTACCATAAGGGCTGTTAAATTCCAAAAATGAGCAAGCTGAACAAATAAAGGTGCCTTGGACAATGTATTGGATGTTATAGTACTTGATGCAGTTTGGACATGGATTGCTGAACCACAGCATTGGAAATACTACAATAAAATGTGTCCATTCGATTTATTTATTTTGTTTAAAATGGCTCTTTACTTGAAGATTTTTATCTAGTATTTTAGTGTTCTTTTATTATTGGCATTTATTCTTTCTTATAGGAGTGTAGGGGTGCTGGCCAGGTGGTTAGGTGCACTTGTTTCCAGCATGGAAGGTTCTCGGTTCAAGGTCACCCCTGCACATTCTCTATGTAATGTGGAGCTGTGTCAGGAAGGGGCAGCTGGTAGAAAACCTGTGCCAAATCAGCATACAGATCCACCTCTGATCTGCTTTGGCAGCCCAGAGTAAAACAAGGGTGAAGCCAAAGGGACTTACCTTTGTTTTTATTATTGGAGTTTATTTATTTAGTGCTTTGATTCCTGGGAAAGCCCTATATAAAGTTGTTGCTGTTAAATTGGTTATTTATTTATTGGCATACAAGTTATACTGTAGGACCTTCCAGACTAGTAAAAAAATATATATATAAAACCTTACACTTGCTCATCTTCAACCGCTTTTCTGGGTTCGGGTCGCGGGGGCAACAGCTCCAGTAGGGGACCCAGAATTCCCTTTCCCGTGCCACATTGACCACCTCTGCCTGGGGGATCCTGAGGCATTCCCAGGCCAGTGTGGAGATATAATCTCTCAACCTAGTCTTGGGTCTTCTCCTGGGTCTCCTCCCAGATGGACGTGCTTGGAACACCTCCCTAGGGAGGTGCCCAGGAGGCATCCTTACCAGGTGCCCGAACCACATCAGCTGGTTCCTTTCAACGCGAAGGAGCAGTGACTCTACTCCGAGCTCCCCACGGATGACCGAACTTCTCAGCCTATCTCTAAAGCCGTGGTCACAACCCGCCATACTTGCACGTGCGTGCAGTCTACTTGCAAAAACGTGGGCTAAATTTGGAGATCCATACGTCGTAAGTACTGCCTCAGTATGAATTTAGGAGCACGCAGACGCATGCAGACACGCCATAGAGGTTTTAGTGCATGCAGAACTTTCGCTGCGGATTCACCAGCAGTACAGATGACGCACGTTGTGAGTACTGCCTCAGTACGGATTCAAAGCAGCACATTTTCATTCAATTACTATTGAATTAACCAAATCCGTACGGAGGCAGTACGGATTACGGCACTCACCACATACTATGGAGGCCGACAGACTTGCATGCACAACGCAGCTTCTCACTTGAACTTGGACTTTATTTCGAAACGTCAGCAACACACACTCCACAGCTTCAGTCTAACTAGCTGTAACTATTCGAGGCAAGTAAACACTCGTACAACTGACCGCTGCAGGTTAGACGTGCTCATGCATTGCCGACACCGAAAAGCACCTGCCTCTCCGGTCCCGCTCATAAAAAAGAAAAGCGACCCCACACACACACACACACACTGCTTTATTGTCAACTCTCTTTATCGTTACACTCCTAAAGACGTGCGTTGAACGTACTTCCTCCCTCCTCTTGCTACTGCCTCTGTACGTTTTCACAAAAACGTAGTGGCCGTGGCATCCACAGAAAACGTTCGGCGAAAAAAAATGCATGGTGGGTTGTGACCGGGGCTTAAGGGAGACACCAGCCACCATCCTGAGGAAGCCCATTTCGGCCGCTTGTACCGGCGATCTAGTTCTTTCAGTCATGACCCAACACTCATGACCATAGGTGAGAGTAGGAACGAAGGCTGACCAGTAGATCGAGAGCTTCACCTTTTGGGTCATCTTCCTTTTCGTCACAGCAGTACAGTACAGTGAATGCAACACCGCCCCTGCTGTGCCGATTCTCCGGCCAATCTTGTGCTCCATCGTCCCCTCACTCATGAACAAGACCCCGAGGTACTTGAACTCCTTCACTTGGGGCAAGGCCGTATTCCCTACCCGGAGTAGGCATTCCATCAGTTATACGGGAAAAACACAATTATTATTTTTTTGCTGGATGAGTTGAAGGTAGTGGTTTTTGTTTTTTTAGTACTGTGAGAAGTCTCTTCCAGTCATCAAGTAATCTGGTGTATAGTCCTGTAGAGAAAAAGATGGGACCCGTGACTGACTCTTGGGCACCTCAGTTAGCCAGAAAATTTGAATCCTAATATGCCAAGCTGACTAGACTAGTTGACCTACTTTAGAGAGACAAGTGGATTTTGGTGGTTAAAGGTGTTGGAAGCTGCTTATTGGTCCAGCAGAATGAGGCTGTTCTTCATGAACACAGCGCTTCTATAACAGATACTACAGCCGTTTAAACAGAATGACTGTGATCAAAAATTCAGAGTTTTAACAGGGAGGTGATGGTCTAGTGGCTAAGCATTGGGTTTCAGATCAGAGGATTCCTGGTTCAAAACCAAGCCAGACTGGAAAATCACTAAGGGCCCTTGGGCAAGGTCCTTAATCCCTAGTTGCTCCCGGTGTGTAGTGAGCACCTTGCATGGCAGCACCCTGTCATCGGTGTGTGAATGTGAGGCATCATTGTAAAGCACTGCACCATTGTAAAGTGCTTTGAGCTTCTGATGCAGATGGAAAAGTGCGACATAAATGCAGTCCATTTACCATTTAACAGAGTTATCTTGATGGTTTAGCTGATGCTGGGAGAAAGTCCTGAACAAACCCATAAGATCATCAGTTACTATTTTCATTCTTTCTGCATGTAGTCATATACGAGGGCTGTCCATAAAGTATAGGTCCTTTTTATTTTTTTTAAAACTATATGGATTTCATTCATATGTTTTTACGTCAGACATGCTTGAACCCTCGTGCGCATGCGTGAGTTTTTCCACGCCTGTCGGTGACGTCATTCGCCTGTGAGCACTCCTTGTGGGAGGAGTCGTCCAGCCCCTCATCGGAATTCCTTTGTCTGAGAAGTTGCTGAGAGACTGGCGCTTTGTTTGATCAAAATTTTTTCTAAACCTGTGAGACACATCAAAGTGGACACGGTTCGAAAAATTAAGCTGGTTTTCAGTGAAAATTGTAACGGCTGATGAGAGATTTTGAGGTGATACTGTCGCTTTAAGGACTTCCCACGGTGCGGGACGTTGCGCAGCATTCCCAGGCGCCGTCGTCAATCTGTTTCAAGCTGAAAACCTCCACATTTCAGGCTCTATTGATCCAGGACGTCGTGAGAGAACAGAGAAGTTTCAGAAGAAGTCGGTTTCAGCATTTTATCCGGATATTCCACTGTTAAAGGAGATTTTTTTTAATGAAAGACGTGCGGGCGGATTGCAGCGTCGGCTCGCAGCCGCCGCGACGCTCCGCCACAGGAAAAACACCTCAGTTGGAAGCCTTAAGGACAAGTTGGAACATGTCCAGCTGTTAAACAATTTCTCATATACTCACTCCACTGAAAGACATCAAAAGCCGCCTGGATTTTACAAATGGTTATCAACACGGAGGTGTTTTTCCTGTGCCGCCGCACCGCGCCAGCTGCGTCCCGACGCGCGGACCCGTCCGCACATCTTTCATTAAAAAAATCTCCTTTAACAGTGGAATATCCGGATAAAATGCTGAAACCGACTTCTTCTGAAACTTCTCTGCTCTCTCACGACGTCCTGGATCAATAGAGCCTGAAATGTGCAGGTTTTCAGCTTGAAACAGGCTGACGACGGCGCCTGGGAGTGCTGCACGACGTCTCGCTCCGTGGGAAGTCCTTAAAGCGACAGTATCACCTCAAAATCTCTCATCAGCCGTTACAATTTTCACTGAAAACCAGCTTAATTTTTCGAACCGTGTCCACTTCGATGTGTCTCACAGGTTTAGAAAAAATTTTGATCAAACAAAGCGCCAGTCTCTCAGCAACTTCTCAGACAAAGGAATTCCGACGAGGGGCTGGACGATTCCTCCCACAAGGAGTGCTCACAGGCGAATGACGTCACCGACAGGCGTGGAAAAACTCACGCATGCGCACGAGGGTTCAAGCATGTCTGACATAAAAACATATGAATGAAATCCATATAGTTTTTGAAAAAAATAAAAAGGACCTATACTTTATGGACAGCCCTCGTATGCAGAATTTTTACAAATTTTTCACTGTAATAATTTGCTTCAAGGCTGTGAAGATCTTAAATGTTATGAGTTGTATGTTGGATATAAAGCAGAAAATGGTTTTCGCAAATAAAACAGTTCAGTCAAAGCACAGGTAGATCAGCAGGCCAAAGAGCTGGGCAGATCTGGGTTTGATTCCTGCTCACTCTACCTATCTGTGTTCTTGGGACAAAATACTTCATTTTGTGTCCTTGATCACAGCTCTCCAGCATTTTATATTTTGTTGACGTGTTCTCCATGACTCAAAGACGGATCTAGTCAATCATAAATGGATCAAACTGATCTTACTGAGCAAATTTCCAACATTGTAGAGTAAATCTGTTTCATTAACTCATTTAACTGATTTGAAGAACTTGAGGAGTGAGACTTCAATCAGTGCTGATTAAAAAGACAGGGTGTAAGTTTATCTTGAGCCAGTAGATGGCAGCACAGTCTCAGAATATGAACATGGTAATGTTGGACCACTGCAGAAATTAAAGATGATTTATTTCACAAACCATGCATATAATTATGTTTTCATAAACGCCTTTTATTTATCTGTATCTGACATCTGGTACTATTATTTAAACAAACAAACAAAAAAAATTTCCACGGGACAGTTTAACTTCAATGCTTCTGTTTGTGAAATCTCACATTCTTTGCAACGTTTCTTTCACGTCTGCTGGAAATAAATTTCACTTAACTTTATTTATGAAACAAATAAAAAAAAAAACTTAAATGCACAAAAATGAATAAAATAAAAGTTGTGTAAGTTGTATGTTGTTGAGCGGTAAAAATGACTGAAGGAAACGTAGTCAGTTACACAAAATAAAGTTTATTCAATGTGAAGTATGTGCAGTTTGTGTTACTGTAGTAGTATGTATTTTTTGCGTTATTTTGAAAAGTTGACCAAAGATGAGTTAAGTCTTTTATGTCATAAATTGAACGGGCAAATCGCAGGTGCGGTGGGCGTGGCCCTTGTTTAATGGAGGAGTGGATGGATTGTGTGTATTGACTACATAAGATAAATTATTTGCAGAAAGATTATTTTTTATACGCCTTAAAATGGTGTTGCAGAGGCTTCAATCTTTTGTGAAAAAGTGCGTTTGGATGATCGCTTTGCTTTTTATCCAGAAACACACAGTGGAAAAGAGTATTGTTCCACTAGAGGGCGCGTCATCTCCACTTAATTTAAAAAACAAACATGATGCTCTGAGTCCCTGTTTTTGAAACTTTTTACATTTTTCTTACTTTTTGACTGTATCCATATTCTGACAAAAAGAAAAGCCTGTTTTGTTCCATGTGACCGTCAGTCTTTGTTTTCACACTTTGTTCTGTGATCAGTGGGGGAGAATTTGAAGCCATTAAGTTACATTCGGATTGTGTGCAGAAGTTGACATACAGATCACGGATATGAATACCATCTGAGGATTCGGACTGTTTGGGTTTGTGATCGCTCTGGATCAAGACTAAGATCCAGGCTTTCTGACTTCCTGGATTTGGTCATCTGAAGTGTCAAACCTGTTGAGACATTCATATCTCTGGGACCTCAACTGTGAGATCAGTAGATACTTGGGAAGAGCTGATAGTCACGAGGTGTTTGGTGACCCTGGTATCTTTGCTGTTGAATGAAGACCCAAGTCTTTAGGGTCCTGGTGCTTCCTGTCTGTATGGGTATGAGACTTGATTGCAAACCAACAATCTAAGGAGGTGGGACTGGATGTTGATGGACATTTGGGCCATGTGGTGTGTTTCTCTGTGTGTGTGGGTGCCTCAGTGTGGAGGACCCAGTGGCTGAAAAACCTGGCTGCAGCAGGTTTCAAGAGGTGAGGATGGACAGACCTGTTGTCTGCCTGGGTGGTTGCCATCCAGGACTCAAGGTGGTTCCATAGTGCGGTGGATGCTGCAGTGTGCAACACCAGTGCAAGCTTCCACACCTGGAAGATTTGTTCCCCAATCACTCTCCTCCATATATGTATTGAAAAAACTGTTCAAAGTCATCATTCAAGGAAGACTATTGCCGTGACATTCACAACCAGTAAATATGTAAATGTCTGACTGCAACATGTCACATCTCAAGTCGCTCTTCTGCGTGTTCTCACTTCACCTCAATTCATAACTCTCATTGTTCAGCATGAAGTCTGTGGAATCAGAATTGTTTAGTTAAGTTTGATACAAAATATCATGTTTTTAAGTATTATTGTTTAGAATGAGACACTGGCAATAAAATAACTTCATTGTTTTATCTGTAGAAAATGTGGATGATGCAGTGTTTGTCAAACTGAAGTCTGTTACAGAAAAGACATAAAATGATCAGACCGATTTAAATCTTGTGCATTTGGCTGATTTTAGTAGCATGATGCAACTATTTGCAATTATTTATGAATTTAAAAACAAACAAAAAAATGCCCAAGCTGTTTTTGTTTTTTGTTTTTTTTTGGCACACTACAGGATCAAGCAGCCGTTGTGCTTTTTCTAGTGTTTAGTCTTTGAGACGTGAATAAACAGAGTGAATTCTGGTCAAAGTGCAAATGCAGAAACCACCGAAAATGTACAGAATGCAGGCGCCTGCTGCTACTGCTTCTGTTTTCCTGAGGGGTGATGGATTTAAATATGAATAGCAGGTTGGGGCTGTCTGTGCCTCTCGCTTGTGTGCATTATGCCATTTCTTCCTCTGACTAACTGATAATGGCCGAACAAGCTTGAGTGGAATAAAGACCGCCATTAGAGTCTTGGCCTGTTGATGTGCCATTAGTTTCCAAACGTGACGAGCTTCTTAGACCGTTTACAGGTCCTTGAGGTGCCCGAGGTTAACTGAAGGATAAAGACGGCAGCGGGAAAAAAAAAAAAACAAGACTGAAATTTGTGATGTTGAACAGGAAGCTGCAGAATGTACGCTCGCAAGTCAATACTTAGTATTTTGTCCTAATTTTGACCTTAGGCAGTCGAAGCACTGTAATCACTGGGCTCTAATTTTCACGTTCACAAACATAAAACCTGAAAAAACTAATGCAGATACAATGAAGTTTTATGTCTGATATCTGTGAGGTACAGTTTGCATGTTGCCCCCCCCCCACCCACCCCCTTTGACTCTGTACACTAGAAAATTAAGAAAATGCTGGAAAAGCACCTGCATCAATTCAGCAACAGGTAGCTGCATCAAAAAACAACTTGCAAAAATGATAAAATGCTTGGGAATGCAAAACACAAAGAACCTGCAGCACATGCAACAGTTTAATATAATAATTCATACAACGCAATTAAAAACAGACGTGCTGTTGCTGTTTGCAGCATAACAGAAATACTTGCAACACACAAAAAAGGGACTTAAACTGATTTCTACCATTCAGTCTTTTTTTTTTTTTTATTTCAGCTGCACCTGTAAAATGACTCAGCTCTGCTCATCAGGTAGAGATAAAGTTAAGAGTATAGAGATGTCCTGCACAGTCATCCATCCAGGCAGAAACCTTTTTTTTGTGTTGCTAGTACTTGTGTTGTGGAGCTTTGTGGCACGTCTGTGTTTTTTGTGTGAACGTGCAGCAGACATGTTATTAAATTGTCACTTAGGTTATATTTGCTGTGTTGTGTGTTTGCAAGTGTTTTTTTTTTTTTTTTTTTTTTCTCAATTTGCAAATTTTTTATTTTTTATTTATTTATTTTTTTATGCAACTACCCGTTCCCTGTGTTTTCTGCTTATGCTGACGTTGGCTTAATTGTAAGACCTTGTACACTATCAGGTGTACTATTGTTGAAAAAGTACTGTTATGCAAGCTTTGAGAAATACTTTGTGCTCAGTATGACTGATATTTGATTGATGTGTGCCTGTAAGCTGTTGCAATAGTCTATGAAAACCAGATTAATTTACCATTCTTGTTCCTGATGTTATGCATCTTTATCCTTCTTAACTTCAGGTGATTTTCATCATTATTTTTGGAGCATAACAACAAAATGTGTGGCTATTGCTTTCGAACAGTTACAAACATAATAAAATAACACAAAAATCAAAGTTTATTTTGATGTGTAATACTCAAGTTTGCATATGTCAGACATATGCACAGTGACCAGCTTGTTCTGCAAGATGTCAGGCAGCTGAAACTTGAAATCTAACATCGTTATATAATTTACAGAAAAGTTATGTTGTGAGAAAACACCTTATATTGCATTAAATATGTCACACATAAACATTTTGGGGTTAATTACTTTGTGCAGACCTGAAATAGGGGCTAGACAGTGAGAAAGTTGGAATATATTGCTTGAACACTTTCCAAATTATTAAGTGTGAAAATTTGTTCCGTTTGTCCAAAAATAACTGTAGTGTCCATAGACAATGATATTACATTGCATAAATCTATGTACAGTCCACATACATCAATACTACAGCATTATTTCTGTGTTTTGTGTTGGCATTCACTTGTCATAGCATAGAAACACAGCAAATATTAATAAATAATACATTTTAGAACAAATATATGGAGTTTCCATTCATCAGGTGTAGTGTACGTAGACAATGTCACAGTGGCTACTTAAAATACCTACAATGTCATGTATTTAATGACATCAATTTAATATATACAACCCCAATTGCAATGAAGTTGGGATGTTGTGTAAAATGTAAATAAAAACAGAATACAATGATTTGCAAATCCTCTTCAACCTATATTCAATTGAATATACCACAAAGACAAGAAATTTAATGTTCAAACTGATAAACTTTGTTGTTTTTGTGCAAATATTTGCTCATTTTGAAATGGATGCCTGCAACACGTTTCAAAAAAGCTGGGACTGTGGTATGTTTACCACTGTGTTACATCACCTTTCCTTCTAACAACACTCAATAAGCGTTTGGGAACTGAGGACACTAATTGTTGAAGCTTTGTAGGCTTTCCCGTTCTTGCTCGATGTACGACTACAGTTCTTCAACAGTCTCCATTGTCGTATTTTGCACTTCATAATGCGCCACACATTTTCAATGGGCGACTGGACTGCAGGCAGGCCAGTCTAGTACCCGCACTCTTTTACTACGAAGCCATGCTGTTGTAACACGTGTAGAATGTGGTTTGGCATTGTATTGCTGAAATAAGCAGGGACCTCCCTGAAAAAGACGTTGCTTGGATGGCAGCATGTGTTGCCCCAAAACCTGTATGTACCTTTCAGCATTGATGGTGCCATAACAGATGTGAAAGTTGCCCATGCCATGGGCACTAACACACCCCCATACCATCACAGAGGCTGGCTTTTGAACTTTGCACTGGTAACTTGCCGCTTAAACGTGTAGAAAGTTCTCCAGATTTTCTGAATCTTCTGATTATATTATGGACTGTAGATGATGGAATCCCTAAATTCCTTGCAATTAAACATTGAGAAACACTGTTCTTAAACTGTTGGACTATTTTTTTTTTTTCCCTCAAAGCAGTTGTTCACAAAGTGGTGATCCTCGCCCTATCTTTGCTTGTGAACAGTTGAGCATTTTGGGGATGCTCCTTTTATACCCAATCATGACACTCGCCTGTTTCCTGTGAAATGTTCCAAACAGGTGTTCTTTGAGCATTCATCAACTTTCCCAGTCTTTTCTTGCCCCTGTCCCAGCTTTTTTGAAATGTGTTGCAGGCATCCATTTCAAAGTGAGCAAATATTTGCACAAAAACAAAAAAGTCTATCAGTTTGCACATTAAATATCTTTGTGGAAAAGAGGATTTGCAAATCATTGCATTCTGTTTTTGTTTACATTTCACACAACATCCCAACTTCATTGGCATTGGGGTTGTATTTATCAATGTGAAATAATAAATATAGCATCAAAGTTATCATATTTTAGTGAGTTTATTACCACAATTACAGTCTTCCAAATTGCATGGTATGTCCTGTGCTACAATCTACAAAGTAGAAAATACTTAAACATTGAGGTATTTCTGAATTTGATGGTTGGTTAAAGTTCTGTGAATTTTATATGGGTACATTTTATATGCCAGTGCAAAGTGATTTAAGTTCATAGCTAAGGAAACAAAGCAGTCATGAATGCTCAATTGATACTTTGTAAATTACTTGATCGGAAAATAGCTGAACATGTTTTGACAAATATTGCATTTTAGTGCATTTACTTTCATATGTAGTGTCCGTAGACAATGAAAAAAGCACCTGCTTTACCACTAAATTTGTGATGACAGAAAAAAAATTTGTTGCACCTTGTGCGCTGAAATTTTGCAGTCTCATTCCCAAGATAGCAGACTATCATTTCATCACAACATTAGTGCTCTAAAATGGTATTATGAAATTGACCTGGTTGCACCAAACATGGTACACCTGATAGTGTACAAGGCACAAGTGCTGTGGCCTTTATTGGCCATTGAAGGCACATTCATACTGTAGGCATTTGAAATGTTTTTTAGTATGTCTTTCCAAATGTATGTTACCACTCACTCACTCACTCATCTTCAAATGTTTAGTCCAGTTAAGGGTCGTGGGGGGCTGGAGCCTATCCCAGCAGTCATAGAGCACAAGGCGGGGTACACCCTGGACAGGACGCCAGTCTGTCGCAGGGCCACATAGACAGACAAATGGACGGACAATTTAAAGTTTCCAATCCACCTAACCTGCATGTCTTTTGGATGTGGGAGGAAGCTGGAGCATCCGGAGAGAACCCATGCAAACACGGGGAGAACATGCAACTCCACACAGGCCACAGGCGGGAATCAAACCCATGACCTTCTCACTATGAGGCAACAGTGCTAATCACCAGTTCACCGTGCTGTCCTGGATATAAAGAAATTAAAAAACACACACAGTAACTGCGTTTAGTCTCGATTTGTGCCCAGATTGCAAAAAGGGAGGAGCACAAAGTGGATTATGCAAAATCATTACAGTGCAACAAAATTGAATATGGTTGAATATGGGGATGTTTTAAAAATGCTTGTGAGCATTATGGCCCTTTTTTCTATCAAGAATGACACAATAAATTTTTTCCAACCTTTATGATATTTGAGTAAAAAAACACACACACACTTGACAAGGGCTCTAACTTGTCAAGCTTATAGATAAGCCCAGTTTTGTTTTTTTTGTTTTTTCTTACAATAAAAGCAGTTTGATGTCACCCTTTTTAATTTTTAATTTTTGTTTCTTTGGAGTCCACCTTAATATTTAATACTTTTTCCATTTCAGTCTAGTCTGGACATTTTTACCAAATGTCTTTAAAACACAGCTGATTAGTTTTTGTGTAATGAGCCACCTTGCTGGAGGTAATTAAGGGAATTTTGAGCCATTTCACAGCCACGAATGCATAAAGCACGCTGGAGGAAGCAGTAATTAACATACCCAACCTGCAGTTTTTGATTGTAAGAGCGACCTCACCTTTTGGTAGCATATCATTCATTTTATGTGTCTTCAGAGCATTTTTTGCTGAGTAAAGATGTTTTAATGAGCACCCTGGTGAAGGTTAAAAGCTCCAAGTTTATAGTTCAGCAAAAGAAGCACAGTGGTAGCAAATCCAAAACAAACAGCTCTATTGTACAGTTCAGTAAAATGGCAAAATGTCCCCCTGACACATTCAAATTATTAAATATATATGCTTTATTTATTTATTTAAATAAAGCTGCAAACGTAAGTGCTGTGCAGCATTTGGAGCAATTTTCAGAAAAGGCAGGAAGCAGTGGGATACAAGAGCCTTCCTGTGGACTGAATTGCTTCAAAGTGCCAGGCTACCATCAAACGGCGTTAATGTGATGGATATCCTGCATTCTGCATTCATTTTATCCACGCGACAAACACGTCCTGGTGAGACGGCCTCCAGCACTGAGCAGCTGCTCAGGCGCTCTCTAATGCACTGACAAATATAGCCCGGGTTCAAGAACGTTTTATGTAGAACACAAGCAAATCAGCACTCGCGCATTCCTCAACCCAGTTTGTGGCGTTTGCAAAGCATGAAGGGCTCGAACCTCTGTGTTTGAAGGATTGTTTGTGAGGGCAGCAGAGTCCTCGCAGTTGGCCGCAATACAAAAGCTGAAAAAGGTCACTTGTTGCTTTTGAAATCGACAAACTGTTGTTTTTAAAATTGATTTTAATTTGTAGATTTTACAGTTAATTACTTTGTAATCTGTCAAATTATTATTTTTTTTAAATGAGCTAGTAATCTCTCCAAACTTGTACCACCAATATCCAAATGAGTTCTTCAGGGGTTTTTTTTTATTTTTTTTACCCGAGACCAAAATATGGTCAGCAGAACTTTGTGTCCGTCTGTCTGTCTGTGCGCAGCATAAGTCCATTCCTATTACTGCCAGGGTCTTCAAAACTTGTCCAAAAACCTTGGACAAGTTCAAAGATGGCTAACCTTGACCTATTCTAAGGGGGTTAAAGTCTCACATTCTTTCTACACACTCTTTCATTGATTACGTGCTCATACGGCCGAGGGTATTTTAGTATTGCATTATTTATTTATTTATTTTGGCGTCCTTTCAGTTGAGAATTAATTTTACTTGTGGTTTTTAAATTAAAGAAGGGAAACTATATTATCCATATATTAAAGTCAAATTAAGGTATTTTAATATTGGTGTAGGGTTTGTTTGTTTCTTTTTTATCTATAGATTTTTTAAATTATTTATTTTACAGGCTGTGATTGAATTTCAAAGCATTTTTAAATCATTCTAACCTTGATATACCACACTTTAAAATGGGCTTTGAAAAAAAAAAAAGGAACAAAATTGTCGCATTGTAGAATAAAACTTACATGAATCCATGAGCCTCTAAAGTTGGGCTATGCACATGTGACGCTGGGGGAATCTTATATCTGCATCAGGGTTGGATGTCACTGCTGCAATTAACCACAGTTTAATCTCCTTTCAAAGTAGGCAGATATTTACTTGTTTCGATCAATGACAAATGATTAATTGTACTGCATGTTAGCCTGTCCTTAACATACATCAAAAATAAAATGAGCTGTTATTTGCATTACAGTATTGCAAGAAAATTGTCACCATTTTTGCTGTTTTTACCTCATAACTCCAGAACATTCAGTCATAGATAGTCCAGACTATACCTTTTTGGAATTGTTATGATCAGACAAATAATGTGGTATAGTTCAACATGATTGGAGCATTTTCAAATTTTGATCCCTGTGTAATTCTTTATTGACCCCTGTAGCTCATTAGAGGTCAGCTCCAGGATGGTTCTATATCTGAAAATAAACATTAGTTAATGTAGAATATGTGCCAAATTTGATGCTTTTATCACAAAATGCGCAGTTGTTTTGGAAATTGTAATTAAGCTGTTCCACTAAGAGGTGGGATGGAGTGGTTGTGTGCCTGGGTGGTTGCCATCCAAGACCCAATGCTGTCCCATTGTGTGCACCTAAACATGCCTGAACATTGACTTGACTCAACATTGTCCCAAATTGGACAAGTGTGCAGGATGACAGAAGTCATTCTCTGGTAAAGATGAATCTTTTCGGGACATTTTGCCAGATCAGTAACACCCTGCAGAAGAGAGACGTATGTGTCAAGATCAACAATCTTGGGGGAGTAATGTGTGTGTGTGTGTGTATAATGTAAAATGTACTGCTATTGTGTGATCAGGATATATGTGTCCTCCAGTAGCCATAACAGAGATACCTCTCCAGCCACGTATCATAGCTGTCTCACAACAAGCCTTGCCTCAAAATAATTTCTTAATCCATTAATTGGTATGGAGCAGCATTTGGGGCAGGCCTTTTTGTTCAATATGTTTTTCAGAGATGCATACTAATCATATAAAGTGATCCTTTGTACTCGGGTTGACAGCGGCGACGAGGGCTTTTAGATGCACATACGCACACCGAGGGATGTGTCTGGGAGCGCCGGCGGCAGAACCAGTGTATTATTTTCCCCCTGAAGAGTGTTATTTTCCTGTCAGGGCTTGATGGCAACGTGCCAACAGATGTGACAGTGAGCGATCATCTCTCCTTCATACAGTAGAGAGAGAAAGCAGGCGAGACAGACGGCCGCACGAACAGGCTTTCCATTTTCATGCAAATGCTCATGTATCGAATTTAGAAAAGCACATGGAAATGGATAACTTAATTGGAAATTTCTCACAAAATTTTACACTTGAGACCAGAAATGATTTTGGAATTTCTTAATAATATATTTGTCAAACACATGGTGATGCTACCAATCTGCCGTTCACCCCCCACCCCACCCAACAGTAACCGGCTGCTGTTTTACCAAGATGCTGAGTTATTTCTCTGCTAAAATGAAAAGCAGGGGAAATGTGAAAGAGCCGGTTCACCTACGATTACATTTTACTCTTGGTATCATCGACACTGTAGGTTGTGAATCTTTGCATGCTCTCACTCAGAATTCTTACTCCAGTCATATTTGACTTCAGTTGCTCCACTTTTAATTTATTCGTTTTTCTGGTAGTTATTTTTCAGAATTATCTTCCTTGTGGCAGCATGGTGTCTTAGTGGTTAGCACTGTTACTTCACAGTGAGACGTTCCCGGGTTTGTTTCCGACCTGGTCTTGTCTGTGCGAAGTTTACATGTTCTCCCAGTGTTTGTGTTGGTTCCCTGCAGGTGCTCTGAACGTCCTCCCACATCCCAGAACATTCATCTTAGGTGAACTGGTGGCTCCAAATTATCCATAAGTGTGAGTGTGCATGGGTTTGTCTATTTGTGTTGGGCCCTGTGACAGACTGGCGGCCTGTCCAGGGTGTACCCTGCCACTTGCCCAGTGACCACTGGGATAGGCTCCTGCCCCCACCCCCAACCCTTAACTTGAAGAAGATGACTTTGAGAATGGATGGATGGATGGTTCCTTTTGTCTTTTTATCCTTTTTTCTGCCAGCAATGCTCTTGCACCTGGAGCCCACATCCAGGATTTCAACTTGCTAATCAAAAAACATCCCCAAATCAGATACAATGTCATTATAAGCTTTCAAACTCTTTAGAAACTATATTCAGTGATGTAAAACTGGGAGTGTGTTGTGGGCGTTGAATGAGATTGAAGCCATAATCAAACAGTATCCAGCAATGACTGACTAGGAGTTGGGAAGTGCGCTGTTATGATTTTTGTCAACTTTCCCCAGCATTCCTCTTCATGTGGCTCAGTTCACAAAGTGGCATCACATTTCCAGTTACAGTTAAAGCTCTTTGAGTGGTCTGTGTCCGGTCATATCTGGGAGCATATGCTGGTGCCTCATGTTTCCATATCCACTAGAGCCCGACTGATATTTTCGGCTGATATAAGCCCTTTTCAAAGTACTCACTATCGGCCGAAATTTTGCCGATAGAATGCCGATAATTTGTCATAAACAGAACAGTTACTGAAATAATGTTTGTGTCGGCAATGTAAAATGTCCTTGCACCGTTTGTCCAGTAGATGGAGCACTTACTCCATTCATCTGAGGGCTGCTTACACCCCTGCTTAAATGTGTTCATCACCGGCCCCCATAGTTTGCCGTCACACTGCACTGATCGGTTGACAAAACATACAAGTAAGTTTATAAGGATGTTGTTTGTAATAACTTTGCGATTACATTCACCCAACATTTCTCCCGTTTCAGTTCAACTCAGTTTGATTAACTCAGTTTATGTAGTAATGTGTCAAATGTGCTTCATTGTGTGCTTTTAGCTCATACCTTTTTTGTTAAGGGTCCAAAAAAAGAACATTGTATTCATTAAAAAAAAATATCGGCTGATTTATCGGCTATCAGCAAATCAGCCGATTTATCTGTTATCGGCATTTTTTTCATTCAAATATCGTTATCGGCATCAGCCTCAAAAAATCCATATCAGTCGGGCTCTAATATCCACCACACCGTGGAACCACGTTGGGTGGCAATCACACAGGCAGGCAACCTGTCCAACCCCACCTTTCGAACTAAATCTGTCTGCTGCAGCCAGGTGAAAAGTGAACATCTGTGTAGCTGCCAGGGTCCTGAACACTGAGACACCTGCGTGCTGGATCATGAACAGAAAAAGGGCCACATAGCCAAAATGTCATAGCTGACATTCCCTCACAATACAATGATCAGCCTCATCTTAGTCTCCATAATTAATCTTTCCTTTGATAGAAACTCATTCCAGAGGTACCCAAGGATCCTCTGACATCACATAGTCATTGCATTAGGTCACTGTTTAGTATCCAAAACTCTCAGCCATGCAAGAAGACAGGAAGCACCAGGATCCTAAAGACTTGGAGTTCATTCTGCTGCAATGATTTTTAATGGTCCATTACCACAATACTCTCTTTGCAGTCAAGACTCCCATCCCTCCTTCCCAACTGAAAAAAGTGCCATCACATCCCAGTACATGAACGTGGCCTTCTTCAGCAGTACTACTTGAGTTACAGCCTTCAAAAATGTTTGCTGCAAATTCAAAGATTATGATTTGGAGCTGGTTTGGCCTACTTCCCTTCCATGGTGGTTCGAGACCACAGCAAAATATTTTTTCTGTCTGATCCCATGGCACTGAATCTCCATTTCAGTTGATAATCCTGCAGGGATCTCCTGAGCAGCTCTTCCTGAGAGCTGGACAGTCCTCCTGGTGAAGAACTGCTAAATAACAGCCACTGAAAATCAGATTGTCATCTGCAGCTTTTTCGCTTCTTTTCTCTCACTCCTTCATATGTAGATGTGTTTGTCCCACTTGTAGTCTTAATTCACTTCTTCTTGGTCTAAAACAGAAAACAAAAGGAAAGACTGACGGACGTGTCATTACCTGTTTTGTTTCTGCCATGACACAATACGTTGACCACCATCATCAAATTGAGATTACACGCAGGTGAATAAGAGAGAATTCTACATGAGGAAAGGCAGTTTAATTTAGATAATAATCTCACAAATTAACCGCAAACTCTTTCCCTGTTAATTACCTGTCTTGGAGAGCGATGCAGGAAACAATAAAAGCAGAATCACTGAGGACTTTGTTTGGGTCTTCTCGAGGTGGCCATTAATTGGTTCCACTCCTGCTGAAAGGCCAGATAACCCTTTGAAGGAACAAGCATTAAAGCATTTGATAGGCTAATGGGGAATACTGTTAGCATCCACGTTTGTAATTGGACGTCATAAATCTGGACGAGTTGATGGCGGAACAAAAGATGGGTTTGTCTGGGTCTCTTGGCCTTGGCTCGACTTGTAAATCCTTCCCATGCTGAATGGCGCTATCAAGATGCACGTCCGCTGGATCTTGCACAAAGATCGTTTTCTGACCGTGTGCTCGGATACGCCGTCGCTAATAAAGAACAAACCATTTCTTATCTTGGTGTCTGCTGAAGGTTATTCTGTCAGCAGCTATTAACCTTGCTTTTATAACAGCTCGCCTGATTAGGTTCAACACTTAAAATCCTGATGTTCTCTATTTGCCCATTTTTTTTTCCTTCACCATACCCTTGCTAAATTAGGACATTTTTTCTTTGCTGATAATGTCTTATTAATATTGGTGCTCTCATTTATTAAAACCAGTGTTCAAGCTTTGCTGTTGCTACTTTTTTCGGTGTGTGTAAGACGGCGACCTTTCGGTGTGGTGACTTTAATTGGTGCAGCGTGTTTTGATCTAATTTGAAAAAAAAAAAAAATCAAAACAGCTTCTCATTTGAAAGTCTGACACATCTGAAGACTGGACATGCTTGATGAAATTTCTCACACAATGAATATTCCATGTCCATAATGACTTAATAAAATGTCAGAGGGGGCAAAGTATTTACTTTTGGATTCTGCACAACAACCAGAGTAATTTGTTATACTTTTAACAGGGCTCTAGCATTTTTTTGTTTGTCTTCTGCTTATCCAGGTTGCAGTGGCAGCAGGCTAAGCAGCTCAAACCAGGCTTCCCTGTCCTTGGCCAAGTCCTGCAACTGTTACCAGAGAATCCCGACAATCCCAACACAATTATTGAACCCTGGCAAATTTGACCTCAACTGGGCAATTCTAGGACCCACCCTCATTGTCTGGTGTTGCGGGTAAAGGATGTGGACTCAAATGTGATGAGGCTGAGGTGAAAAAAATGACAAAGCTTTATTGAATGAGGATAAATGGTAATGAATTGTTGGCTGTGAAGGCAACAGAGCTGGAGACACAGGTTGGAGCAGAATAAAACGGGCGATGGAGCTGACTGATGACTGGAACCATGGGAATATGAGAACAAACTGACAAAGAATCACAGTAGAATCACTGGAGCCAGGTTACCACAGAGTGGAACTGAAGTTTCTAGTGTGGAGTGGACAGGCAGACTGGTTGATTGGTAACAGGTGTGGATAATCAGCTCAGGCCCTGGGGAAAACAAAGGGGGCGAGTAAGAGCATGCCACCAAAGCAGCACAGCATTCATCTGTATGCCAAGTTTGGTGGATGTCTGTGTGGAAAAACATGACCTTTGACCCCAAAGGACCTTGACCCAAATGTCAAACTCTGGCAAGTTTGACCTCAAATGGCAAATTCCAGGACTCGCATTCATATGTAGGCCAGGTTTGGTGGACAGTGGTGTGGAAAAACCTGACATTTTGCCCTTTGAGCCCCAGGACCATGACCCAGTTATTGACCTTGGACAAATTTGACCTCGCATCACAATTCCAGAACCCACCTCCATATATGCGGAGTGTTGTGCAAATTGGTATGAACAACTGAAATTTTAACTGTTGACCCCAATGACCTTGACCCAACTATTGACCTTTGGCAAATTTGATCTTGCCCAGGTAATTTCAGAACCCACACCCATATGTGTGCCTCGTGTGGTGAAAATCTGAATTTAGAATAAATGGAAATTTTGCCCCTTGACTCCTATGATCCTTTGGTAAATATGACGTCGTCTGGACAATTTCATAATCCACCAACACATGTGACAGGATGGTGGATATCAACTTGAAAAATAAACTTGACCTGTGACCCAAATGATCTTGACTTTTGCCAAAACAAACCTTTTGAAGGACAATTTTGGGGTTGACGGACATCCAAATATCATGTTTGGTGGAAATTGGTCAACGGTCCTGGAAGGAGTATAGAGGAAGAATTTTCACCTTTGACCCCAATGACCTTTGCCAAATCAAGTGGCTTAAGCAAAATTCTTGGCAAATTTGTTGGAAATTGGCCCAAGTGAAACAAATGCACAAACCAACCATTTTTCAAAAGATGCACTTCCCTTTTTGGCGTGAAATATTGAACTTTTGTATCTCGTCTTCACTCGACGCGGCGACATGCTGCAGCCCGTCGGCCTTTCTGCTGAGCCACGTTCTCCAAACCAGGCATGGCGGATAGATGCAACTTGTGACACACATGCACAAAGCAAACGAGCGCACGCACTTGTCGTACTTGACACTCGGCGTGGGGGAGAACGTCGGCGCTGCACCAGTATTTGTTTTGCGTCTGTCACGTATTTGTCAAAGTCCTCAGCGCTGCTCTCCACGTCTGGCGGCAGCAGGTGTGAACAGCTCTTGTGGTGAGAGGGACGCGTTCTGGTGTTGCCCTGTGGCGTGAGCACATGTGCGCTGGAGGTGGAGTGAGGGGGAAAGATCAATAGTAGTGAGTGTGGAGTTTGGATAATTACAGCTGTTAGTGGCTCCAGTGGCCTCTTCACTCAGTCTCTTATCGCTCTCTGACCCGTCATTACAGCTTCAAATGCTGTTGTGGAAAGTGTTTGCCTTTATTTTTCCTCGCCATTTTGTTCACCTACTTTCCTCTCTTCTATTTATCTATCCCGCTCTTCCTTTAACATTTGACTTCCATCCCTCATCTTTCTATCTCTATATACATCCTTGTAGAGGTCATTATTGTTTAGTTATTGTCTCCTATCTTATATTTAACCTATTTCCTTCCCTAATTTTTATTATTTCATTTATCATCCCTTTACTCTCCCTTCCTTCCCCCTTTCTTTCATCTTCCTAAGTTTCCTCCTTCCCTCCTTTTTTTGCTTCACACTGCCCTTCTTCCCTTCTGTTTCCTTCACCCTGCTCCTTCACTCATTACCTTCTTCATTCATCCATCTTCTCTCCTCTCATCTAGTCACCTTCTACCTTTCCTTCTCATTTTCCATTCTCTCCACCTTTCCCTTTCCTTGTTTGCTGTTCTGTTTTTGTCTTTGCCTTCTTTCTACTCTCTCATCTTCTTTCCTTCACTCTCCTTTCCTCTTAATTTGTGTTTTCTCTAAAAAAATAAATAAATAAATAAATAAAATCTAAAAGTCCTGTCTTTCCTTGTTTGTAGCCTTGTCAAGCGGCGGCTGTAATGGCCACATACTGCTGGATTAACACAATGGATCAGCTTCCTGCAACTCAGGTCATGTCAAGGTCAATTCAGAATGTATCTACTGTCTGCAGAGAACTTCAACATCCAATAAAACCCGCTCAAAGAAATCCATGGACTGTTCTCTCTCAGCACAGGTCATGTCAAGCTAAATCAGAGTTCATCATCTAATGTCTGCAGCTATAAATTCAAAATGCAAAGAGCAATTTCAGTTGAACTTGGTGAATAAGCTCTGTGGACTGTCATCTCACAACACAGGTAAAGTCAGGGGTCTAAGGTCAAGGTCAAATCTGAGGATTTCATCTAAACTACATTAAAATCTGTGTCTCTTGTACTACAAGAGATGTTCAAGCAGTTTTCTGTGTAGACATCTGCTCTCCTGTGGCAAAAATGTATCGGACCTATGATGTCATGAAAAGTCAGTTAGTTACTTGGCAGCGTTGATGCACTACGATACTCTGGATGCCTTATTACTTCTCTTTTCTTCACCCTCATCCTCCACTCATCTCTTCATCTGCTCCACACTCTCCTTGCAGTGTTTTGTCTCTCTTACACTCCTCATTTCACCTCTTTCCTCCTTCGTTTTTATGGCACCAGCAGTGCCAGGAAAAAGAATTTGTCCAGGAGATCCATGCTTTAATTTCTTTTAAAAAAGGAAGCGAAAGAGAGAGCGGTTTTGACTGTCCATCCAGAAAGGATTTGCTCCGTTGTTGAGGCTTGGCACACAACACTAAAATAGGCCTGGAGAAAGAGGAGTTAAATCCCTTCACACATTTACGTGGTTGTTTCACCATTTTTTCTTTTTCTGGCTCTGCAGACACGGGCGGTTTTTGTTGATGTTTGCTGATGCTGAGGAGCCCCGTCAGACATAAGAAGGAGATGAGAATGATTGAGCGAAGGATTAGATTGGTGCAAAACGGCAGCGGTTTGTCTGCTGTGGGCTCTTTCCTGTGATTTTAGATGGAGCAGGATTAGCAGAGGATGACGAGAAACACACGTGGGCTGGTGATGCAGAAATGCTTGAGGCAAACCTGTCAGATATTTGCTTTTTTTTTTTTTCCTTCTACATTTTTTGTTCTCCTGTTTTGTAGGGGGCGTGTTGTATACTATGAAGAATACATGAGGTTTGAGCATGCATTGCACTGAACCCTGCAAACTAAAAATGACACATTAGTGGACGATGTATTTCTATTTTCTACTAGATTTACGTGACAGAAAACCTTGACAGTGGATGGGACTTGGGTGTGAAAACACCCTCAGGGAGTTTTTGTAAGTGAAAGTCCTGAAAAAGATATGTGATAGCTTTATGTTTGGTCTGGTTACTTTGGTTTCACACTGCAATTTTACTTTTGCACTTAGGAGCTTTCCAGGACGTACCTACATCCTGCCGTCATCATCATTTGTGTAGGCTGCATCTCCCTGTGCTTCACATGTGTAACGTTTGATTTGGTTACAATTGGTAGTTCAGTTTGAATGGAGGAAAGTGAACGCAGTTTTGTTGTAGCTTGATTTATTATTATTGCTGTTGTCGTCACCCTGACAGCTGGGCGGGTGTTTGGCACCGTCAACAATTAGCTTGTTAGGGCAATTGCTGTGGAATGTATAATTTGCGAGGAACATTATTATTTCAGAAATCAAAGATTTGAACTGCTGTAAAAAGTCATTGTGTTTCTGTTAAAGGTGTTAATATTTGGAATTTTTTCAATTTATTTTCATTTATATAGCGCCAAATCACAACAGAGTTGCCTCAAAGCACTTCACACAGGTAAGGTCTAACCTTACCAACCCCCAGAGCAACAGTGGTAAGGAAAAACTCCCTCTGAGGAAGAAACCTCAAGCAGACCAGACTCAAAGGGGTGACCCTCTGCTTGGGCCATGCTACAAACATAAATTACAGAACAATTCACGGACGAATATACAAGAAATGCTATTGGCGCACAGGACAGGAGGATCTCCAACACGAATACAACTCCCATCTCTGGATGGAGCTGCACCTTAAACAGGAAAAAAACAGAATCAGGCATCAGAAAGACAAAAAATATTGTATAATTTGCCAGCATTAAATTATACAGTATTTAATAACAGCCCAAATAACATAAAATTACATAAAATGTGGTTGGCTTTAAAAGTCTCTACAAAAGTGATTTGATTACTTGCTATAGCCTGATGAATTAGGTATATCGATTTTTGTTTTTGGTGCACTGCTGTTTGTGCTTTTGAAATTTTAGTTCAGGGATTAATTTATACTTTGTATTCGTTATCATGGGTATATGTATAATTTTTATTTTTTTTGTTAAAGTGGTGGGCGTTTACAAGCTTTTGCTTCTGCCTACACCCTTTTGGGCGCATGGGTGCGTTGTTGGATTGTTTTCTTTCTTTGTAAGTTTCTTGTTTTGGATCTGTGTGTGCCAAATAAATTCATTCATTCATGTAGGGGCCTAGGGTCACCACGTTCATACCCGGTGTCATGGGCAGGCTTTAAGGTGCATTGTTGGGACTGCCCTGGACGGACGAGCCTGTCTGTCACCCGCCAACCATAAAAAATAAAAATAAAAACTGCAGGCTACTATGATTACAACTTGTACAAATTTCCAATATAGATGATTCATAATAATATTGATAAACACACTGTGCTTTCTGATTTTTACTAAAATAATTGTGAATGATTCAGTTGGTTCATGAAATAATTTGGGTAAAACAGAAATGATACGTGTACATTGTTGACTACTCGACATAGCTGTGAAAGAGAGTGAGAAGTGTAAAAAAACAAAACCTATGCTGAACTAAAAGACTGAGATGGCATTTCTTTAATCAAGGACAACTGAGGGTCCTAGAACAGAATGAAAGAAACGGTGAATTTCACCGTTACTGATAAGTCATGTTGGGTACGCATTGCGTGTTCTGCTGGTAACAATAATAAATCGTCTCTAGAGAATCCTTAGCCTGTACTTACTTGCATTTGGTGCATAAACAAGGCCACTATGCAGTGAGTAGTGAGTACTTTTGTCTCTTAACAAATTTGGGGAGGGGTAACTTTTTCCACTGGGCAGGCCTTGCATGCACATGCAGAAATCTCATGCACTCAGCATGCCCGTGCAGCCAGACTGAGAGTGGAAATGTGGGACAGAAAAGCTCAGAGCACAAAAGGGATGTTGTTTCATTCTTTGCACAGCATGCCATTAACCCACTAAATAATTAAACAGAAAACAGTTGTTGCCTGTTCTATTGATGTTAAATGTTATCCATAGCACCTTTTTTATGTCGCTGTTCTATTTCAGTGAAGTGCTGTGCGTAACACCAGTTTTGGTAGTCAGGAAATACTAACACGGCAGTTCATGGAAACAGATTGTCAGCTGTCTGTCAAATCCCACTGTGCTGTGTCACAGCCATTCTATTAAATCATACGTACATTGAGATGAGAAATCACTGCAAGGACAAATTCTTTCTTGCTACCATCTCATACAAAACACTCTCAAATAGCCCGCTAATCTCTATCGCTGCCTGTATGTCATTCGATTCCTCCATTTAAAAAGCATCAGGGAGTTGAACCCGCCATCTTATTTATCATATTAATTAGAAAGTCCCCTGACAACAAAGAACTACAGCTGTGGAGGAGAGGCTCTGGAAATGAATGACGGTTTGATTTGTTGTCTTGCTAATGTGACACCTATTATACAGGTTAGGCTTTGAATATAAAGACGCCTAAACAGCATATGGTAATCTAGAGTGTATGGTAACAACACAGGCATCAAAGGAACTGGTTTGAGTAAATACTTGTTTTTATTTTGTGAAGATCAGCTGTTTCCTGTCGCGAACACCCATATGACCATGTGTATTGTACTGTAATATACTCTCTGCAATTGTTATGATGTATTGACGCAAGCATTTTAAATGTGAATTTTGTGTGGAATTGTCCAAGAAGATGAAAAATTTCCTTGAGTAATCCACACAGATGTTTCAGATTAAGTTAAGTCAAGGTAAATTGCCACAAAATGCATTACATTTAATAAAATAGACATTTTGATAAGTGGCAGTTGTGATGAGAAGGTGCAAGGAGCTTAAGAGGCAGTGAAGACTTCGACCTAATGAAATTGTTGGCATAATCATGACTGGAAGACCAGAAGGCCTGGGATATAATACCAGATCTTTGGGGAAGGTAGCAACAGCATTACAAAGAAGGCAAATGGACTAAAGAGAGGTCCGACAGGTTGATCAGGCAAATGCAAGCAAGGGAGCTGGTTACATAGGGAGTCTACCAAGGTCTGGACACTCTCCTGCCATGATGTCTGAAAGGTGGATGATCTGTGTATTGGGTTCCTTCTGTGATCAATCTATGAGTCCCTCTTGACTCCAGTGATCCTGAAGACATGGAGCCTGACGGACAACCTGAACTATTATTTGGCTAGTACAGGGGTGGCCAAGTTCGGTCCTCGAGAGCCACATTCGTGACACTCTTAGTTGTCTCCCTGCTCCAACACACCTGAATCCAATGAAAGACTCATTAGCAGACTTTTAATGATACATGAAGCCTTAAACACAGTCAGGGCCTAACTTCATGAAGACCAGAGCCTCAGGAAGCACCACTTACAAACAGATGGGCATTGTAGTCGCAACAAAAAAAAAAAACTGGTGTGTATGTAACAGTAGATCTGAAAAAGCAACTAAAGTTCCATCAAGTGGCTGATGCCAGACTTTCTGCTACAGTCCTTGGAGGCGAAGCAACTCATTCATCTGGAGTTCACTGTCCCATCCGAGCTAAGAAAATACCTTGGTTGGCACACTGTCAGAAGACATCCTGGGTAGCACTGAAATGTCTGAAGCAGGACCCACCTGTAGTCTGAACTGGCATCAGTGGTTGGCTATTGGAGCTCAAAACATACATTCGGGCTCTTTCAGTATGTAAACTGTTTCAAAAATAAGACACCAACATTAACCTTTCAGTTCATGTGTGACTAAACTCTGGTCAAGTGTAGTGTAGATGGCAGGTCTGGTTTCTGCATTGCGTTTTGACTACTCCCAGATTGTGAAAAGCTAAAGCACTTTTGACCCTTGTCAGAAGTGACAATTAATGCAAACTCAAAAGAAAATGGGCAAACCCTTGGTGGTGTTACTCATAGGTTTCTTGGAAAAGTGATTTGGTTTTTAATGTCACAACCTTGGCAGTGACCGAATCGGCGTAACACCCAGTCAGAGCTGGGTAACCCCGGCTTCAGTGAGTGAAAGTCCCACCACAGATTTGTTCCATCCATCCATCCACTAAGCCACATGATTATAATTATTTCACTCTTCAAGCAGGTATTTGAGATAATCGGTGATGTGCACATGAAGAAAGAATACATGGTAGGACTTTTAGTCGGGGTTACCCCCCTGTGCACCCAGCCATCCTGCTGTATCAACAGGTAATGGGGTGGAGCGTGGTCAAGACCGTCACAACAGTCTGACACCACCTTTCTCAAGGTTACCAAACTAACCATGTCTAATGGGCTAAGTAACCTGGGTTTTGGTGATTTAACGCATGTTTTGTGGACATTGGTGGTGGTTCTTATAAAATGGTGGCTTGGGTGTGGATATTAAAACCTAGGACCAGTACATAAACTCAACAACCATGACACTATCCGTACAGCTGGCGTTATTAAGCTGCTAATGGTGCTAACATACATGTGAAATGATACTAAACTTTCACTCAGCAAAAAATACTGATGCTTCACCAGGAACCAGTTGAGGTGGTTGAGGCATCTGGTGAGGATGCCCCCGGTTGCCTCCCAAGGGAGGTCTTCCAGGCACGTTAAAGTGGGAGGAGGCCCAGGGGAGGACCTAGGACATGCTGGAGTGATTATGTTTCCCAGCTGGCTTGAAAACACCTCGGAACCCCCTGGGAAAAACGACAGAACTTGGCCAAGTATAGGGGCGTGTGGGATGAGTCACTTGGTCTGTTTCCACCGTGACCCAGATAAGCAGCATAAAATGAGTGAATGGGAAAAATACTGAAGCACAGACTTCCTAAATGTACAGTTATCAGCTCAGCAAGCCATATCATCTTGCATATTTGTAATAAAATGCTCAAAGGACAAAAGTGGTCAAGTCCACAGTTAACAGCCAGTTGCTAGCAATGGCTGCTAGCTGACACACACACACACACACACTAGCAGTCTTTCAAAGTGACCATGCCCTATATTATTCACAAGTTTCTGGGTCAAAATAGCTTAAACTGAGGAGTTTCACACTTGTGCAGTTATCATGAACAGGGAAACTAGCTTTTGAGACCAAAACCTTTTTTTTGGAGCAGGCTCTAAACATTTATCTTTGCTGTGAAGTTGGAGATTTTGACAGTGATGCCTGTGACGCCACCCTCAAGTGGTCATTTAAGGAACTGCAGGTTTTGGCACTTCTGGGTTGGTTTCAATTTTTTAGCACCAGAAGTTGCTGCTTGGTATATACCAGCACAGCAATATTATCAGTTATCAAGTTGTTCACCAATGAATATGGCTTTATACACCCTGAAGAAAAACATACACCCTGTGGCCAAGGCCGAAGGATGTATGGGTGTACTCATTGGTAAAACAACTTGATAATGATTTTATCATATACCTATAAATGGTAAAAGCAAGCAGAACACAATGCGCATGCTCTCCCTTCGCTCACTGCCTCCGGGGGTACGGATGCGGGACCGCAAAGAATCCAAGTCATGGCCACGGAGCTCTGCGACCATGCAACGGGCGCTGCGCATCAAAACAATGAGCGTAGTCTCTGGACCTGGTGCTGCATGCAGCTTGGCACAGCAGATGTAACGGGTACTATAGCAACGGCACCGTGGTTAACAGATTGACTCCTGTAACACAACCTGTGATGCAGGAGAAAAAGGAGGACACGGCTTGTCAGGTTCAAGGATCTTGCAGTAATTTACTAAAGTTTTCCCATTTCAAATACACTCTTATGTTTCTTTTCTTATGATTTACATATTCAAAGTTCAATGTCCTTTAAGCATTTTTAATGAATTTCAGTGTCCATGTCAACACAAAACCCGTAATGTCTTTCAGTACAAAGCAATAGCGAAATAAACCTCTTTTCACCAAATACATGTTCACTTACTCTTCTACTTAGTGTTTTAAACTATTTATCAAAAATGAAATGTATAGACAATGGTAATATTAACCAGCTTAATGTTCAAGTTACTTTTAAACTTCTCAATGGTGGGGACCTTACAGACCGCAGAATACCAATACACATCGAAATTGTAATTTTCTAAAACATTACTCAAGTGTACGTTTACGTGGGAGAAGCGTATATATTAAACTGAGTTTCTACTACCATGATCACTGCACTGTTACTCGGCTAGACTTTGCCTCTGTGTTTCAAACTTGCTTCAAACAAAATCACAAAAAGTCTCTGTTGAAAATTACAACACAAAAACGGTTTGCTAACACCCCAAATACATTTCAGCATTGCTAGTTCCTAGTTTCAAGGTATATTTGTACATTTACCAACCTGTGATGCAGGAGAAAAAGGAGGACACGGCTTGTCAGGTTCAAGGATCTTGCAGTAATGAGGTCAAACACAATACAAGACGCTAAACCAGTCGCCTGCCCTCGCCCCCTGCTGGCATGGAGCAAACATTACAGCATACACATTGAATAGGGAAGCCAAACCAATGCACAAGGAAATGCAAAACTCTTGGGGGTACCTTTTTCAAAATAAAATACAATAACTTGTATTCAAAATAAAATAAAATTCCTTTTACTCTTATTTCCATAAACACAAATGTGACACTTTTGTGGTCGTCACACACTCCCCGACAAAAAGAAATGGGTCCCACTATTTTCTACTCAACTCACCTTAACTAAAGTTCTCTTTCTTCCTAACAGGTGACAGGAACAGGTAAGATGTATGGGTGTGATGGTAAGGGGTAAGGCATGTATGTAAAGGGGGGATACAGAGTGGAATAGGGGTTAAGAGGATATGTTGGTGTTGTGTAGGGGGTGAGTGAGTGAAGGGGTTGTGTAGTGTGAGGTGCGGTGTAAGCAGGTGAGTGTAAGTTTGTGTTTGCCATGTTAACGCTAGCTTGTGTTGTCAGTGTGGGCTGACCAAGTCTCTCATATGTAAAGATCTGTCTAGGTCGTCTGTCCCGACTTGACCTTCTGCCCTCTGTCTGTCGGTCCGGCATCGCATTGACCAGAGGCTGTTCTTCCTGGATGGGCTCTGGAGCCTCAGCATATCCATCTTGCTCCTCAGGTCCCGCTTCAACAGACTGGACTTCATCCTGCTCAGGTTCTACTGTCTCTGCTTCTCTTACAGGTACCGGGTCAACTTCAGGTAAGTAGTCTACGTTAACTCTCACCTCTTCTCGTACAGGTACTGGAATCGGGCGACTCACGGTGATGGCTGCTCGTTGTGGTGGGGCTACCATAGGTACCTTTGGTATCCTCAGCCAGTAACGAGGACCATCAGAGTCGCAATCCGAGTGGGAGTCTGAATCTGCTCCTGGCAGTGGGACTGCACGCTCTGGGATGGCACGTCGGGTCTGGCGTTTACTCTTCTGGGTTCTCTTCTCAGGAGCGGCCTGGCGTGGAGGCTCTTCAACTGGGAGGTCATTCACGAGCAAGAGCAGATTGCGATGTAGTGTTCTCGTCTTTTTCTGGTCCCCAGACTCGGGATACACTACGTACACTGGGTTATCAGCAAACTGTTCTTTCACGACGTAGATGGCCTTCTCCCAGTACGACCTTAGTTTTCCTGGTCCACCACGCTCGCTGAGGTTCCTGACTAAGACTCGATCGCCAGGTTGTAGCACCACTCCTCTTGCTCGCTTGTCATAGAGCACTTTGCCTTTGGCGCTGGCCTGCTTGCTGTTCTCACTGGCAATTCGATAGGCCTCAGACATCTGCTTTGCCCACTTCTTTGCGTATCCCTTCGGCGAGTCAGGCTCTGTGTCTTCAAGCAATCCGAACAGCAGATCAATGGGGAGACGAGGATGACGGCTGTAAAGGAGAAAGAAGGGCGAGAAGCCTGTTGACTCGTGCCGAGTACAATTGTACGCATGTACAACTCTCGGAATTCTTCGTCGGGTAGGCCTGAGCGAATCTTGTAAAATGATCAATGACCACTAGGACATACTCATAGCCACCACGGCTGGTCTCCAGATGTAAGTAGCCGATACACACCAACTCTAGTGGTGAGCTTGATGTGATACTACCCATCGGTGCGCGAACATGAGTAACTGGCTTCTTTGACTTTATGCATGAACATTTCTTAGTGATATGGTCCTCGATCTCTCTTGCCATGAATGGCCAATAGAATCTCTCTCTTGCGAGGTTGAGGACCCTTTCTGTGCCAACATGAGCCATGTCATTGTGGAGTTTCTTTAAGACAAGGTCTTTGTACTTGGTGGGGAGTACAAACTGCTTTCTGCCATTGGCACACCGGTACAGGAGACCATTTTCCAAGACTAGCTTCCCCCATTCATGGAACAGCCTTTTAGTAGCTCCACTCGCGGCTTTCCGTATCTCATCAGTCAAGGGTGTACCCGCCTCTTTCAACTTGATTATTTCACTGATGGCTTCGTCCGCACGTTGCGCTTCAGCAAGCTCATCATGACTGATTGCATTCAAGTGATCGAGGGGAGGAGGCGGGTCGGCTTGGGAGGAGATGTTCAGAGCCGCCACCCAGGCTACGTCTTTCTGCTTGGCTACTTTACTCCCATCCCAGACAGCGCGAACCATGTCTTCAGAACACTCTTTGGTGCAGGACTCACTGTACGCTTCAGTGTCTAAAGGGAGATGTGACAGCGTGTCTGCGTCTATGTTGGACTTTCCAGGTCGGTACTTTATGTCGAATCTGAAATCAGAGAGTTCCCCAACCCACCGATGGCCTACAGCGTTTAGCTTTGCTGTGGTCATTACATAAGTAAGTGGATTGTTGTCTGTATATATCGTGAAGTGAGGTGCATAGAACAGGTAATCTCTGAATTTTTCCACATACAGCCCACTTCAGAGCAAGGAACTCTAGCTTCCCACTATGCAAATGGTAGTTTCGTTCAGCTGCAGTTAAGGTCCTAGACCCGTACCCAATGACTCTCAACTTGCCATCCTGGTGTTGGTAAAGGATTGCGCCCAGTCCCTGGTCTGAAGCATCTGTGTGCAACATGAAAGGCGCATTGAAGTTGGGGTACGCCAACACGGGGGGCTAACAAGAAGAGAAACGAGTCGGTCAAGGGCTTGCTGGTGTCCAGTGGTCCACTCCACAGGTGTTCTGGATGGTAGTTGTGGACCTTTGTCTTTACCACGCTCTACAGCTGCTTGTCCTGGCTTGACTTGTAGTAGCTCATAGATGGGCTTTGCTATCCTCAAAGTCGTGGATGTAGGAACGGTAATAGCCCAGGAAGCCAGCGAGCTTTCTCACATCTCCAACCGTCTGTGGTGTCCTGCTGGCTAATGCTCGTACTGCCTCCAGGTCTTTGGGATCGACCCTCACTCCTTGAGCTGACACAAGGCGACCCACGTATCTCACTTCTCGGCGAAACAGCTCACACTTTTCAGGTCTGAGCTTCACCCCGTGTCTCTGAAGTGCTTGAAGTACTTTGCAGACCCCTTCCACGTGCTCGTCAAAGGTTCTTGCATAGCACAACACATCATCGAGGTACGGGAGACAGCAGTCATCTCTCAAGGGACCTAGCATTTCTTCCATACTCAGCTGGAAGGCTGCAGGGGCGTTTGAGAGGCCAAATGGGATACGGACCCATTCATACAGCCCCCAGGGGGTAATGAAAACGGTGAGGTGTTGAGAGTCTTTGGCAACAAAACCCTGATGATAGGCTTTTCCTTGGTCGAGGATGCTGAACCAGGAATAGCCACCAAGGGTGTCAGTCAGGTCTTGTATCCTAGGTAAAGGATGTCGATCGGGGATGGTTTTCTGATTCAAGAGACGATAATCTATGCAGAGGCGGAGCGTGCCGTCTTTTTTCCGGACGCAGACCACTGGCGCAGCATAAGAGGACTTTGACTTGACAATCCAGCCTTTCATCAGCAAGTCTTGCACATACTCTTTCACCTCTTTAAACAGTGGCTTGGGGACGGAGGAGTACGCTCTCTGCACTGGAATCTCGTCCTTGAGGTTGATCGACATCTGCAAACTGGGAATACAGCCAATATCATGACTGTCTCGAGCGAAAGCAGCTGATTCTTCCCACAGCATTTTCTTTACTTTGTCTTGTTCTTCTTCACTAAGGTGGCTGAGGGCCACGGGAGGCTGCCACAAGGCAGGAGCAGTTTTAGCAGCTGGTGTTGTTGCTGCATTAGCTACTACTCTGGGCCTGGGCATCTCCTGTGGATTGGTCTCAATCACCCTAGCAACAGTCTGGACGCTACCCAGGACGGTCTTCCTCAGTATAATGACAGGATGCTTTGTAATATTTCTTACTGGTATTGTGACATAAGGTCGCTTTGCCGATTGCATTTCGAGCAGAGCCTCCCCAATCTCAAGCTCTGTGAGGTAGGCGCTGTTTTCTTCTGGCTCAAACAGGAGAAGGGGGTCTGACTGCTCTACAGCCAGTGGGACCTGACACTTGACCCAGGCTACTTGTCCAGCTGGGACGGAGGTGTCATAATTCCCAGTTCTTAGCAGTCTTGGACACATGGAGGGTTTGTCTGTCTGAATGAAGTTCACCAACAGCTCCACCTGATCCACAGAGGCAGATATTGAATCATAGAGGAGCGTGGTGAGGGCTGGAACAAGCTCTGCTGGTCTATCCTGAACCACTTCCTCCAGCACATTGAATCCAAGGATTGGCCGTTCAAGCGTGATGCTACTGATGAGGAAAGGCACCATTACAGACTGGCTAAGTGTACAGTTTCCGGAAAAGCTGACTTCAACGGGGACCCAGCCGTCAAAAGGAAGAACTCCTCCATTCACAGCTTGTATTTCCAGCTCTTCGTCGTCGAACATTTCACTGAGGGGCCGCACCGGTGCATCTGGTAGGTACTTCTTCTTCCAAACCCTATCAATCATGCTCACCTGAGCTCCGTTGTCTAATAACGCATCGACTGTCACGCCATTAAGGTCACATCGTGCAAGGGCCTTGGCGCCTATAAACTTGGCTAGGCGCCTGGTTGTCTGAGTGGGTAGGGAAAGGGGAGATTGGGGGTCGCTTTCAATGTTTACTTTTGGCCTTTTATTCCGCAAACTCTCCCTTGCACGACTCTCAGAGCTAAACACATTGCACTTAACACTGTGGGACTGAATACGAGGCCCGGTCACTGGTTGTCCCGTTGCAGCGACCGGCTCCAGTTTTCCTGACGCTTCGGTTTCTTCAGGCAGCCTACTGCTCTGTGACCGTCTTCACCACAGTAAAAACAGTGAGTACAACCTGGGAGGTTCTGTGCGAGGCAGTTAGCACAGCTATATGACTTTCTTTTGTTCCACTTGAGCTTTGCAATGGTGGCAAGATTCAGAGCTGTGAGTTTGCTGTGGCCGTTGCAGTAGCTCAACTTTAGTCATTAACTCTGCTACTTTTTCAGTTAACTGCTGGAGTGCATTAGCCTTTGGCTGTTTATCTGGGGCATCTTTCTTTGCACCACTGCCTTGTGCAGCTGCGACTTCAACCTCCACTAGCTCGGTGCTGTGCACGCTTACTTGTTTCTGTTTCACGTCTGGCCCCAAACGTCTCTGTCGCTCATTCTCTGTGTTTGTTATCTTCATCATTGTTCCAGAATTGTCTCGTCAGACACACTGCTATCAGAAAGCAACGTTCTAAGTTCTCTGTGTATGTCATTATGTTTGTGGCTAAGGCCTTGCTATATGGTGTGAAGGAAAATGTCTTGAACTGTGTTCGCATTGTACTTCACTTCCGTGTCAGCGTGTTTTGATGCAAAGAGGATCTTTTGTTTCAGACCTATGACACGGTACAGGAACTGTTGGGGGGTTTCACTGTCATTTTGTTTTGTGCACATCAGCTCTTGGAAGAGTTCTGTGTTGCTCCGACCACCTAAGTGGGACTGCAGGAATTCCTTCAGCTCATCTATAGTCAAATCGTCTTTGTGCATTAGCATGTCTTTAAAATGCCCTGGTCTGACAACTCTGAGAACGCCTCTCAGTATTTCAGTCTCACTGAACTGGTCTTTTACGCCGTCATCGATTTGTCTGCATATATTGGTGTAGCTTAAATCTGAGCTCTGATCACTGATCTGTCTGCCTTGAACCCTGAACTCACGTCGCAGCATTGAGAGATCCCGAAGGGGGACGACTCGGCCATGCTTGTCGTGTGTGTTGTTCAGGTGTGTGTTTGGTGTCAGAGGGAGGTGTAGGATGCACCTGTGTAGAGGGGAGAGTAGGCAGTGACGTGGTGTTCATGTATTGTAAGAGGCTGGAAAGTATTTTCTGTAACTCTGTGTCGGTGTTCTGTGTAGTGGTGACTGTGTGTGTGAGTGGTGGAAAGGTGGTTGGTGAAGGGGTAGCTGAGCTAACCGTAGCTGTGTTGGGTGTGTTAGTATTAGGAATACTAGTTGTGGCATTATCAGTTGTCACGTCATCACTAACTACATCTGACTGACCCGTTGTTGCATTCTCACTCAGCTCTGGGGTTGCCATTACATTGTGCGTATCAACATCTGCTACCATCCTAGACTGAGCATTACGAACCTGAATGACATTATTCACAGTATCATTTAGTTCCAACAACACAGCCATACCTGAAGCCTCAGATTGCATGAGAGTGTCACTGTTCATGAAAGCTAGGATGTACTCAAAGCAACTTTCTTCCTCGCCAACCTGAAGCGTGGATGCATCCTTCCCTGGCATAGGACCAACACTGTGAGCTAGTTGGAAAAGTTCATTGACCGTCAGAGTGAGCAGACTCTTCTTGATGCCCCACACCAAGCCTTTTCTCTCACCATCCGCCATGACTGCTGTTCCGTCTTCCTCACTTTTGGTCACTCTTCCAGGCAGCTCTTTCACCCGTGGCTCCAGGTCTGGTTCCAGTTGCGTTGCACCGTCGTCGCTTCACAGGCACTCGTGGTGCTGGATGTACAGCCTGTGCATCTGGGATGATAGATTGAGGTAAATTGCGTCTTCACACGCTGGAGGGCAGGGGAGGCACTGACATCGTGGCTGTGGGACCCAATCTTCCTCCAGATGAATGGGCTGAAGAGTCGCCAACTGCCGGAACGCTTCACACGGCTGATTCTGGTTGTGCTCGTCGCCTGCGCATCTGACGCCGTTCCCCGTACGGAACACCAAAAATCTGTAACGGGTACTGTAGCAACGGCACCGTGGTTAACAGATTGACTCCTGTAACACAACCTGTGATGCAGGAGAAAAAGGAGGACACGGCTTGTCAGGTTCAAGGATCTTGCAGTAATTTACTAAAGTTTTCCCATTTCAAATACACTCTTGTTATGTTTCTTTTCTTATGATTTACATATTCAAAGTTCAATGTCCTTTAAGCATTTTCAATGAATTTCAGTGTCCATGTCAACACAAAACCCATAATGTCTTTCAGTACAAAGCAATAGCGAAATAAACCTCTTTTCACCAAATACATGTTCACTTACTCTTCTACTTAGTGTTTTAAACTATTTATCAAAAATGAAATGTATAGACAATGGTAATATTAACCAGCTTAATGTTCAAGTTACTTTTAAACTTCTCATGAAAGTATTTTACCTCGTTTTAACTCAGGACAGTACTGCATTTCACCCATCTGAACTCAAAGTGCTTAATGTAAACAAACGTCGTTTTTAACAGTCACCTTTTTTCCTTCTGAAACCCCATTAGACAAAAAAACATTTCAAAACTAATGGTGGGGACCTTACAGACCGCAGAATACAATACACATCGAAATTGTAATTTTCTAATACATTACTCAAGTGTACGTTCACGTGGGAGAAGCGTATATATTAAACTGAGTTTCTACTACCATGATCACTGCACTGTTACTCGGCTAGACTTTGCCTCTGTGTTTCAAACTTGCTTCAAACAAAATCACAAAAAGTCTGTTGAAAATTACAACACAAAAACGGTTTGCTAACACCCCAAATACATTTCAGCATTGCTAGTTCCTAGTTTCAAGGCATATTTGTACATTTACCAACCTGTGATGCAGGAGAAAAAGGAGGACACGGCTTGTCAGGTTCAAGGATCTTGCAGTAATGAGGTCAAACACAATACAAGACGCTAAACCAGTCGCCCGCCCTCGCCCCCTGCTGGCATGGAGCAAACATTACAGCATACACATTGAATAGGGAAGCCAAACCAATGCACAAGGAAATGCAAAACTCTTGGGGGTACCTTTTTCAAAATAAAATACAATAACTTGTATTCAAAATAAAATTCCTTTTACTCTTATTTCCATAAACACAAATGTGACACTTTTGTGGTCGTCACACAGACAAGGGGGCGGTGTGAGTGGCCCGCTACGGCGTTTACCGAGCCCGCAGACTCAGTAAGCGAATCGGAGGCAGTGAGAACAATCGCGGTGATGCCGACCGGTGCTGCGACCGGCCCGCCTGATAAGGACGCAGAACACAATGCGGTGTTTAAAAATGCAAGGCCGCGAAAGGGAGTTACGTCCTAAAAATAACCCGCGATAGGCGAAATCCGCGAAGAAGTCAGCATTATTTTTTTTACAATTATAGATGTTTCAAGGCTGTAAAACACCTCACTACACACTTTATACACTTTTCTCAAACAGGCATTAACATTTTCTCACTTTTCTTTCCTGTGTAAACACTCAAAGTTCAAACTGTAGTAGAAACAAATAGAACGTTTTCCTATAAATAATTATGATGGCTTTTAGAACTAACGTATTTAATTTTAACGATCAACCTACGAGGTTGGACATGTAAGAAATTATTAATACTGACTCACCAGTATTTCACAGTTCCTCTGACCGTGCCTCTTTGTCGTGGCGCCGCTCTGCTCTCCGGATTGGCTGATTACTCGGGTGGTATAAAAAATATTACCCGTCCGCGAAAAGGTGTATTGCTATTTATTCTTTAGTGTTTTATCCAATCACATTGGCGTATCATTTATAGGTATATGATAAGTATCCATATAACAATCTGTACGCTAAATATTCCCACAGTGTATGTTGCAAATGGAAATTATGTAGTTTAATATTGAGTTTAGTGTAAAGTTTTTTTTTAAAGGATGTGATTTTAGGCTGCTTCATTCATCGCTCTTAATTTTATGCAGCTATTTTGCATTAAGCTCTTTAAAAAGGTCTGACTCTCATTGATAATTATGCAAAAATATTTTGACTTGAAGCAGATATCTTCTCATTAGGAGCCACAAGCTTGTTTTCCATGGTCACATCCTTTAAGTGATTAATTCTATTAATATTAAAACAGAGAGACATGCAAATCATCTTGGAATTGATATAAACCAAACAGATTAGCGCAACAGCCAACATAAGTGTGGCGACTCGAACGTAGGAAGAGGTGGTCGCTCTGAAAACTGTCATTTTCTATTGATCAACTCTGTCAAAGGTAAAAACAAAGCAGAGGGTGTGGATGCACAGTCACCAGAATTGATCCAGATGACTGGAGGGTAAACGTGTCAGGGCAGAGCAGGCGACACTTCACTTACTGCACACCAGAGGTGAGAGATCAGGATGGAGACACAAATGATGATGACGAAATTGAAGTTGGTGTTGAATGTGTGGATCCAATTTTGGCCTTTTTCAGCTTCGTATGCTGCAGTTGTTTGGATGACATATTTATTGAAGAGTTGATCGCTGGTTGTCACAGTGAAGCCTGTGTTTTAATGAGACACGATTAGAGCTGGTGGTGGTACAATCATTTTAAAAGCTGATTTCATAGTGTTCCCTACTGATTGAAAGTGTTGTTGGACACTTTAAAATTAAGTTTAATGACTAATATAGCCAAGGTTTCCCTGCACTCGTAACAGCGTAGGTCTGGACAACAAAAATGTAGATAAGTGGGCGAGTGAGTTGGTGCATCTCAGCAATCTTGTGTGGACAATAACTCAAAGACAGCAAAAGCTATCATCTTGTAACTAAACAAATTAAAGGAACATATAATGAGGACGAACCCGATTTGCACCAGGTGAAGTTTGAAGTATGACACTGATTGGAAAAAGCAACTTTGTTATGGATGTATAATATTGCATAGACATGTCTACCACCTGCTGGATGATTAGCAGTAAATTACCAAAAATTTCAAATGGCTGTGGTTGAGATCACAAGTGGTTCCTCTACCATGTCATTGTTGGATGCATCGTGTGCTCATCACTGCGCTCCACCTAGCTAACAATTTCAGGGGAAAAACATGATGCCCATTATGTGCACAAATGCGAGGGCAAAATAAATTGAAATTAAAGGATTGGATAGAATATGTAGCTGCAGATGGTACCAAAACATTTCCTCAGTACTGCAAATGTTGTTGTTCTTGTTTTCAGATAAGTTCTGCTAAAATAATTTATCAAGTAATCTTAAAATGTTGTCCACATTATACTTTTTATGAAATAGTTTAACCCTTGCATATGATTAGCTCTATGCCAACAATACAGTTCTCGAGGTCGGGCATTAACTGAGCACCTGCTAGGGGCTGTTTTTGTCGGTGATCACATCGCTGAACTCAATACAAATACATGTAATATGGTCACTTTTCAAAGGGGCCAGACTCATGAGTAAAGTCAGTTTAATGCACAATGGTTCATTTCAGGTCAGCTTGGCGTATAAATCTCACCATTCCAGGCGACGATAGGTGTCAGCTGACTGATAGAAGCAAGCTAGAGACAAAACCAAACTGACAGGCAGGTTTGTCAAGGAAATTTGGGCACAAATGCGATGCTCACACAAACAAGTCTGATTGTAAAAAGACATTAGTGATGAGGATAGCAGTGGTCGGTACACGACAAGGCAGTCCAAAAAACACTGCAGCAGTACAAAAATCATCAAGCTTTGGCGAGGTCGGAAAAACAGACAGGAGGTCGAGAAACACACTGACGCAGGCAGGACTATGGAACATGAGAGTAAGAGCTGGAGAGAAGGCACAAGGCGCATCAATCTGGCGAAGACCTGCAGCACCCAGTGAGCTTATATAACCCCAGGTGATCTGTAAATTTGGAACAGGTGTGCATGGAAAGTACCAGAACAAGGGAGTGGACAGAGAGAGGGAAACACCCACCACCAAGACCCCAGGGACAGATGAGAGAGAAAGAGACAGACAGACCCAAGCAGAAAAACCCAGCAAGAGAATAAATGCACAGAAAACCAATGGATAAACAAAAATAATAAAACAGACCTGATGAAAATAGACAGGTAAACAAAAAAAACTCATACCCTGACACAAACCAGCTGATTTCAGTAGACCAGCATACAGCCAGTGTGTGTTTTCGCAGAGTGGCCAGTCACAGAAGTACCAATTCTTGCCTTTGGATTGGCCACTTCGCCAGAAGTGACGTGACGCCAACCTTGATAACGGCAGAAGGCTATTGTGTTACCAAGGATCCAGGCCCGCATATTCCATTTTGCACAGATAAAATTCATGTTGTCAATCTGTGGTGTGATCACAGCCTTTAACAACTTGTAGTAAATTATGTTTGTGTGCACATTTGTGAACAATCTAAGTCTCCCCTGATGTGTTAGCTCTGTACCATAGCTATCAGTCATGGGAAGGGTCCACTAATCCTTGGATCCATTGGTCCTAACCTCTTTTTATTATTTGATGGTGTATATTACAACCCCAAACTGATTTTAAAGTTCACAAATAAAAGTAACACTTTCAAATAGCTAACAAACCAGATCCAGTTTTGTTCACTTTACACAAATAAAACCTAGAATTCTGTTGACATACACTATCAATCAGCTTTAATTGTACTGTCTATAAATTTGTTTAATTGGAAAATAAACAAATAGTAATTCACAATAATAATCATTTTTTTTAATTGTCACATTTTTGTAACACTATCATAAAATTAAAACAACTTCAACGTCCTCTCCTTAATACTAGGACTAGTGGAAGTGGGAAGAGCACAAGAACTGAGATCTGCAAGCTTTGGACAAAATTATGCGATTGAATCCATCAAATCTGTTGCTCTCTAATGGGGTGAGGCAAGTGGAGGTAGAGAAGATGTTTAAAAAGAGCAAGAGAGCGAAGGTGTAGAGCAGGGAGAGCAGTGAGTCCTGTAATTACAGGTCTATTAGCCGGCTCTCTGTATGGCCGTGATGGAGCTGGAGGACTGTTCTTTGCAACACCGACTCAGTAACAGCTGACTGTTGTACACGTGTGTGTCACTATGGGATGTATGTGTGCATCTTTGTGTGTTTGTACTAGGTTTATCTTTGGAATGGGTTTATCTTAGAAAGCACATTTACAAGGCTGCTAAAATTGGTTGGATGACAACTCTGGAATTTTTCAACCAGGGCTTTATTTTTAGATGTTTAGTCTTGAGACAGTGAATGAGGTATACTGAAAACCTAAGTTAAAAATAAACATCTTAAGATGACCAATTACATAGTTAGAATCTTAGCTTAACCTCGAGTCCATTTGCTGGTGCTCCTGTCCACTGAGGAATGTACTGCAGGATAAGGTAAGCAGCTAATGCTGCATTTCATTGCTCATTGGAAGCCATTAATTTCCACCATCAAACACTAGATAACACTTAAAAAATTTAAGCGAAACATAATTCTGCTTACCGCTCACTGTGTGCGACCCCATATTGCTCAAGCATCAGATGTGCAACCCCAGTCTAGATCTTGCCCAAGTGTCTGACTTGGAATTTTGATTTGAATGGCCATTCCATTGCATTTTTCTGAGTCTGAGCCAATTTGTTTCTGAGTTCTTAGTACAATGAAAGGCAACATAACTGGATAACTGGCCATCTTAAAATTTTTAGAAAGGTAAATGTGTGCTTTTTTTTTAACCCCTCTAGGGATCTTCTCTGTGCTACCATGTGCTTGTTACATTTTTGCCCATTCAGTGGTGACCATGTTTTTTTTAACTTGCCTAAAACAACAAGTATACCATTAGCCAGTGATGGTGTTTGCATTGTAATGCAATATTCCACCAATTAAGTTTGTTTTTGTGCCGAGTGAAAAGATGAACCTAGAAACATCTCAAAATAGAACCCAGGTTGAGAACTGTCAAACTTCCCCTTATAAAATTTGGCTTTTTTTTTAATAAAAGTTCAGGCTTTATCCATTTTCTGTCAAATACATGGTGATGACTCAGTTGCAGGGCCCAGATGTCAAAGCTCCACATCTGCTTTACTAAAGTTAAAAAGAAAAAGATGTTCTTATTCAAACACTCCAGTGGTAGGTTAAAGGACAAATGGGAGTTCTAAAATATATGTGTTGGCAACCAGGCTGATAGACATTACTGGTAAAATGGCGAAATGACTAAATGCTGAGTTGTGATGAGTTGGTTGGTTGCAGGTGTGGTGTACTTAATTCTGGAAAAGGCAAAACCACACTTTGACAACTGCAGTGAAACTTCAGATTTATAAAATTAGCGATGTGCTTATTGAAACTGGGAAAAACTAATGTTGAAGGGAGTAGGGCTGCTACATACAATTATTTTAATAGTTGACTAGTCATAATTATATTTGCGATTAGTCAACTAATCGGATCATACGTAAATTACGGCTTATTGCGCCAGCATGCGGCTGTTATTTGTCTTGTTTTTTATTTAATTTAACAATTTATTTTGCTATGTGTTATTATTGGCAATATTGTTTTAATACATTCATGCCAATAAAGCAAACTGACATTGAGAGAGAGAAAGAGAGTGAGTGACTGACTGACCTCAAAGGTCGTTTCATATTTCTTTTCCATCATTGTGATGAAGTGAGATCGGTCTCATGTCAGTCACCAACATGTTCAAGATTGCTTCAGTCAGGATATTTGCTTGCTGAGGTGTGCATGTTGTTGGCTTGGTAACAGTCATCTATTGAAGAGGAATGCTTTTTTTTTTTTAAGCACTGTAATGTAGCGTTGTAAAACATTAGCGTTATCACATTTCCTATTCAAAATGACATTGCTGTTATAACATTACAGCAAACACATAACGTGTGTGCTAAGGCTAATGAAATTGTCATCATTAATGTTAACTTTTACAGCTATCAATAAAAGTAAGTAACTCACTATAGACGTTAATGCTAGCAGCTAAATAGCCAATTAGCTTACTGAGACGGCTGTCTCTCTTCATCAGCATGAGCGACAATGTGCTTCCTTCTCAGATGCTCCTGCATTACCATTGCGGTGCTGTTGAAGGCAAGTTCTGCCTTGCAGGTTTTGCTTTGCACGTTTTTCTCTTTTTGGTTAAAATGCTCCCAAACCTTTGCGCTCCATTTAGCATAACTTTTCCGGTGACATCCCGGCTCACCCAAATTACCACAACCAGGGATGTGCATCAAGGAGAGAGAGGCAGCAGAAGGCACAGCAGTAGCTTTGAGAGGAAAACAAAGCTTCAAAAAACAGACATCGATTATTAAAGTAGTTGATTAGTCGCCATTGATTTTGATAGTCGACGTAATCGTGACTAGTCGACTAATCGTGGCAGCCCTAGAATGGAGTCGCGCACCACATTTGACAGATGGAAATGATCATTATTTATCTTTATTTTTGCTGCTCCTGTTTTCCATGTGTGTGCATGCACATACAGCCCTGTAATACTATCTGTGTCACACTACACACTTTATGATGTAATACTAGAAGTACAGCACCAGTCTTATCGCAGAGGTAAATGCTGTGTTGCGGTCTCACCTCACCAACATGCACATTCCTTCCACAGGCGGTCCACATGTGTTGCAAAACGGAATGCATTTCTTTACCGTCCTACTTTGACGCACCTTCATGTCATATCATGTAGTGTAAGGTTTCATGTCCAAAAGTCATTAATTCATTTATTCTCTATACCTGCTTACTCCAATCAGTGGTCGCGGAAACTGGAGCCTATATAGACAAACGCATTCATACACGTACACACACCTACGGTCAATTTAAAGTCACCAGTTCACTTAACCTGCATGTCTTTTAAAGTTTGAGAAAGCTGGAGCACCTGGAAGAAACGTGAGACACAAACACTGGGAGAACATGCGAACTCCACACAGAAAGGTCTAGGCGGGAATCGATCCCATGAGCTTCTTGCTGTGAGGCAACAGTGCTAACCACTAATCCGCCATGTCCAAATGTCAATTCTGTTAATATTTTTCAAATGTTTTTTTTTTAAATATAAATGTGTTAAATTTAAATGAATTGCAAGTGAAAGAACTCTCCATTTTCGCAAGCAGGAACAAGTGAATGTTTAGAATTTATTTATTTGTAAAATACTTGATCCATACATCTGTATAGGATGCAATGTTTTAGTCCAGCTGTGATGTCCTGCTGCACATGGGTGGAAGCAGCGTTATTTAAACCTGCTTTGGACAGGATGTGTATTGTTGGCGTGAAGAACTGTCCATGGTGCTGAAGAGGAGTGTTGTCATTTCTTCACTTTGTGCTGCTGGTGATTTTCATTGGAGGTGTAGCAAAGCTGCCTCATAGGCTTTCTCTTTTTTGTTTTTTAAATAAAACCACTTTGATTTCATGTAATGTTGTCGGTGAGGAGAACAAAGACCGGCCCCTCCACCCGTGCGTGAAGGAGCAATACTGCAGGTCCTTCCTTCCTGCTGCTGTCAGACTCCACAATACTATAATTGTTGTTTATAGTAACAATTTTTCAGCCATTTACAATAATACTACAAATTTTGTGCAATAATACTTGTATTCTTGTGTACATCATCACTTGAACACTCATGTGCAATATTATGAAACATTCGTTTTCTGCTTGTATATATAATGTACTCTATTCTACTATATATATTGTTACTCCGCACAGAACCTGACTTCCGTATTTTGGTATTATTTTTGTGTACTTGCATTGTTGCTCAGCGACTGTCCCTGTGCTGCTGTAAAATTGGAAATTTCCCTGTTGTGGGACTATAAAAGGATTATTTTATCTTAACTTAAAAAAAAAAATGACCATAAGTGGAAGGAAAGTTAGAGGAAACATTGAAAGGATGGACACAGAATTTTCAGAGGGGATTTTAATTGAGATGATGATGATTTTTGGCTTTAATTGAACTGAACAAACAAACAAATCAACAGCCTTCTTTCACTTTTTCTCTCCTTTTTTCCAGCCTGTGTAATTTTTGTAATTTTCTTTCCAGCCACTAGCTATTAATTTTTGATAGGCATCATGAATGTGTGTGCCAGTTCAGCCAGCTGGTTAGCAGACCTTTGTTTACTCTGTCACAGCTCAATATTTGCCCATCCATCTCTCATCCACTGCAAATCATCAGGGAGCATGCTCGTAGAATACTGTATGGGTGCAAGTGTTTACCCTGGAATTACTCTTCAAATATTCAGATATGTTATCCCCTGTGGGTTGGGTTTCAGTTCCAAGCAGACTTGAAACTAAAACCGAGGCTAATATTGCAGAACTGAAATAGAAAAGTTAGGCAGTTTTTTTTTCTTTCAGTAAAATGAACCTATTCTTTGGACACCATCAGTTTAGTATTTTATGTGCAAATGATGCTTTTCAAAATCAGATGCTGTTGAAGTAATCCTCAACGCCACAGTCTTCAAGGGGGCATAATAATGGCTTATTTCAATAAGAGTTTAAATTCTAGTTCTTTTTTTGTATGTTGTGAAAAGCTTGTTTGGAATAATGCAGCACATGTACGTTCCAGTTTACCTGTTGATTTACGCTCCTATCCTCACATGTCGTCATGATCTTTGGGTAATGACTGATAGAATAAGATTGCAGATTCAACTGGCAGAAATGAGATTCCTGCATTGGATATCTAGCCTTACACTCCTGGACAGGGCGAGAAGCTCCACTATCCAGGAGGGATTAGGAGCAGAGCCGCTACTTCTTCGCATTGAAAGGAGCCTGTTGAAGTGGTTCGGACATCTGGTGAGGATGCTCCCTGGTTGCCTCCCTACGGAGGTCTTCCAGACATCTGTCACTACTTCTGATTCCTGCATATCGACCTATTGTTAAAATGCAGAAACCTATGATCAGAACTATTAAGCGGTGGCCTGTGGACGCATCTGTGCAGCTACAGGACTGTTTTGAACGGACGAATTGGTCTCTTGTTTTTTAATGATGACATAAATGAATATGCCTCTACTGTGCTTTGCTATATCAGAACCTGTGTTGAAAATGTTACCATCAATACACGCATCCGGACATTCCCTAACAGGAAACCTTGGATGAGTATGGAGGCCCAGGTTCTACTGCGAGACCGCAATGCAGCTTTTAAATCAGGTGACACAGCATGGTACAGCTCAGCAAGGTACAATTTGAAAAAAGGCATTAGGCAGGCTAAAGCTGCATACAAGGCAAAGAGTGAAGACCATGAATAGAGATCTGACGCGTGTGTGGCAGGGGATCCAGCAGATCACAAACCACAGATGCACCCGTGAACCACCTGTAGACATTAATGTCTCCCTGGCTGAGGAGCTCAATCATTTTTATGCTCGTTTGGAAACAAAAGGGCTTAACAATGGAGCTATTCCCCACCCGTCTGCTGACAGACTATCCACTCACTCTTTCGGCAGAGGAGGTGAGGCACATCTTTAAGTCTGTGAACACTAGGAAGGCAGAGGGGCCTGATGGAATTCCAGGAAGGGTGGTTAAAGACTGCGCCCACCAGTTGGCAGATGTCTTTGATTTTTAACAGATCTCTCTTCAGAGGTACTGTACCAACTTGCTTCAAAACAGCAACCATCATGCCAGTGCCTAAGCAAAGTAACATCAGAACCATGAATGACTACAGACTGGTGGCCCTTACTCCTATTGTGGCTAAGTGCTTTGAGAGGCTGGTGATGAAGCATTTAAAATCTGTCCTTCCCCTTAATCTGGACCAGCATCAATATGCCTATAGGGCAAATGGATCCACAGAGGATGCTATCATCACAGCTCTCCATACAGCTTTAGGGTGATTCTTTAACTATGGGCACTATTGGCCTTGCAAATGTAATTTCCACCACACCATTGCCTTACAATATAAAGCACCTTGGGGCAACTGTTTGTTGTGATTTGGCGCTATATACATGTGCTCTGATGTCACTGTTTATCTCCATAGAAACTACCTAAACAATCTTTCATACAAACTGTTTAAAGGGACATTACAGTGTTGTGGTGGAAATTACGACAATAGTGTGGGACAACTACATTTTGTTTAAAAAAAATCACAACAGTTGTATGACATTGAATACCCCAATTATGTTTTGATTATTTTACTGATATTTTATTCAGAGATATTTTAAAACATTAGAAAAAATGTTTCTTTACCATTAATTTTTATCATTGAAGATCAAAAGTCTGGGTGTGGGACAAGCACAAAACGGCAATATTTGCATATAATGATGCTGAAAAAAGGTGAAAAAGTCATCATAGACTACTAGAACAAATTTCCTAACACACTTTCTTTGTAAAGATAACTATAAAAGTGTGAAATTTCCCCTTTTCTCTGTTATTCATACAATATGATCAAAGGACATAAGTGCCCGTAGTCTAAGAATCACCCTTTAACGCACCTCGACAATAAAGGTGCAAGTGTGAGAATGCTTTTTAGAGATTACAGTTCTGCTTTCAACACAATTGTACCCAGTAAGTTGGTCACAAAGCTCCTCAACCTAGGCCTTAGCAATACCTTATGTGCATGGATTAAGGATTTCCTGTCTGACCGCCCACAGGCAGTCAAACTGGGCCCACATCTATCCTCCAGTCTGTCTCTTAGCACCGGCGCACCACAAGGCTGCGTGCTAAGTCTGTTGCTTTATTCCATCTATACATATGACTGTATTCCCACCCATCCCTCAAACATGATAATAAAATTTGCTGATGACACTACTGTGGTGGGACAGCTCTTCAACGGCAACGAGGCAGCCTATAGAGATGAAGTTGAAAGGCTAGTTGAATGGTGCACAGAAAATAATTTGACCCTGAATGTCAAGAAAACCAAAGAGATTATAGTTGACTTCAGGAAGCGCAAGGATGACCCCTCTCCCTTAACCATCAAAGGTGAGGTAGTAGAGAGGGTCTCTTGTTTTAAATTTCTGGGCACCTGGATCACAGAGGATCTTAAATGGGAAGATAACACATCTGCTATGGTCAAAAAGGCACATCAGAGGCTTTATTTTCTACGAGCATTGAAGAAGAATAACCTGTCGGCTGAGCTGCTCAAGGCCTTTTATCATTGCTCCATCGAGAGTGTTTTAACCTATTGCATTACAGCATGGTTTGCAAACTGTTCTGAAAACAATAACAAATCCATCAGACGAGTCATAAGAACGGCAGAAAAGATCACTGGTCTCCCTCTGCCCTCATTGGATGATGTTTTTAGGACTCGCTGCCTCTGCCGAGCAAGCAGTATTCTGCAGGACAGAACACACCCCTCACACCACCTTTTTTCTTTGCTTCCATCCAGCGGGTGTTATCAGGCCTTTAAAGCCCATACCACAAGGCTGAAAAACAGCTTCTTTCCTCGAGCTGTTACAGAACTGATCAGACACGCCCAAGCTTCAGTTGAAACAATTGCATTATTCTAATTAAAATAAGGACGGACGTGCAATCATTGTTTTAATTATTTTTTAATTTTAGGTATATTTATTACTGTTTTTATGCTATTTAAGGGGTTTTATTAAGTTGGGTATTTTTACTGTTAATTGATGTTTTAGAGGGATACATGCAGTATGGGACATGTGCAGCATGGGATAAGTGTAATATGGGATAATGACAATGTGGGATTAGTGCAATACGAGTTATGTTTGTCTCCGAGCTTGCCCCCCCCCCCCCCCCCCCCCAATCTCCTGATGGTTTTTTTTTCAATATTTATTGAAGTATGTGTATGGGTGAGTGTGTTTGAGGGTGGTCATTGTTTTTGAGGATGCACAAGCAAATTTCGTGTTGATCGCTGTGCAATGACAATAAAGGTGATTCTGAATTTACCCAATTGTGGTGGTTATAGTTTTCTGTTCAGCCACTATGGGTATGGTATGTGGGGATATTATGCCATTGCGTTTTGTCTTTTTTTGTATGTGCACACATTCCTATGAATTCAATAGAAATACATGGTAGGCACTTGACACTCATACCAAAGGTATACATTGGAAGTAAATGAGCTGGTTAGATTTTTCTTTTTGCTTGGTGCAGATGTTTGCATATCAGTGAAAATTTGTCTTGCATGAACTTTACTTACCCATGACACATAAGTGATGCAAATTCAATGCTAACTCGAGCAGCACTTACGTGTGCACATACTGTGCAGTCACTCCGCCAAGTGACAAACAGTCCTCCAGATCCAGCTCTCTGTCTGGAAACTGTAGTAATGGCAAACTGGTTGTGCATTGCACAATGTCTTCTAAATAATACTTTATCTATTCATATGCTAATAATCCATGTTACTGCTGTGGGTCACACTGCACGAGGAGTATTTGACGATTATTAACATTTGAATAGGAAGTATTTGCACAAAGATTCACAAATTTAGCTCATTACTTCTCAGACAGACAGGCACAAACGTAACCTCATTAACTGAAAGAGGTAGTGAAGGTTAGGTTGTGTATTAGAGTTGCTTTTAGTTTGTGAATTAAGTAATGTAGTGTGTTGAAGGTTCCCACAGTGATGTCTGCACACACATTTGTTTTTGTGAGTATCACAGAAGCAGTGCCAGGGTATAATTTGGCTGCTGGACAGAAAGATGCGTGTTGACCGAGCAGTCTGCTTATTGTGGTAAACACTCGCATGTCACATGGAGTTCTTTGCTATTATGCGTCTTTGTGTTTGTGTGCAAGCACAGCACCGGTCTAAATGCACTGCTTTGACGTATCCCAAAAAGCAGAGCACTTAACACCGGAGAGGAGGAATCTCTTTGACATGGACGTTATTGCTTTCTAGTCTCCAAGTCTCATGGCTCTTTGTCTTTCTGCTGCAGGAACACTCATCCTGACAACTCTATCTCTGCTCTCACTCCTTGCAGCATGTCTCCGCTGTTCCCTGTGCTGCCTCACTTTCTCTGATCTCCCGCTGCTGCTTTAGCATCAAAGGTGTCTGAGAGGTTTGCCATCTCACCTTCCTCCCTCCCCGCAGAATCCTTCATCTTCTTCAGAGGCAAGTGCAAAGGCTAACTGGGCTTTTCTGACATCTTCTGTTCTATCTCTCTCGCTCACTGAGCTGCCCTTTACTACTTGCAAAGTATCCCGACAGAAAACCTCTCTGGGTCTGCACGTGGTTGATCTTTATATTAAATTGGATGGTTTTACGTCCATTGGATCAATTTTTAGAGTTCCAGTTTATGTTTTTAATTACACTGAATACTGCAGAATCGTGAGACGTTTCAGGAAATAAGAGCAAGGAGTGGGGAAAAATTGACATCACATTTTACATGGTATGACACATTTTTAAAGGCAGAATCAATATATATAACATTCAAATTCAGTTACTTATAGATGAGGTGGAAAGGGTGCAGTACCACATTCATTCAGTAGAGGGTGAAAAGTATTTGTTGAAGACCTAATCTGAGTATGATGTGACATGAACTCTGTTTCCAGTGGACACAGGAAGGGCAGGGGGTGAAATGGGGGGGGGGGGTGAGCATGTGACATTTTCCCAGAAATCAGTTTGAACACTAATGACGATGTACTTTAAGGAGAGGCAGCCAGTGAGATTAACAATAGTGTCGAGTTGTATTTAATTTGAAATAGTTGAGATGCTCCGACTGGGTGTAAGAAATGTGAATGCATCCTGGGCCAATAAACTCAGCTGCTTGACTAAAGATCAAACCACTGTAAGCTTGTTGGCAGTGCACAATTCGGTGTATAAGGTTCATGTTGAGCATGGAAAAAAAAAATCCAAGATATCAGGAAGGGTTCTCCTGCCTGATCTGCCATGGCTGACATCGTGAGATACCAATTAAGTAGACATTTTCCAACCCTTGTGCAAAGTTTTTTTTTTTTTTTTTTTTTTTAACAACGTTTTATGCAGCCAAGTCTGGAATTGTGAAGGATACATTTTCAGGCAGTGATTTACTTTGAAAAGTGTTGTAACTTTGTAATTATCAAATATGCAGCACAGCTGACTTGAGGGTAAAAACCCCATCAAATGCGTTGTTTTTGTCACTATGATTTTTAAATCATAGTGGCAAAAACAAAGCACATCATATTTCCGATGTCTGATGCCATTAATATAATAATAGTATTATAAAAAGTAAACAAAAATCACATTGTTGTATTTAAGAATAGCAACACATCAAACTACACCCAAGTATCATGATGTGTATAATATTGGGAGATACAGTGAGGAAAATAAGTATTTGAACACCCTGCGATTTTGCAAGTTCTCCCACTTAGAAATCATGGAGGGGTCTGAAATTTTCATCTTAGGTGCATGTTCACTGTGAGAGACATAATCTAAAAAAAAAAATCTGGAAATCACAATGTATGATTTTTTTTTTTTTTTAGTAATTTATTTGTATGTTACTGCTGCAAATAAGTATTTGAACCCCTGTGAAAATCAATGTTAATATTTGGTACAGTAGTCTTTGTTTGCAATTACAGAAGTCAAACGTTTCCTGTAGATTTTCACCAGGTTTGCACACACTGCAGCAGGGATTTTGGTCCACTCCTCCATACAGATCTTCTCTAGATCTTTCAGGTTTGGAGTTTCAGCTCCCTCCAAAGATTTTCTATTGAGTTCAGGTCTGGAGACTGGCCAGGCCACTCCAGGACCTTGAAATGCTTCTTACGGGGCCCCTCCTTAGTTGCCCTGGCTGTGTGTTTGGGGTCATTGTCATACTGGAAGACCCAGCCATGACCCATCTTCAGTGCTCTTACTGAGGGAAGGAGTTTGTGTGCCAAAATCTTGCAATACATGACCCCATCCATCCTCCCTTCAATACGATGCAGTCGTCCTGTCCCCTTTGCAGAAGAGCACCCCCAGAATATGATGTTTCCACCCCAATGCTCATGGTTGGGATGGTTTTCTTGGGGTTGTTCTCATCCTCTAAACATGGTAAGTGGAGTTGATTCCAAAAAGCTCTATTCTGGTCTCATCTGACCACATGACCTTCTCCCATGCCTCCTCTGGATCATCCAGATGGTCACTGGTGAACTTCAAATGGGCCTGGACATGTGCTAGCTTGAGCAGGGGGACCTTGCTGCCCTGCAGGATTTTAAACCATGACAGCATCATGTGTTACTAAATGTAATCTTTGTGACTGTGGTCCCAGCTCTCTTCAGGTCTTTGACCAGGTCCTCCTGTGTAGTTCTGAGCTTTCTCAGAATCATCCTTACCCCATAAAGTGAGATCTTGCACCTAAGATGAAAATTTCAGACCCCTCCATGATTTCTAAGTGGGAGAACTTGCAAAACTGCAGGGTGTACCAATAATCTTTGATTAGAAGTTCTGCTCCAAATGCGTAGGCCCAAATTTGATTCCTGGTCAAGCTACCGGTCTATGTCTTTGGACAAGTTACTTCTTGTCTCAGTCCACCCAGCTGTAAACAGGTACCGGCCTTTGGTGGGAAAATAACCTGCGATGGACTGGCATTTCATCTGGGGGGAGTCACTTACTTTGATGTGCTTCACACTATGGAATCCTGGGATAAACACGGTCACCAATGAGCCTCAGGGCCTATGCAGGGCTGACTTCTTAAGAGTTCATGGCCAAAGGTGAGACTTGTAAAATATGTAAGTCAACAGGTAAATTGAGAGCTTTACCCCCCAGTTGTCTTCATCACAACAGTTTGAAGAAATGCCCACATTACTGCTACTGCTGATCTAAATGCCTCTCATTACATCTTCCCCTCATTCATAATCAAACTACTTGCGGTAGAAAGTCTTTCTCCAAACCAGAAGGGAGCAACCCACCTTTTCAATAACAGCTACTTTTTGATCCTCAAGCTGCACTTTGAGACATTCTGTCAATGAAAGTACAAACAATGGTTGATGAGGTAAAATCCGACTGGAGTCCAGCACCCACTGAAAACACATTTAGCTTTTTGCAGAAGGAACATGTGCAGTTGTCACTATGGCCATACAAGAACTGGACATGTCAAAGTCCACAAAATGCATTGAGACTTGATGGGCAGATTCCCATGTTGCTCCTGGATATTTGCAAGGATGCTGGTCCTCTGATCAACAGATAGAATCCACATCAGTCTTCCTCAGTGTGAGGTTCAGTGAACAGTCACATTCTTCTTTCCACCATAATAATAATAATAATAATAATAATAACAACGTGTCATCTGTTTTTTAATCATCAAATGTTAGACTCTGTAGACTATGGATGAAATCTCCAGATTGGTCAATGAAAGTTGCCGCAGTTTCAAGTCCAAACAAGGGTGCAAGTTTGACAGCATTGGTGGTGGATATGTTTGCCGTGGCCTTATAGTCGTCTGTCCTCTCTGCTCTGCACGACGTGTGAATGAAGACATTTATTACAACAGAGACACGGCGGATTAGCACACGGCTTAAACTATTCTCATGGTAATGTGTTGAGCTGGGAGCTCACAGATAAACACAAACACTCACCTTATCAAAACACCCAGACCTTAAAGACTACTCCTAAACGGCACTGAAAGACCAGCTGAGGGACACTGACGGGAAGCAGCAGGCAGAGAGGGAGACGAGTGTGTCGGTTCTGTGTGGCAGATTGTAGCATCACTGAAAAATTAATATTTAGAGGGAGGAAAAAGGATTCCCATCACTTCATACCACATGTCGCTGACAAATGTTTGGGTCTATTGTTGGGACTAATGCAATAAATAGATACATTTAAAAATTCCTTATGGATCAGTGAACTATGACAGAATCTGGAACATAAAGTGGTTTATGTCACTGTTATGAATATAATTTACCCATATCTACAATAAATGTAATAAGGGAACCATTGACACTAGTGCACTTGCTTAACGGTAAGATACCCATCATGATATGATACACGTACTGCAATTTGATATATACCACAATTAATTATTACATCCCTGTTCACACTAATTACACAGAAATATAATCAGTGGTGATGAAAGTTCAACATTAAAGCCACAAATTATTCTGAAGTATGAATTTTAACCCTTGATATGATGTCTCCTTTTTGCATATTTTATCAATCTTTTATCTTTTCTTCAATGGAACAGTTGACTTTTAATGGTATCACTATTCTAATTTAAAAAACAAATTGTTACAGGTGCCACAATATGATTATCATTATACACAATGTATCTTCTACCCCTAACCTACACATAATCACCAATCTGATCAAAAACATTTATTAACTAGTTTTTGAATTGATGTCTGTGTTCTGATGTGTTGTGTGAGGTGGGGTCTTCACAAATCACCAGTACTTACTTTTGTCTTGTTGAAAATTTCAAATACCCCGCATTTTCTAGCTGGAATTTTATGAATGGTTCCTGAGCATTTCTGATTTGTGGTATTATTTCTCCTCCCACATGGTTCTTAATTGTGTGATAGAAATCTAGCAAAGTCTGAATTTTGATCCAGTTGTGCGTGATGTTGAAAACGGGACCAGGATGTCACATATGTTTGATAGAGTTTATATCCCTGCAGGACTGGCTGATCACTGGTGATCCAGATACATACCGTGAGTACGTAGTAGACTGAGTTGGAAAGAATTTTAAAATCCAAACGTTCCATGAGACGTTTTGATGAGAAATTGTGGTTTTGTGTTTAAAGTTTTCTTAACTGACTGAACTCACTTACAGTTAAAAGCCACTACTGCATGTAGGATAGGAAGGTGGCTTTAAAACAAAATAGTAAAATGCTAATTATAACTGTATTCATGGGAAGAAAAAAAATGCATCTTGTTTACCAACCACACGGATAAACTGACAAAATAAATAAATAAAAAATCCTGAAGCTATATAATGGTTAGATTTGTGCTTACTTTCAGTTTTTAGCATACAAAGAATTAAAAGCAAACTGTATTTCTTAAAGGCCCCTTCACACATAACACGAAGTTGGGCGAAAGAAGCAGAAACCGACCGAAAATCTGTGAACAACAAACGAAATTGGCAACCGCAACACATTCCACCTGCTGTTGGGAGGGACACGGTCGTGCAGGCATGCACGATACCACGTCAACTGTTTCATGCACACTTGTGTTTGCGTGCATGAACACAGTGCGAGCACGTGGAAAGTCGCGCACACAGCAGCAAAATAAAAAATAAAACACCACAATTTACACACTGCACTCTTACATTCGACACAGTCGCACCAATGTGTGTTGCTTGGTAACGCACACTTGTGTGGCACTTCAACAGTTTTCACACACAGCTCGAATGTGGTCATCTGCACTCCACTATCGTGCCAGGAGCGTGAATAGCCCCGCCTTTTCTAAGTGCCCAGCGAGAGGTGTTGGATGTTCGTGTGTGGTTCACCTGGAATTTGGCCGACACCTGCCAAGAGGGGGTCAAATGGGCAATTGCTGTCTTTCGGCTGCTGGTGTGCACGAATGGTTGTGACGACAGCTGTATGAGGCTTTTGAGGCAGCACCAACTTTTCACAAGTGGCATGCAAATCCTCCTTCATGGGCCAGTTGGCTTAAATCATATTATGGTCCGTATTATGGGCCTTTAGTCGTACTTATTGATATTTTTTATTCATTTTTTTTTAAATGCATTTAAAAAATCTTTGAACTACTAAATGGCATTGAAAGACCGTTTCAAGTCCAAATAAGGTTGCAAGATCAACTGTGTGGGTGGTAAACATTGTTCTGGTTTGCAGAAATAAATAATAGGGCTAACTTTTCATTGATTATATTGGCTCATTATAACACCTGCCAGATTCGAGCTGACTGTCTCTCATTAACGTTTGCATGTGGCACTGAGGTTCTCCTTCACTGTGAGGCCTTGACATGCTGATTTTTCAGAGCTTTATTCATGTTTATGAAGCTGTTGTCCTTAGTGACCCTGTCTGGGTGAATTTGCTTGCAGATAAAAGTGACAACTAACTCACAGAGTGAGTAACACGAAAGATCCCTGTGAACACGCATGTGAGGCTGAAGTTGTGATTTCTCATCACTGTTTCACAGGTTGCTGGTGATGACATTTAAACTGCATGGTTCAAAAGAACAGCTGTCATTGTAGTACATGTTATACAGTCTCCGCCCTTCTTATATTTGGGTGTACATGCATTCCTTAGTGGGAGTAGATCACTTGTTCATGAAGACAGAGTTGCTCTTGTCAGACTAGATTAGTAGTACAGTATCATTCTGCAAAAAACTCTAAGTGATTTTTTTTTTTTTATTGCAAGAACCAATTTTTGATTAATGGAGAAAATATAAATGTGTGTGTTGTGATCTGTCCTCTGTCTGTGCCTTTCTGTAAATTGTCTTTGTGGTCCGTCTCCTCTCTGTGTTTTATCTTTGAGTCATGTTTTTCTGTGTTTGCACACTTCCACCTTAGCTGTTAGTTTTTTGTTCTTTGATTTGTGGATTTTTTTGCCTTGTGATTTAGTACTTGATTTTAGTAGGCATTTGGTTTCTAATCTCCTCCAGAAGTCCTTGGGGTTTGTGTCACTTTGTCAGTTTCTGTGTGTTTGTAGTTATGTCTGTCACCCTGTCTCCCCCACAGCTGCATCACATTCCCATATCACACCACCTGTTGCTCCTCTGTTTGTTTGTGTCACTATTTTAGTCCTGCAATGTTCCCCATTGGGTTGCCAGATTATTAGTTACACTTAACAAAAATATAAACGCAACACTTTTGGTTTTGCTCCCATTTTGTATGAGATTAACTCAAAGATCTAAAACTTTTTCCACATACACAATATCACCATTTCCCTCAAATATTGTTCACAAACCAGTCTAAATCTGTGATAGTGAGCACTTCTCCTTTGCTGAGATAATCCATCCCACCTCACAGGTGTGCCATACCAAGATGCTGATTCGACACCATGATTAGTGCACAGATGTGCCTTAGACTGTCCACAATAAAAGGCCACTCTGAAAGGTGCAGTTTTATCACACAGCATAATGCCACAGATGTCGCAAGATTTGAGGGAGCGTGCAATTGGCATGCTGACAGCAGGAATGTCAACCAGAGCTGTTGCTCGTGTATTGAATGTTCATTTCTCTACCATAAGCCGTCTCCAAAGGCGTTTCAGAGAATTTGGCAGTACATCCAACCAGCCTCACAACCGCAGACCACGTGTAACCACACCAGCCCAGGACCTCCACATCCAGCATGTTCACCTCCAAGATCGTCTGAGACCAGCCACTCGGACAGCTGGTGAAACAATCGGTTTGCATAACCAAAGAATTTCTGCACAAGCTGTCAGAAACCGTCTCAGGGAAGCTCATCTGCATGCTCGTCGTCGTCATCGGGGTCTCGACCTGACTCCAGTTTGTCGTCGTAACCGACTTGAGTGGGCAAATGCTCACATTCGCTGGCATTTGGCACGTTGGAGAGGTGTTCTCTTCACGGATGAATCCCGATTCACACTGTTCAAGGCAGATGGCAGACAGCGTGTGTGGCGTCGTGTGGGTGAGCGGTTTTCTGATATCAATGTTGTGGATCGAGTGGCCCATGGTGGCGGTGGGGTTATGGTATGGGCAGGCGTCTGTTATGGACGAAGAACACAGGTGCATTTTATTGATGGCATTTTGAATGCATAGAGATACCGTGACGAGATCCTGAGGCCCATTGTTGTGCCATACATCCAAGAACATCACCTCATGTTGCAGCAGGATAATGCACGGCCCCATGTTGCAAGGATCTGTACACAATTCTTGGAAGCTGAAAATGTCCCAGTTCTTGCATGGCCGGCATACTCACCGGACATGTCACCCATTGAGCATGTTTGGGATGCTCTGGACCGGCGTATACGACAGCGTGTACCAGTTCCTGCCAATATCCAGCAACTTCGCACAGCCATTGAAGAGGAGTGGACCAACATTCCACAGGCCACAATTGACAACCTGATCAACTCCATGCGAAGGAGATGTGTTGCACTGCATGAGGCAAATGGTGGTCACACCAGATACTGACTGGTATCCCCCCCCAACAAAAAAAAACTGCACCTTTCAGAGTGGCCTTTTATTGTGGACAGTCTAAGGCACACCTGTGCACTAATCATGGTGTCTAATCAGCATCTTGATATGGCACACCTGTGAGGTGGGATGGATTATCTCAGCAAAGGAGAAGTGCTCACTATCACAGATTTAGACTGGTTTGTGAACAATATTTGAGGGAAATGGTGATATTGTGTATGTGGAAAAAGTTTTAGATCTTTGAGTTCATCTCATACAAAATGGGAGCAAAACCAAAAGTGTTGTATTTTTGTTGAGTGTAATTTGTACCGTTTGATGGCTTTTCATAGGTTCCTACCCTGTGATTCCTGTTGTATGGCTCCCGTGTCCGCCCTAAGTGTTTAGTTTGTTAGCTTGTAGACTCCACTTCCCTGCCAGTTGTACATATCGGACTCCCTGTGTTTGTTGGACTGGACTTCTTCACTGGTAAATAAATCAGCTTTGTTTTTCCTGTACATCCTGTGTGGTTACTGCCTGCATGTTTGGGTTCATTCTGCAACTGATCACACATCAGTGTGTGTGTGTGTTTCTGTATTTAACAGTGTCTATAATGGAGAGACAGAATGCAGGGACAACCTGTAAAATCTTTGACACTATAAGACATTCTCAGCTTCAGCCACGGTCTTCATGCATGTTCTCAACAGTGTAGTCAGACAACAATCTTATCCACAAAATCCATGTCTCTCCATAACTTCTGTTGGGTTCAGTCCCAAAATCCCCCTTCAAGAGACAGTTGTGCAGCTCAGCACAGAGGATTTTTTTTAAAACCCTCCTTTCAATGGATTGAGCCTTTTGAACATGTAATGTACTATGAGAGTGTGCACAGATCCAACTCCTCTTGTTTGTCTTGTTATCTGACTGTCTGACTGGCAGCGTAACTCAGTATTGTTGGTGGATTCTTATTAAATTTTGTCATGGTAGTTCTTGCTATGAAAGGTGTTGTACATGCAGATGTGATTAATTCTTATGATTATGAATCAAGAGCTTATACCACTTCCTGTCACTAGGAGGAAGTGTTCTATGTTAGTGGTTAAGATGTTGCGATCATATCTTATGTCTTGGACGACACTGGCAGAGTTTGACTGTAGCTACTTTGTTGCAATAAAGCCATAATTCAAATCTTTTTCAATCTTATGCCAGCAGGTCACGTTACATTTTCATGAAGAAGGTTCAAGTTCATTTGATCTTTCTGTTATCTGTTTTTGTGTGTCGCTAAAACCTTTGATGGCAAGATTTAAAATTCAATGGTTAAAATGTTACTTAATGAGTGAAAAAAGAGGGAAGGTAGCTGTGGTACCTGTATCTTAAACTGAAATGCAAAGTGAAGGCATCTCTTCTAAATTTGTGTATTTGTTTATTGTATGTACTAATTTAAGTATGTGTAAAGGAGACTAAAAATTGTGTATTGGGTTTGGGTACTGAACTTGTGCTGCTCAGTTTTATTCTTCGGTGAACGAAATCAACCTCCAGTTAAATTCCCTTCTAAAGAGAGGAGTATGGATCTTGTACTTTTTTTGTGTTTAGACTGAGGTGCTGACTTCACTGTTTGTAGAAAAAGTTGTCTGACAACTTGGAAGAAATTTTCTTAAAGCAGTGTGGAATGTCTGTCAAATAAAATTTCAACCTCTGCTGGGATAGGCTCCATCCCGCTGCGGCCCTTCATTGGACTAAGCAGCTGAAGGTGTGTGTGTGTGTGTGTGTGTGTGTGTGTGTGTGTGTGTGTGTGTGTGTGTGTGTGTGTGTGTGTGTGTGTGTGTGTGTGTGTGTGTGTGTGTGTGAAATAAATGTTTCTTCTCGTAAAAGGATGCAAGTTGAAGCCATCAAAACCCTTTGACTGCAGCACAGGTACCTCAGTGGGATAGGAGCTGGACAGTGGTGGGCACAGTTCTGCTAATCTACTAACTATTGAAGCTAACATTTTCATTAGCGGATTAGCTTTCCAGATATCTTTTAAAACCATCAGCGGACCAATTAGCTGCCAATAAATTTAGTTTTAATAACTTTTAGACCGCTAACATATTTTTGCGGGCATAGTGAGTAAAGCTTAACAGTTAAAAACATGTGTATAGTCTAAAATCAAAGATTTTAGTGCCTTTCTGTTACACGATTTGTAGCAGACAGCCATGGATGGTAGAGCTCTATCCTGTGCAGGCAAAGGAGCGCCGACTACTACAGACAAAGGAAGAGGGAGGGAAGAAAAAATAAAAAGCTAATTTCTCTTCACACCATACAGACCTGCCGGTCATTTCACTGGAGTCTTGCACAGGCAGACAGTTTTGACTTATGGTTATAATTTTAAACAAACTAATTGCGGACAAGTTATTGAAATTAACATCACGCCTGTCGTTTTACAAAGTGAAAATATCAGCTATATGTTTTAGCTTTAAAGTAATGCACTAATTTTGATGGTTTTAGCGTTTAGACACACATGCCGCATTGCATTATGTGGACATTATTTTCCTGACATCAGTGGTTGGCTGGTTGCCATCTACTGGTAACTGTGTTACCAGTAGATTGCAGTGTTCATGGCAGTGTGGGCAGATACACATTCGCTAAAAGTGATGAAGGACTTAACAGAGTTTTCAGTTTTCAAATTGCCTTTTTTTACAAATGAAAAAAATTACATATTTCCAAATACAGATTTATTTGTAAAACCCTAAACTACTGTACCCATAATGTAATGCCGCATGTGTGTCTAAACGCTAAAACCTTCAAAATTAGTGCATTACTTTAAAACTAAAACATTTAGCTGATATTTTCACTTTGTAAACTGACAGATGTGATGTTAATTTTAAGAACGTGTAAGCAATTAGTTTGTTTTAACCATAGGTCAAAACTGTCTGCCTGTGCAAGTCTCCAGTGCAATGACCAGTAGGTCTGTATGGTGTAAAGAGAAATTATCTTATTTTTTTCACCTCACTCCTTTCTGTCTGGTCACCAGCTCTCTTTTGCTGAGAAAAGGCTGATCTGAGATAGAAGCACTGACTCATTGTCAGTAGCTGCCGTGTACTGAACTCAATACTGAAAGTTATCGGTTTAACTTTTATCTGTAACTTCTGCTAAACCTTAGGGATTTATCAGATTAGCTTCATAAAAGTTAACCTTTCAGTTAGCAGATTAATGGTTATCAAAGCTAACCTTCTGGTTAGCTATGCCCACCACTGGAGCTGGAATACTAAAATGTAGACCTGGGTTTGATTCTTGGTTGCTCTACCTGTCTGTATCCTTGGACAACACACGTGACCTCCTTAAACGTCGCTGTACTGGCAGTGCTGAGCACCGCCTATCTCACAGCCAACCCATGAATGGGTTCAATGCATCCAGAAAGTGTTCACAGCACTGCACTTTTTCCACATTGTTTTTATGTTACAGCCTTATTCCAAAATGGATGAAATTCTCCCCCCCCCCCCAAAAAAAAAAAATTCTACACAATACCCCATAATGACAATGTGAAAAAAGTTTTTTGTTGTTGGTGAGATTTTTGTAAATTTATTGAAAATAAAAAAACAACTAAGAAATCACACGTACATAAGTATTCACAGCAATGAAGCTCAAAACTGAGCTCAGGTGCATCCTGTTTCCACTGATCATCAGTGAGATGTTTCTACAGTTTAACTGGAGGCCATTTGGGTTAAAGTCAGTTGATTGGACATGATTTGGAAAGACACACACCTGTCTACACATAAGGTCCCACAGTTGTCAGTGCATGGCAGGGCACAAACCAAGCATGAAGTCAAAGGAATTGTCTGTAGACCTCTGAGACAGGATTGTCTCAAGGCACAAATCTGTGTAAGAGTACAGAAACATTTCTGCTGCTTTGAAGGTCCCAATGTGGACAGTGGCATTCATCATCTGTAAATGGAAGAAGTTTGGATCCACCAGGACTCTTCCTAGAACTGGCCGCCCGTCTAAACTAAGCGATCTCGGGAGAAGGGCCTTAGTCAGGGCGGTGAGCCAGAACCTGGTGGTCACTGTCAGAGCTCCAGCATTCCTCTGTGGAGAGAGGAGATCTTTCCAGAAGGACAACCATCTCTGCAACAATCCACCAATCAGGCCTGTATGGTAGAGTGTCCAGATGGAAGCCACTCCTTAGTAAAAGGCACATGGCAGCCCACCTGGAGTTTGACAAAAGGCACCTGAAGGACTCTCAGACCATGAGAAAAGTAATCCCAGCGTGCACCACGCCAAATCCAAAATGGAGGTCTTCTAATCACACCAAACTTATACTGGTGAGTAAACAACCGTATTTTATACGGTACCGAAAAGGCGAAGTTAAGAGCTGAGAAGGTTGTTGAAACAGCGGCTAACTGCTGCTAATGAAGCCGAGATATTTGAGTTGGTAGAAACAAACAGATCGCAGAGCAGCAAGAAGAAACAAGTGGATTTAAAGAAGAGAAGAAACTAGTTTTCAAGCCTGAAGTTCACTGATCCACAGCAGCGTCAGCGAGGCGCCAGCACAGTTCCACCGGCGCGGCTTCACCGAGGCGCCAGTGCAGTTCCACCGGCGCGGCTTCACCGAGGCCCGAGGCACCAGCGCACATCCACCGGCGCAGCTCCACCTGAAGCCCGAGGCGCCAGCGCAGTTCCACCGGCACGGCTTCACCGAGGCCCGAGGCACCAGCGCAGTTCCACCGGTGCAGCTTTACCGAGGCCCGAGGCGCCAGTGTGGAGTTATCTGACCATGGGTCCGAAGAAGGCACTGACGGCGGAGGAGGAAGACGATATCAAGAAGTCCCTGGACTTTTTGTCTGAGGAAATCTCTGTTGTTAAAATGCAGCAGAAATCCATTATGGAGCTGGTGGAAGAAGTGAAGGCTCTCCAGATCCAGAATGCCGAGAAAGACCGGCGTCTGGTGTACCTGGAGAACCGTGTTGCAGAGTTGGAACAGTACACAAGGATGAACAACGTTATTATTACAGGAATTCATATTAAACCTCGATCCTATGCACGGGCGGTGTCAGAAGACAGCGGAGGGGAGGTCAGCGAGCAGGAGGCCAGCTCAGTGGAACAACAGGTGGCTGACTTCCTGCAATCTAAATGTATTCAAATGGACTGTAATAACATTGAAGCGTGCCACCCCCTGCCCAGGAGAGAGGATGGAGACAAGCGAGCAGTTATAATGAGGTTTGTCAACAGAAAACATAAAATGGCATTGTTAAAACAGGGACGGAAACTCAAAGGAACAAACGTATTCATCAATGAACATCTGACCAAAAGAAAAGCAGACATCGCCAGGAAAGCTCGTTTCTTAAAAAAGCAGGGAAAAATTCAACAGACATGGACATCCAACTGCAAAACATTTATCAAATTGAATGGAACACCAGAACAAGCGAAGGTTATGGTAATCAGGAACATCGAGGAACTGGACAAATACGATCAATAAGGTATGAGGACACAAACACATCACAACACCATGACACAGACCAGAGGAACCTATTCATCTACTACATCATCTACATCTGGAGACAAGAAGGATATAACTCAAAGGATTGCTGATCATGGAAAAGTAGAACTGAGAACATTTAAATACACAGACCACAATGTACTGGACTTGGAGCACGATATAGACCCGGACAATAATTTCTTCTCAAATATCAATGACAGTTGTTGCTATTATACAGATGAACAGTTTAATCGGATCATTAAAACGGATAACAAATTATCAATAATCCATTTCAACAGCAGAAGTCTATATGCAAACTTTAACAACATTAAAGAATATTTAATATCTACCAGTTTTCATCGTTTATAATAGAAACCATTGGCGGAATCAGCCAGAGGAGAAAATAAAATACAGGCGAGTGCGGACAGAGGAAAACATGAACACACTAAAGAAGGATTTACAGGAGCAAAACTGGGAAAAGGTATACAGTGAAAGTGATGTTGATAGTGCATATGAAACTTTTTTACAAATATTTACATCATTATATGATAAAAATTGTCCAATTAAACAAGACTACAGAAAACAAAAAATCCAAGATCGACCATGGATGACGAAAGGGTTACGAAATGCATGTAATACAGAAGAAAAATACACTGTATAGAGAATTCATAAAACTAAAAACTAAAGAGGCAGAAAATAGATATAAGAAATACAAAAATAGATTAATATTATACGGGTATGTAGGAAGGAATATTATAGTAACATATTATATAATAACAAAAACAATATTAAATGAATATGGGATATATTAAATAGCATTATCAAAAATGGTAGTAAAAAACAGAGTTACCCTCAATATTTCATTGATAATAATGTTAAGAAGGAAAATAAGGATGAGGTAGTCAATGGTTTTAATAATTTTTTTGTAAATATTGGACCAAGCTTGGCAGAAAAAATTCCCGATTCCCAACCTGAGGATTGGGATAATAATCTCATAGAAAGAAATCCCTGTTCAATGTTCCTCACAGCAGTGGATGGAAAAGAAATTATAGACATTGTGAATAATTGTAAATATAAAAGATCTACCGATTTAAATGAAATTGATATGGTGGTGGTAAAACAGGTCATTGAATGGATTGTAGAACGATTAACATACATCTGTAACTTATCATTTCAAACCGGTAAATTTCCCAATCAAATGAAAATAGCTAAGGTTGTGCCGCTGTATAAGACTGGGGATAGACACCACTTCACAAATTATAGACCTGTTTCTTTGCTTCCACAATTTTCCAAATTATTAGAAAAGTTATTCAATAATAGATTAGACAAATTCATAAATAAACATAAATTACTTACTGATAGTCAATATGGATTCAGAGCACATAGTTCAACATCACTTGCATTAATAGAATCAGTTGAGGAGATTACAAACGCCATAGACCACAAATTACATTCAGTTGGAATATTTATAGACCTTAAAAAGGCTTTTGATACAATCAATCATGACATATTAATCAATAAACTTGAACAGTATGGGATTAGGGGGGTGGTGTTGCACTGGGTGAGAAGCTACTTAAGTAACAGAAAACAGTTTGTGAAGTTGGGGGAATATACATCATCATGCTTGGACAATGCTTGTGGCGTCCCACAGGGGTCAGTATTGGGTCCAAAACTGTTTCTAATTTATATAAATGATATTGTCAATGTTTCCAAAATATTAAAATTAGTATTATTTGCAGATGACAAAAGCATTTTTTGTTCAGGGGGGGATTTGCAGGAGTTACTGAGGAGGATCAGTATAGAAATGGGAAAATTAAAAATATGGTTTGACAGAAACAAATTATCATTAAACTTAAGTAAAACAAAATACATGTTATTTGGCTATTGTAATACAGACATACAGGTTCAGTTACAAGTCGAGGGGGTAGATATTGAAAGAGTACACGAAAATAAGTTTCTGGGGGTGATAACAGATAAGATAAACTGGAAGACTCATATAAAACATATACAAAGTAAACTGTCAAGAAGCATTTCAGTTCTAAACAAAGCGAAACATATTCTGGACCACAACTCACTCCGCATTCTTTACTGCTCACTGGTTTTACCATATTTACAGTACTGTGCAGAGGTATGGGGTAATACTTATAAAGGTACAACACAATCACTATCAGTAATGCAGAAAAGAGCTATAAGAATTATTCATAATACTGGCTATAGAGATCATACAAATCCACTATTTTTACAATCCAGAATCTTAAAATTCACAGACTTGGTTCATTTTCAAACAGTACAAATCGTGTATAAAGCAATAAACAATTTACTTCCAGCAAATATTAAAAATATGTTTTTTAACAGATCAGGGGATTACAGTCTGAGGGGGAAATTTAATTTAAAGCATCAGTGGGCACGAACAACATTAAAAGGTTTCTGTATTTCTGTCTGCGGGGTGAGGATGTGGAACAGATTGGGAGTGGGGCTCAAGCAATGTCCAAGCATGAACCAGTTCAAACAGCGGTACAAAAATATGTTTTTTTCTAGGTATAGGGAGGAGGAAGGGTAATGAGGGTTAGGGTGTTTTTTTTTTTTTGATTCGGCTTGTAAATATATAGTATTTTGTATGTAAGTAGTTATGTGTAGGTGTATATATATATATATATATATATATATATATATATATATATATATATATATATCGGTTTAGGTGTGTAGGAATCTATGTGTATATGTGGCAAAGGGTATTACTGGTTGTGGGGAAGAAGGGGTGGGGATAAATAAGCTGATGCTTCACCCTACCCCTTTTCGGACATGTTGGGTACACAGTAGGAACTTTTTTTGTTGTTGTCTTCACTGATCTATCTTGTATTTGTTGTATCAAATGTTCGAAATAAACAGAGGTATCTATCTATCTATGAGAAACAAAATTCTCTGGTCTGAGACAAATGGTTAAACTCTGGTGTGAATGCCAGGCATCATGTTTGGAGGAAACCAGGCCTCATCCCTACAATGAAGCATGGTGGTGGCAGCATCATGCTGTGGGGATGTTTTTCAGCAGCAGGAACTGGGAGACTAGACAGGATTGAAGAAAAGATGAATGTAGCAATGGACATCCTGGATGAAAACCTGCTACAGAGCGCTCTTGACCTCAGACTGGGGTGACGGTTCATCTTTCAGCAGTACAATGACCTTAAGCACACAGCCACCGAAGGTCCCCATCCAACCTGATGGAACTTGAGAGGTTCTGCAAAGAGGAATGGACAAACCTGCCCAAAGATAGGTGCACCAAGCTTGTGGCATCATATTCAAGAAGACTTGCAGCTATATTTGCTGCCAAAGGTGCATCAACAAATTATTGAACAGAGTGTGAATATCTATGTATACGTGAGCTCGCTCACTCTCACTCTCTCTCTCTCTCTCTCTCTCTCTCTCTCTCTCTCTCTCTCTCTCTCTCTCTCTTTTTAATTGCAAAAATAAAATAAAAAACCCTTTTATTTAAGTGTATTGCATTCACTGGACAAGAAAGAAAGAAAATTAGGCCGCTGATTTCATAATTTTGAGAAAAGATCTCGTAATTACGAGATCAGGTGTCTGATTTGCTGAGAGTACTTCCAGTCCCTCAGTAAAGAAGCAGGATAAGGGTAGCCGATGATAACACACTAATCACACACAAAGTGTGGATTTTCTCCTAAGGTGCTTCTGGATGAATGTCCAGGGAGGAGCACGGGGCGTCTCACAAAAATGAGACGTGTCTTGCCCTCCTCCAGACTACCAGCTTTCACTCGCACAGCACCACGACCACTGAGGAACAAAGAGGGCTCACTCCCAGCCAGACGCATGCCAGTCTGGGTGCCCCGTGCCCCGCCTCCCTGGAGGAGTTTCATTCATCCAGGAACAGCTTATAGGGGAAAATCCACACTTTGAGTGTGCATAGAAGTGATGTGCAATCACAGTGCGGCGTCGGCAGTTACAAATTGGCTGATTTTCGATTATGACTCGGGAATTCTCACGCTAGTCTTTGCTGAGGTACTGGAAGTACGGAGCCCATTGTATGGAAGTGTTTAAAAAAATAGCCTGATCTCATAATTACTAGATTCTGATCTCGTAATTATGTAATCTTTTATTGTAATTGCAAGATCCTGATCTCGTAATAGTGAGATCAGCGGTCAAATTTATTTATTTATTTATTTATTTATTTTTAATCCAGTGAATGCACTATGCTTCTGTAAGGCTGTCACCACGTGGAAAAAGCAATGCACTGTGAATACTTTCTGAATGCACTGAAGAAGAGTGTTGGCAAGACCGGTGTGGCTATCTCAGAGTTCCCAAACAAGCTAAGGCTAGCAGGCTAACTTTAGTTCTGTGATTAAGTAACACATATTTTTGCAGACTACTTGATATTTTCATTACTGAAAGATTGGGACGGGTATAAAAATGACTGGGACATTGCAGTTGTACCATTCCTGCTTATTAGTGCTAAAATGTAATTAATAATGAAAATTTGCTTAATGGAAATACTGGAGCGCAAACTTCTTAGGACGATTTGTAGAATTAACCACACAGGAAACTGGATTATCTTTGAGCATTGCTGTATCCATAATCTGATGGAAGAACTACAGTATGTTAGAACTACAGTAGGTGAAAACCACCCAGCAGGTCTATGTTATGATCTTTGGCCTTGGCTCCTTGGGTCACCCGTCCACATCCATGTGGAATAAAACCCAGCCCTTTACCTTTGCAGAGTCCAACCTAGAAACATGGTTACGCTCTCTCCTTGTCATCCCTCCTCCTCTTCATCCCCATAGTGAAAGAGATGTAACTCAGATCTCTCCCCTGCCACCTCTGATTAAGGCTGCCATGGACGAGACACACCTGTACAGCTGATGGGAGACAATACCTCAGCTTCCTCCCAAAGATTGATTTTCTCCATTAAAACGGGCCCTTTGTCTAAAAACCCTGCACCCCCTTTGTTATGCTAAAGAGAAGATGGAAGATTTCCAATTCAATTTCGGCTGAGCTGAGGGCCCGCCGTCTATATGGGCCTCCATTGTCCTGGTGGAGCCCGCTGGGACGATGCTAGCGTTTCCCAAACGCCAATTAAGCTGGATGGAGAGACGGACAGGTGGATAATTGACAGGCAGGAGAAAGGCAGACCTCTTCCTCCCTTTCCCATCAGTGAAAATGAAAGAGAAAGGCCAGCAGAGAGAAGTGAGGGATGAAGAGATGAACAAGGAAGAGATTTGTAATAACCGGTAAGATGTTGCCCAGTGCAAATTCAGATTACATGACTCCAGCTTGCCAGCAAGGCCAGGGCCAAAAAAAAAAAAAAAAAAAAAAAGACAAAAGCAACCATTAACGGCCACGAGGAAGCTTCTGATGGCTAATTTTATATTGATTACACTTTTATATGATGCAGAGCAGGTACCTCAGTGGGATAGGAGTTTGGGGACCAATATGTAGATTTGGATTTGATTCCCGGTCATGTCTGAGTCCATCCAGCTGTAAATGGGTAGTGGCCTTGTCTGGGGAAGCAGCCTGTGATGAAAGAGGGGCACCCCGGTGCACGGTTGGCATAGTCACCTCATAGGAACAATAGTTTGAACCCTGACTTGGTGTGACTTCTGCATGTACTTGGTTCAAAGATCCTTGTGGGTATTGTGTTTTCTCTCAGAACTCCGAGAACAGACAGACTGGGTTAATGGTGATTCAAAAGTGATCTGAGGTGTGGTTGAGATAGATTTACAAGGGGTGTGGCTTCTATCTTAAGACCAGCCCACTGCTCAGCCCTTTAACTCGGGCTGTCAGTTATCCTTCGAGACGACCTCAAATTCTGTCAGATTTTGAGTTTGCATCATGTTGATAGAAGAGCAGCACAACTTTTACCGTTCTCTTCATCTTGCCATGTTTCTTCCTGTGTGCCCCCCCCCCCCCCCTTGCGTTCTTGTCCCTCCCCTTCACCCACCCCCTTGCTGGCTTATGACAGACGGCCTAATAGGATTTAATAAGCCCAATTTGCATGTCAGCCTTTTAGATTTTCTGTAAGAAAGAAACTATGGGAGGGATGGGGGGTGGACAGAGAAAAGGAAGGAAGGAGTAATGGATGGTGTAAAGGGAAAAAGGGAGGTAATGAGACCGAGCATGATCACAGAGTGCTACATCTGAAGAGCAGCTTGGTGTTTGATGAAGATAATGTTATACTGATAGCAGTTGGTAAAGTAGTTTGTCATATCTTGACCCCTCCTACAACAAGTTGATATTTTTTTTCTTCGTGACACTAGTCTTCCAGTTTTGTGAGTGATCACTGGGGGTAGGTGGAGGGTCATTTTCTTGAACATGTTCTGTCATTTTGTTTTGTTTAATATGTGGAACGTTAGCGCAACATTTTGAAAATGAGCAATATGCATGCTAGAGCATTTGATGGTGCACGTACAGGCCATGCACAGACGAGCTTTTCATGTGGAAAATTCATAGATATGGATGCACATTCCTGAACTGTCCAGCAGGTGGCAGTACAGTACCTAATGCATCGTTTTCATGCAGGCTTGGAAACAAATGTTTCTGAGCAGTGTTTCAAGTTTGTATTGAGTAATTTGCATGACTGGCAACTAAATGCTTTGGTGTCATCCCCGTTCACAGGTTCGACCTCTAATTTAATTCCAGTTTTACTTTCTTGTTATGTACACTGCTCAATAAATAAATACATAAATAAATAAATAAAGGAACTTTTTGAAAATGTGTCACATAACAATAGGGAGTGGGGGCGGGGGGGGGGGGAATCTTGTTGGATATCTTTCCTAATATGGACTGGATAATGTTAGGAATGAAAGAATGCCATCTCATTTGATGGAAATTGTCAACCTACAGGGGGCTGAATTCAAAGGCGCCCCGAAAATCCAAGTATAAGTGATGCAGAAGGTTTGTCCATTTTGCCACAATTTTCTATCAGCAACTCAAAATGGTACTCGATACGTTGTATGGCCCCCACATGCTTGACATGCATGCATGATAGTGTATGGGCATGCTCTTAATGAGAGAGTGGATGGTGTCCTGGGGATCTCCTTAAAGATCTGGACCAGTGGGGGGGGGGGCACTCGGTGGTATCAATTCCATCATCCTCCAGGAACTGACTGCTTACTTTCACCATATGAGCAGGGTACCAGTCCTGCTGATGGGTTAAGGACCGTCTACAACCCTGTTCAGCTCTCCAAGAAGGTAAGTGCCTGTCTCCTGGAATGTCCTCCATGCTCTTGAGACTGTGCTGGGAGACGCAGAAAACCTTCTGGCAATGGTATGTATTGATGTGCCATTCTGGAGGAATTGAACTACCTGTGCAACGTCTGTACAGTCCAGGTACCACACCATGCTACTGGTAGTAACACTAACCCTAACCAAATACAAAACAAGTGAAAAATCAGTCAGAAAGAAAAATGTCAGTGGCTTCCACCTGTAAAACCATTCCTGCTTTAGGTGTTGCCTCATTGTTGCTCCATGTAGTGCACTTGGAGCTGAAAGTGATTAACAAGCCACTCTGCTACTTAACTGACCAGATCAATATCCCAGAAGCTGAATAGACTTGATGCTATACTTTGATTAAAAGGTGTTTTGTTTCTTTTTTCTTTTTTTTTTTTTTGAGCAGTGTATTTTGTCACATATTGGCCACATGCAAGTTTTTTTTTTAATCTCATCTAGTCTTTCAAATTGCAAGCACACTAATATCCGCACGTTGCCCCAGTGTACATGCTCATACTTGTGTGCTTATGATTAAGGTAAAACAATGATTGTGACACTACTGTAGACTAGAGCGCTGAGTGGTGTCGTGTATTGATGGGTTAACTGAGTTGACACTGTTATACTGAATTTGAACTTTTTCAGAATATGAAGTATCTGGCATAGCAAGTTTTGCTCTTACTTTAGAACTATCACCGTGGCTCAGAGATGTCTGCAAAGATGATTTTATGGAATGATAAAGCACATGCAGTTAGTGAACCTAGATGACAATAATCCTAATCTAATTTCTATAATAAACAAGATAAGTTGGGGAGTCACGGCTGAGTCCATGCTGTTAGCTGCTCACCCCTTGCCGCCTGGGTGTGTGCATTAAACTGCAGTTGACATAATTTCCTTTTTGAAAACAAAATTGCAGGCTTTTGGGTTTGTTGCAGTTTGAAATGTTGTCAAGCATTCTGTCATGCCACTTTAAGTTGTTGGCTCATGTCAAGTTGGACACGTTTGGTATACAACATATGCTAAAATAAAGTAGCTTTTTTAAAATTGGTGTGGTGCCTCAAAAGTCACTAGATTTAAATCAGTTTGTCCTCATTATATGCCCTTTTAAGTTTGAGATGTGCAAGATGTTATCATGTGTTGGTTTTATGTTGATGTCTGCACAAGCTGACTGGGTTGGATTAATCCACTCATTTTTCAACTGCATTTTTACTGTATGCTGGTACCATTGCAGGGAAATGGATCCAGTCATAATCAAAGAGCTTTTTATTCCCCTTTTTTATTCTCACTGCAATGCTTGGTCGACCTTTTCATACCAAGGCCACCTTTGGAGAAAAAGAAGTCCATTTCCAATGCCAGCCTACTTTCAGAGACAAATCTGTGTCAGGAAAGTGTCGCTTCAAAAGCAAAATTACACAAATGGCTTCAGAATGGTTCAGGCTTGTTATGAAAAGTGTCCCTTAAACTTAAGACTTTTAAGATGAGCACATTATAAAATACAACTGGGGTTCTTCATTAAAGACACACTTATTATTTTCTATCATCTGAACCTGATATTTTAATGATTAGAAAAACATTTGAGATTGTTGTATGTAGCTGGAATGAATTCTCACACAGCTCCTTTAAAAATGACAGACTGTCATTCAGTGAGGATAAAAGGTCCGGCTCTGTGCACACTCGTTAATCCCCGTGTTGGTAGCTGATGTTTATTAGCATGTAATAGGATCAGCATCAAGCTGCATCAGTATCACAGCAAACATCTCACGCTTCTTTCTCACTCACTCACTTACTGATCAAACATGGCGATCCAGGGCGGACTAATCCTTTCAGCCTTCTAAGACAACTGTCCTCTTCCTCTCTGTTTCTTCATCCTCCAGGCACGTTATCACTCGTTTTTTTTTTTTTTCTTCCTGGCTGCATCGTTTTCATTTTTCATGTCAATGATGAGGTTAAATAAGACTTTCAATGAACTCAGCACAGATGCACTAGAAGTCTGCTCTGTTTGGTTTGCTGACTGATTGTAGACCAGGAGACGGCTAGCACCTTTGCTGGAAAGTTGTACACTCTGGAGTTTGCAAAACGTGTCATTTATGTATTCATTTATAATAATAGAGCAGAGGCAAAACAGTGGTCAGAGTCCAGGCACAGGTCAGTGTACCTGTAACAGATAGATGAGGCAATGCAACAAACTCAATCCAGAAAAGACGATGCAGCTTCTGTACATCCAAGGGTGATTCTTTAACTACGGGCACTATTGGCCTTGTAAATGTAATTTCCACCACACCATTGCCTTACAATATAAAGCGCCTTGGGGCAACTGTTTGTTGTGATTTGGCGGTATATACATGTGCTCTGATGTCACTGTTTATCTCCATAGAAACTACCCAAACAATCTTTCATACAAACTGTTTAAAGGGACATTACAGTGTTGTGGTGGAAATTACGGCAATAGTGTGGGACAACTACATTTTGTTTAAAAAAAAATCACAACAGTTGTATGACATTGAATACCCCAATTACACTCAACAAAAATATAAACGCAACACTTTTGGTTTTGCTCCCATTTTGTATGAGATGAACTCAAAGATCTAAAACTTTTTCCACATACACAATATCACCATTTCCCTCAAATATTGTTCACAAACCAGTCTAAATCTGTGATAGTGAGCACTTCTCCTTTGCTGAGATAATCCATCCCACCTCACAGGTGTGCCATATCAAGATGCTGATTAGACACCATGATTAGTGCACAGGTGTGCCTTAGACTGTCCACAATAAAAGGCCACTCTGAAAGGTGCAGTTTTATCACACAGCACAATGCCACAGATGTCGCAAGATTTGAGGGAGCGTGCAGTTGGCATGCTGACAGCAGGAATGTCAACCAGAGCTGTTGCTCGTGTATTGAATGTTCATTTCTCTACCATAAGCTGTCTGCAAAGGCGTTTCAGAGAATTTGGCAGTACATCCAACCAGCCTCACAACCACAGACCACGTGTAACCACACCAGCCCAGGACCTCCACATCCAGCATGTTCACCTCCAAGATCGTCTGAGACCAGCCACTCGGACAGCTGCTGAAGCACTCGGTTTGCATAACCAAAGAATTTCTGCACAAACTGTCAGAAACCGTCTCAGGGAAGCTCATCTGCATGCTCGTCGTCCTCATCGGGGTCTCGACCTGACTCCAGTTCGTTGTCGTAACCGACTTGAGTGGGCAAATGCTCACATTCGCTGGCGTTTGGCACGTTGGAGAGGTGTTCTCTTCACGGATGAATCCCGGTTCACACTGTCCAGGGCAGATGGCAGACAGCGTGTGTGGCATCGTGTGGGTGAGCGGTTTCTGATGTCAGTGTTGTGGATCGAGTGGCCCATGGTGGCGGTGGGGTTATGGTATGGGCAGGCGTCTGTTATGGACGAAGAACACAGGTGCATTTTATTGATGGCATTTTGAATGCACAGAGATACCGTGACGAGATCCTGAGGCCCATTGTTGTGCCATCCAAGAACATCACCTCATGTTGCAGCAGGATAATGCACGGCCCCATGTTGCAAGGATCTGTACACAATTCTTGGAAGCTGAAAATGTCCCAGTTCTTGCATGCCCAGCATACTCACCGGACATGTCACCCATTGAGCATGTTTGGGATGCTCTGGACCGGCGTATACGACAGCGTGTACCAGTTCCTGCCAATATCCAGCAACTTCGCACAGCCATTGTAGAGGAGTGGACCAACATTCCACAGGCCACAATTGACAACCTGATCAACTCTATGCGAAGGAGATGTGTTGCACTGCATGAGGCAAATGGTGGTCACACCAGATACTGACTGGTATCCCCCCCCCCCCCAATAAAACAAAACTGCACCTTTCAGAGTGGCCTTTTATTGTGGACAGTCTAAGGCATACCTGTGCACTAATCATGGTATCGAATCAGCATCTTGGTATGGCCCCCCCCCCCCCCCCTTGAGGTGGGATGGATTATCTCAGCAAAGGAGAAGTGCTCACTATCACAGATTTAGACTGGTTTGTGAACAATATTTGAGGGAAATGGTGATATTGTGTATGTGGAAAAAGTTTTAGATCTTTGAGTTCATCTCATACAAAATTGGAGCAAAACCAGAAGTGTTGCGTTTATATTTTTGTTGAGTGTATGTTTTGATTATTTTACTGATATTTTATTCAGAGATATTTTAAAACATTAGAAAAAACGTTTCTTTACCATTCATTTTTATCATTGAAGATCAAAAGTCTGGGTGTGGGACAATCACAAAACGGCAATATTTGCATATAATGGTGCTGAAAAAAGGTGAAAAAGTCATCATAGACTACTAGAACAAATTTCTTAAGACACTTTCATTGTAAAGATAACTATAAAAGTGTGAAATTTCCCCTTTTTTCTGTTTTTCATACAATATGATCAAAGGACATAATAAGTGCCCGTAGTCTAAGAATCACCCCCAATCTCTAAAAGCACAGTTAATGTTCCAAAAACAACAGGCAGAGTCGGTGGTCAAAAAAACAAGGAAAAAAATCAGTACACTACAAAACCAAGGAATCACTGGGAGAACACAAGATTGGAAGCAATACTGACTTAGCATCTGGCAACAAGTGAGAACAACATCTCTGCATTTAAAGCCACCGATGCCCAAGTGATTACCTCAATTTTCTGCAAAGGGTCGCCGATAAACTCAGCGCAGGTGTGCACAACTAAACGGAATGGAAACTGAAAATAAGGGAACGTGAACACGACAGACATGGAAAAACTCAAACCTCTGGGAATAAAGTATAAATTTATAATCATACACTGAGTGAAACCACTAAACAGAGAACAACTGGGAAACGTGATCACATGGTTCCCCCCCCCCCCCCCCCAGCACCCCAAAAAACAAACAAGACGATCACTAGAGAGACACCATATGGATGCACTCGCTGCTAAATAATAAAAACAACACTGACCTAAGGGGAAGGAAACCATTAGAATGTGCTAATGAACTAACTGGGGAAAACCATAAGGGTGCACCTGAGAACAAAACCAAAATAAACAGAAAAGGACCTCTGCAATTACGCTCATCTCAAACAGAAAATAAGGAAAGTTATCCAAAGGTGTGATAACCAGATCTGCAAGGACACCTATACGCGTGTACAATATCAGTTGCATGTTGCTGAAATGGGTGTGTGGTGTTCTCAGACTTGACAGAACAACAAAAGAGAATCAAAGGTATGACAAAAGTAAGACATACATAAGAAGGCACTGGAAATTACAGTTGCAGTGATTAATATGTACATTTAAGACATTTGTCAGCAGCACCTTCAACATCCAGACACTTTTAATGTGGTGTGATTTCATTAGCAAACACAGTACGATACCACTAAAATCTGTGAGTTAATGAAAGCGTTTCTGTTGTACTTTACCATTTGATGCAGATACTCACACCCAAAAAGAATAATTCTTTACAGACTTTTTTCACTGACTGATTTTTTCCCCCTTGCTTTTTTTCAGTGATGAAAAAGGTGTTTAGTTTTGTCATGCGTTTTAATTTTCACTGTCTCAATGCCATGCATATTCATTCATGTATCCATTCTCTGACTCATCTAAACAAACCTGGCTGTAGAAATTATGTTTTTGTATGAACAGTGATCCCTATATTAATTTGTCCAACTACCTATGGACTTTGGAAAGAGTGTGTACACAATGCTGGGCATCAAAACCAAATAGCTTCAATTCAAGTGTCAGAAACAGACAAAACTCATTTTTCAAAGACGTTATTGGCCTTAATGTTTTGCCACTGCTCCTAGACACTGTTGAGACAAATTCAGGTGGCTAGTGTGTTTAATAGTCCCACAGTGAGCATTAATTGACCCAAAAATGTGATGGTTTTTCCACAAAAAAAGTAACATCTTTGATATAATGTAAATTCAGCTGGACAGAAATAAGATGTACCTATTAATCATTAGGAAACATCATATTGACAGCATCCTTATTGTTTCTAGTTTCCACTGATATATGACGTGGTACTTTTGGGGCCATTACAGCTGGTCCGTCCTGTTTTTCTTCAATGAAGCATAATGCAAAAATACCAAAATTTACTTTACACACAGGTCACCTTGCATTTAGTGGATAAAAAAAATACATGTTAAAACTTCTGGAAGTACCCAAAACACCTATTGGTTGATTGAAAGAGTTGACAAAAATAACTTAGATTTTTGAGATTTCATACTGTACTCCTTTTATTTTGGGCATATTTTTTCCATCCCACAGTGTCCGTCCATAACGCTACACGTTGCTCTTCACTGTGGGAAGATAAAAAAAATGTTGACCTAAGTGTGATGAAGACCTGCCCACAAGCATGCTCTATAATGACATCCATGAAAAAAACTGAAGTGGCCAAATCCTTACAACCAATGAATTATTTCCATCCCACAAAATGTCCATCTGTCACACATGTGATGGACAAACATGTTGTGGGACATTTTTCCTTTAGTACTGTACATTATTTGTATGGAAAAGATATCATTTCTATGTATAATTTTTGCATAGTCACAGTGTTTACAACAGATATTTGTGCATTTTTCACAAATTGCATTTACTTTTGTATGACGACAGATCTCTTAAGGCTCATTGATTTTGTTCTTTTTATTATATTGGAAATTTTTCTTCATTCATTGCCAATTTACATAGATTAAGGTGACATTTTTTACTCAAATCAGAATTTGTGAAGATTTATTATTCACACATATTTAACTTTGGGATATTGAAGGTTTCAGAGATGGAAATCATCATTTTGGTCCCACTGTCCATCTGTCACATGTACAGTCGGGAGCTCAGTCTAATATTATTAGTCATTATAAGTAACCTGTCTTTTAAAAGATGAAATTGGTCAAGTACTGATTACATGTTTATGCTTCATTGAATTTAGGGCCCCTCAGATTAATTACTTGCAATATATCACTTTAGAATGAAGCAGCAATGCAAGTGCAGAAGCACTCTACTCTATAAAGCTTTCTGAAGGTGAGTCACCATGAGTTTCCTGATTTGCCTTCAGTTCACATTCTTTCAAAAGCTGTTTGTCAAATTTGACTTTTGATAAGTAAAAAATGCATCTGTCAATTATTCCAGGGTGTGCTGAGGTTGGTTTTAGGATGATTCCTTTTTATGCACATCCTGCTATGATTTCGCTTTAAATTCACATCCCACTCTGATAAATCAAGATGGCTACTACATGCATGGTGGCCATATTGATTTTATTTTCAGCCTTATAAATCTTAAAAATGCCCAGTCCTTTTGTTTTCATTTTCTTAAAAGTATGTTAGGGTGGTAACAGGGCTGTGAAAACTCTGCAGAGCCGCGGAATTCCGCAGATTTCATCATGGGGGGGGGGGGGGGGGGGGTGTTAGTGATGTACTCTTTAATCGTGAACATCACTGAGTTTTTAAAATGCTTATCGCAAAGCGTTCTCTTTTTTACGACATCGTGTAAGTTTTATAAGTCCGCAGACACTGATCTGTGTGTTACAGATATGAATCAGTTTCCTCGGATCCGCGGAGTTTCGCGGAGGAAAAATGCCACTCAAAGTGTAGCTGTTACGACAGTTGTTGTAAAGCAGGACTGGTTGGTTGCTGCAGCGACGCTGTGTGGCTCCTGTGCAGTGCTTAAGCCAAACTTAGCATGTGGATATCCCAAACTTTTAGAGCTTTCAAGTTTTTAAAAGATTTGTGCAGCATGTCTGTGTCACGGACCAACGTCGCACAGAGAGAAGATGGTGAGAAAGACTGTTTGAAAAAAGGACAAGAATCTGTGGAATTGTCGCTGGCTTCATCAACACATCTGAAAGATAAAAGAAACGGGAAAAGTGAACTGTGCCCTCTCAGGAAAACACAGTAAGAATTATCTCCCTGGAAAATAAATATTCTGCTGTTCAAACAGGATTTTTAGACAAGATTATGTGATTTTTTTTTTTTTCACTAATCTAGACTTTCTTTCATTGTAAAAAAGACATTGTGGCTTTGAATGGATTTAGGCTGCATGAATTTACACAAGAATTTGTGACTTTTTACTATGATATGTTATTAATATTTTACCATGATTTTCCAAATATTCTACAAGCTTTAGCTGTGGTTTTTGAAATGCTGTAACAGTCTTTTCAGTCTTCATAAATTTCATTTAGTTTAATTGTTCTGAGTTAATGCATAATTTGTTTTACAATTAAAAGGAAAATCATTCCAGGTCTTACTTCCATGTCATTTTCTGTTATTTCAACATCATCATTGACAGGTCAAATAAAAGGTTGAATGTAGGATCATCTAAATATCCACTAATTTTTGGGATTTGTTCTTCCAGGAGATGCTGAAAAAGTATCAGTAGATAAAAATTTAATTTTGGTGCCCCACAGGGCCCTAGACCTTGGCTCATGGGGAGCCGTACCCCCCCAGACACCCTGCAAATTTTCCTCGGATTTCACAATTTTCATTTCACAGCCCTGTGGTAAGGATGTTCCATATAGATTTGTGGCATGCTCCAATAGTCAAGATGCCCCCATGGCAGCCATCTTGATTTTGGTTTCCACTAAATAACTCATTAATATTTTGTTGTCTTGTTTTGTTTTCATTTCAAGGTATGTTTGGGTGCTTAAAGGGACACTTTCCTCATCAATGTTAACCTGTAAAATAAGAGATTATATATTGAAAAAGTGACATCTTAAATAAAAACAAGATTTGCAATAGATTAACTTAATTTTTATGATTTAAAAAAAAAACTGACCAGCCTTCCATGTGCTACATGTATGAAGTCACAATACTGTAAAATATGTGGTTTATATATTCACTGAGAATTTTTGATATGTCCAACAGTGTCTGTCCGTCACATGCACATTGTCCCACAGTGTGCATCCATCACAGATGTTTCAGCACATTCTCTAGAAAAAAAATTATGCTCCTTCCTGCATAAGGATTGGGCACTACATAGGACATGTTTCAAACACAGTTAGTTGTATTCTTCTATCTTCTGGTTTTATCACAAAATAAATAAATAAATGGTAAATGGGCTGCATTTATATAGCACTTTTCCATCTGCATCAGACGCTCAAAGCGCTTTACAAATAATGTCTCACATTCATCCCGATGTCAGGGTGCTGCCATACAAGGTGGTCACTGCACACCGGGAGCAATAGGGGATTAAAGACCTTGCCCAAAGGCCTTTAGTGATTTTCCAGTCAGGCTGGGATTTGAACTGAGGATCTTCTGGTCTCAAGCCCAACGCCTTAACCATGAGACCATCACCTCCCCTAAAAAGTAAGAAACTGGCTTAGATTTGAGCTACATAGTGCAAACCAGCCTTGATGTTTGTTTTCACAGTTCAAATTTGTATATTTAAGATTGTTTATTGGCAGTTTACCCTTAATAAAGTTGTTACGGTAAAATATCTGGTCTATAATTTTACTGATCATTTCTAATGGTCTATATGTCCCACAGTGTCTGTTCTTCCCATGCACATTGTCTCACAGTGTCCATCCATCACAGATATTTCAACACATTCTCTACCTCTTGCATGAGGCCTGGGCTCTACAGAAGGCATGTTTCAAACACAGTTTTTTCTTCTTTCTTCTGGTTTTGTTTTTACAGCAAGTGAAATAATGGACCTGTTTTTAAAAAATCGAACTTAACACGTTGTTTCCCACACTGCTGCATGGTGCAACAGCTGGCTTCAATGAAACTGTGCAGGACGTTAACATATACTCAACAAAAATATAAACGTAACACTTTTGGTTTTGCTCCCATTTTGTATGAGATGAACTCAAAGATCTAAAACTTTTTCCACATACACAATATCACCATTTCCCTCAAATATTGTTCACAAACCAGTCTAAATCTGTGATAGTGAGCACTTCTCCTTTGGTGAGATAATCCATCCCACCTCACAGGTGTGCCATATCAAGATGCTGATTAGACACCATGATTAGTGCACAGGTGTGCCTTAGACTGCCCACAATAAAGGCCACTCTGAAAGGTGCAGTTTTGTTTTATTGGGGGGGGGATACCAGTCAGTATCTGGTGTGACCACCATTTGCCTCATGCAGTGCGACACATCTCCTTCGCATCATCCGTGAAGAGAACACCTCTCCAATGTGCCAAACGCCAGCGAATGTGAGCATTTGCCCACTCAAGTCGGTTACGACGGCGAACTGGAGTCAGGTCGAGACCCCGATGAGGACGACGAGCATGCAGATGAGCTTCCCTGAGACGATTTCTGACAGTTTGTGCAGAAATTCTTTGGTTATGCAAACCGATTGTTCCAGCAGCTGTCCGAGTGGCTGGTCTCAGATGATCTTGGAGGTGGACATGCTGGATGTGGAGGTCCTGGGCTGGTGTGGTTACACGTGGTCTGCGGTTGTGAGGCTGGTTGGATGTACTGCCAAATTCTCTGAAACGCCTTTGGAGACGGCTTATGGTAGAGAAATGAACATTCAATACACGAGCAACAGCTCTGGTTGACAGTCCTGCTGTCAGCATGCCAACTGCACGCTCCCTCAAATCTTGCGACATCTGTGGCATTGTGCTGTGTGATAAAACTGTACCTTTCAGAGTGGCCTTTTATTGTGGGCAGTCTAAGGCACACCTGTGCACTAATCATGGTGTCTAATCAGCATCTTGATATGGCACACCTGTGAGGTGAGATGGATTATCTCAGCAAAGGAGAAGTGCTCACTATCACAGATTTAGACTGGTTTGTGAACAATATTTGAGAGAAATGGTGATATTGTGTATGTGGAAAAAGTTTTAGATCTTTGAGTTCATCTCATACAAAATGGGAGCAAAACCAAAAGTGTTGCGTTTATATTTTTGTTTGCGTTTATATTTTTGTTGAGTGTAGTTCCATACCTATTTGGAAATGTGTCTTTTGATCATCTATGAATAAAGACACTTTTGTGGGGCAGGGATCATTATTTTGGCAAAATATTCCAGTTTTTGGTCCTTTTCATGCAAAAGAGCAACCAGAATTTTATTCAGAGAATAAAGATTGTTAAAAAAAAAAACTCCATTCTCAAGACCCCAGTGGTCCATACTTAAAAACAAATACATGTTCCACTTGTTTCGAAGAATTTTTTTTTCACTGTTGCTGTTACATTTTGATACCCAGCTTGTTGAACCTGGTTAAGGTGATGTTTTTGTGGAACCCCTTGAATTAAAGCTGTAAGCTGATGCTACCAACACTTATTGTTAAATTTTAAATTCTATTGTGGTGGTGTGTGCATGCACACACGTATGCATGCATGCCACTGTCCAAATACTTAATAGACCTGAGTGACAGTTTGTGCACATTGCATTTGTAGGTTTTGTGTTCATGCTCATCTTGTGTGCATATTTGTGTATGTCTGTTTGTGTGTTCAAACAGCACTGTGAGCGCTTAATGAATTGACTTTTCTTTGATTAGAAATTAATTAAAAAGCCTGAAACAGGAAGCCGCCCACAGGGAGCCACTGGCAACACGGCAACAAACAGATTACAGCCCTGACGACCAAGAGGGGTGGGGACTCTCCAAGGATATGATGTATTTCCTCCAACCCTGCATGTTATCTTGTAACCGTGTTTGATTTTTCACATTTTCAGTATCGCCTAAAGAGCAGACGTCTGACTGAACGCGTGACGTTTTTCCTGATTGGGGCTGAAAAATAGCCACATTCTGACTTCCTGAAACAAGCAGCTTTCTTTATTTTGGTGTCTGCAGATTACACTAAAACTAAACAAAAGAAAACAATTTTACCCTTTCTGCTCTTACATCAACATTATGTCCATAAATGCTAATGATCTATTAGTAATATTTATTTTGAGATTTTGAGCATTGTTTTTGAAGAACTGGATGTACATGCAAAAAAAGACATTCAACCATTTTTATTATAGAAATGTATTTTAAGCACAATCTAGAGGGGCATTCAACTGTAATAATATCCCAACATGATGGTCTCAACAATAAGACCAGAGAATGTTTGGTTCAAATCCTTGTCTGACTGGGAAACTGCTAAGGCCCCTTGGACAAGGCTCTTATACAGTTTTCCCAATGTGCATTTGGCATCATTGATTATAAAGCATTTTAAGTGTTTGCATCAGATGAAGTGCTATAGAAAGACAATCCACATATTCCAGCCCTTAGACCATATGTATGATTTTTCTTTCAAATATTTTGAATTGCATTATTTCATTACGTTTTTTTTTAACTGACAAAACTGCTGAAATCACCCCACCTCATCCCAGTGTTTTCAGTCCAATGCTAAAAATTTAATGGGCATCTTCTTTGATCAGTGGCTATGTCCACATTGCCATTGGATATAATCTGAATCAGATTTTTTTTTTTTGAAATGTATGTTTTTCCTTTGCCAGAATGTTTTCTCATCATTTTGTATTGGGTGATCACAGCAAATCAGATTGGTCAATCTCTCTGACAGTCATTTTAATCCATGACAGGGAACCTCGCCTCCCTGGATTCCCACCTTATTGTGGTGGAGGAGTTTGTGTGATCCTGGGAGCTGTGTTGTCTGGAGCATCAGCTCCTAGTAGGGCCACCCTTGGCAAATTGGACCCAGGTGTGCAGAGAGAAAAAGGGTGTTTCAAGAGACCTGTTATGAATGGACTAATGTAGGGATGTAGTCACCTCGCTTGAATTAGGGAGACCGGGCTTCCTCCTGGAGCCAGACCTTTGGCTTGGTCTACATCCGTGGGACTTGGTTGGACTCAGAAATGAAGAAACACTGTCACTTCCATGTGGAGGGATGGTGTAACAGGACAGGTGCACTTGTTTTTGGGTAGTGGGCAGAGGCAAATACCCACATGGACCTGAGCTCATGCTTGCAAAAATCTCTCAGCTGGTGTCTTTTTTTTTAAAGGCTTTCTGCCCAATATTTATTGCACCATTTTATGCCAACCTGATGGAACTAACAGGTGTTCTACAAGAGTATTATGGATAACAGTGGAATCTTTCCTATATGTGATCCATCTGACATGGCATGTATGTGCACTCTGTACATTCATTGGTTCATCCTTTCTGCATGCCATGTGATTGGACAGTGGTTCACTTAAAAAGAGTTGCCTGTCTCTGGTTTAAGAAGTGTTAACCGGTCCACCTCCTTAGGCAGACAATGATGTTAAAGGCTAATTGAAGAACACTTTGTACAAGTCCTAATTAGTGCACAGCTGGTAATAATTGGGCAGGCGGTTTGCACTCTAATTAGTGTAGCAAAAAAATCGCTGTATTGCCATGTGGATGAATAATGTCTATGGGGGGCTGATGAAGCCAATACTTTCAAGAAGCAGAGCGACTGGGTGAGAGAGGCAGAGTGGAACAGAAAGAGGTGAGATAAATGACTGCTTGCCTCTCGTCACTCTTTTGTTTTGGTGTAAGGTCTGCGGGGGGTGCTTTTGACGCGGAGGGTACAGTGTGGAGGGCAGGTGTGTCAGCTGGATTCTGACGACTTCCATTATCATTACTCTTTTGGCCTTTTCTTCTGTTTGGGATGAGAAATACGTGGAGATTTGCAGAATTCCCACCTGCTGCATTCCCACATTAGTTACACACAGCAGTTCCATAACTCAGATTTGTCACTGAACATTGTTTCAGATTGCAAATAATGAGAAAAGGGAGCAAATTGAAGGTTGGAAGGTCTCCAATGCTGCATTCACATGTCGGCGGTTCTATTACTTTCAGTAAAAGGACAATGGAAAATTATGGAAAATTACGTCACTGTCTGCGGTAAGAGTGGAACTCTCACACTGCAACAGTATCTGTTGTCAATAGTTTTTAAAATTTTCAGCATTTCCTGCTGTCATAGTAACAACGACAAAGCAGATGTTGGTTTACACTTAAATATGGTGAAAGATACCCAGTAAGGGAAATCACTTTGACAGACATCCATTTTTATATGAATAATTTTGAATAACTTGCGTGATATTGTAGAAATTGTGTTGCATGTTCATAAAAAGTTGAGTTTTTGACCAGCAACAAGTGCTACAGCTTCCTGATTTAATGTGATATTGTGCAAAATACTCAAATGGTTGTATCTTTCAGTTGAGTAAATTATTGCCCATATCTGTAACACTGCAAAATTCTGTCTGCGCTGTTTTTTTTTTTGTTTTGTTTTGTTTTTTTTTATTCTACCGTCAACATATGAATTCAGGATAATTGCTTTAATGATAATTACATATTCAGTGGATTAGGGGAATTATGGGTGATTGTACTTTTAATAACTCTTAATTAGGTTTTGAATAGTGTCTCCATCTGTACCCTGTGGCTAAAATGATCCTTCAATTAGCAGTAGAATTCACGTAAAGAGAGCTGTGATGGATGAGAGGTTGCATGATACACAGTGTGATCAGAACAGAATTTAGTTTGTAATGAAGATAATTCATTCAACTGAGCAAAAAGGAAGTTCTTAAAAATATTATAGCTATTGAACACATTCATTTGGCACTTGTCAAAGGATAAGGTAACTCGTAAAAAAAAAAAAAAATTAAAGCAGGTCTCCCATTGTCAATTTCTGGCACTCCATTGTTTATCAGATATCGGGCATGCTGCTATAATGTGTAATCTATGGTAATAGCAGCACTGGAGAATGTTGTAATCTGTCAAGTTTTTAAAAATTAAAACTTGTGATGTTGTGACATAAAAGTGAATAATCTCATGTAATTTGTGCAGATAGAGGGTGATATGCGAATTTTACTTTAATTTTACAAATTGCTTTGGTTTTTATTTCATTACTGAGTCTTGAAATAAATTATTTGGGCTTGAGTGTGGAGTTGGCTCCACAGTCACTTTCATGATATATTAAAATTAAAAACTAAAATGAAAATACAGTGCATATTATTTTCTGTTCTGGAGCAGAGTGATTTCAGTGACCTGAGCGGGCAGCAGAGCACAGTGGTGTGTGTGTTTGTGTCCAGAGACTCACTGTTCACTAACCTCTTTAAACCTCCTCTGGAAATATACATCCATAAGCCTTATGAAAGGCCTGCTGCACTGTTCAGCAGAACACAGTATTCAGATGTTAACAGATTCATTGTAACTTTGTAGTGACATTAGCCCACAGACTGCACACAGTACCACTATGAGCATTCCCAGTAGCTCCCATGTCATGGGGCTGCATTTAATGTCCCTTGTAATTGGTAGTAACCTGGTTTATAATCATGAATTTTACTATGATGCATAATTTAAGTCTGCTGATGGGGACAGTTAGGCCAGATTACCTCACATTTGTAATGTGGACAGCAATCCAGGCCAAAAATCAGCAATGGGAAACCAACCTAAGAATTAAATGGGTGAAACTTTACTTTGAAAGTTTAAAATTGGATTAGTACAGTGGATAACAACTATGCAAACAATGAAATGTGCAGAGGGAAATATTGTTTTTCTGTGAGTAATAATGTAAGTCTCTGTGAAGTGAATGACAAGTGAATTTCTCACATCGATAACTCTCAATTCGATAAATAATTTTACATTGTGGCTGTGCATTAGCTAACCTGTAATTGATGTTCATTTTATAACTGTGTGTTCTGTAGTAAAATATTTAATCAATGTCAGTGGATTCCTGAAAACGTTCCATGGAGCACTTGGCACAATAATGGTTTCATGGTTTCTTCAGTTGCATTTTAGGGGATTGTTTTGCAATTGAGTTGTAGTAGACTCACAGCAACAGTATTTAAGCTCCATTACTCAACATAAGAGCAGTGTTTTGTTTACTTACCAAAAAATATACAATGGAGAAAATAACCCATGGTCTTCATGTAATACAGTTAATTTTTGTAACTGTCCGTGTTCTAATCAACCCCATTTTATGCAGTGTTACTACGTAAGGTGGGTTGTTGGCCTACATTTAATAGCTACCAATTCAAATACGTTTGAGAACAACTACTTTTCTGCTGCTATTTAAATTCGTCGGAGTAGGTTTTTCTCGTTGGCCGTCCTTGACAAACTGGCAGTGAAGCAATTTCAAACTTGTTGATTATTCATGCAGTTGCCAACAGATTGGTTGGTGGGTTTTTTCCTCACTCATGCCTCATCAATCACCTGACACAGTTAGGGTGTCGTTGGGTTTCCCGATCATGGACAGCTAAGCAGAGATCAGATAAGACCATCGCTGCGTGATGCATGACATGCGGGCAACTGCCGTGTAATTTGCTGGTCTCTGATTTTATTGAAAATTGTGCAAATGTCTCTCAGCCACTGAAGAAATCACAGTATAAATGTAATGAACAATATCAACTAACAGAACAGTAACTTTGAAATCCTGCAGGTTTAAGCAAATCTAAGGTGTTTGTGTGCATTTATTTTTGAAAGTGTGTGCAGACCTTGATATGTATGTAATATTTAATGACTCTGACAATGCCATGGGAAGAGCTGTGTGGCCTCTGCAGACTTGTAAGATGATAAATGTTGTAGATGTTCCATCGTTTGCAGACCCACACATTGGCTGTATGGAGATAGGAACGTAGCTGACATTTGTGATGCCTCAGGTGAGGACGTGGCCTTTTCTGCTTATTTCTCCTTCGCCAGTCACCCAGAGTGAAAGGGGAACAAAAGATAAGACCTTTGTTTGGTCTGACAGTGTCCTACTGATACTGTCAGGGGGTTCTGTGGGAATCCCTCAGAGAAATCACTATTACAGGAGAACACTGGCCGCAGTGGTGGATCGCATATCTTACATACACTGCAAATAGAGAAGCTTTACCTTACCTGACCTAGGTTTAAGCCACAGGTTTACATACAACTTATCTTAAACTTGCACATATTCTACTTTATCAGTGTGGGACAGTTCAAATGTTCACTTTATTTGCATGTAAAGTTATTTAAAGATAATGTTGCAAGACAGATTTGAGGGTTGGTATGTTTGTTGTAGTTTTTGTTTTTTGTTGTTTTTGTCCCACTCATTCTTTGGGTTAGGAGATGACATGTGCAAAGACGAATGCACCTTTCAAAAGCATTTGAAGGTTCCAGGTAGAGCCGATAGTGGAATGGATAAGGAGCTGGCTTGCCAATGTGTAGAGCTGGGTTTCAATCCCATGCATGCTTCATGTCTGTGTCCTTGAACAAGACACTTAATCTACATTATCTCAGTACACCCAGCTGTAAATGTGTACCTGGAGACGTAACATGTGTCGGAGTGGCGTCTCTCATCTGCTTGATGCTACAGAATCTGGAAATGAGCACCAGCGCCAGTGGGCCTATGTAGGAGGACTTCTCTTAAATGGATAACTCACTGGTTCTTCAGTAAAGTAATGTCTTGCAGCATGCACTACTGCTGCACATGGCTGCAACCCATCTTACTGTATGCAGTAAGACTGGAGCACCAGGACCCTAAAGACTTGGAGCTTTGTTCTCCTATAAAGATATTGGCATCACCAAATACCTCTGTCCAGCGACCTCAAGATTTCAAAAGCTCTTCCCAAGTGTCTCTCAATCATAAAGGTCCAGGACACACAGCAGGGTCGACTGGAACAATGCAGATGAAGTGTCTTGTCCAAAGATACAGACAGCTTGTGTGACAGGGAATTGAACCCAGGTCTACATATTGGCAGCGTTAAATGGGCCAAGGCTTAAATACAATGCAGTCTGGGAACTTGCCAAGAACTGAACACTCACAATGTCTCATTTGTTTGGCTCAATGCTTCAGCAGTGAAGTACAAGCAAATTATGCTTTTGGCTTGCCCACTAAATGAGACAAATTTTTAGCTTCTCTTGTTCACAAAATGATCTTACATAAACTTGTCAGTTTCATTGTTTACAACAAAGTAAGGCCAGTTTTTGGGGTCACCATGCAGGTATTTCTAATATATACTTTTGAAACAAATGGGAAACCAGAACATTGGTTTGTCTCCATGTCCTTGGACTTCACATTGACGGGACCCCATGACAACCAAGCCAGATGGAAGGCCTGCCTCACCGTGGGGATGGCTGCTAATGTATGCATTGCTACCAGTAAATGGTGTTAAGATAGTGTCAGGTGGGAAGGCTGAACATGCTCATTTAACATGATATCGCTCTCAGGAATAGGAGACATCGGTGAAATGCAAGAGGATTGATAATTTTGTCAAATTGCCTGTAGCACTTTGAGGTCGAACACCTTAAAGAAGAATTGGGTATAATATATGAAGCCATCTTCATAATGTATCAAAATTGAATGGCTGGAATGCCACTTTAGCTAGTAGTGGTGTAATTGGTACTCAACAAAGTTTAATAGTATCTTGAGCTGGGCTTTTTAAAGGATCTATTGTGAGAACCATCCTTGATCTTTCCCGTGCGAGCACACACACACACACACGCACACACACAAAAATGATAATCCATCCCAGAATTCCCGAGTGTACTGGGACACCACATGCTGTAATAATCCTCTGTAAATGGCATGGTTGGACTGCTAACGTGTAAATAGTGAAGCTAATGTACTGTCTTATTATGGGGGGGGGGGGGGGGGGGATTACTCATCTATTACAGCTATACTTTCCAAAGAGGGAGAGGAGGAGAAGAAAATGGGAGCATGAGGTGGTTGATGATGAAAGGAAAGTCAGGAGGAGTGGAATAGGGAAACTTGATGTCAGATGTCTTGCATGTGAGGAAAATCTTTTGGCCTTTGTAAGAGTGTTGACAGACTCTCCAGTTTTGCACAAAATCAAACAACAGAAAGAGGGTGATCGAGTAAACCAAACCCCTTTTTTTTTTTTGGTAATTAAAACCTTTTTCTTTTCTTTCTTCCTTAATTTTTTATTGAAGCTTCCCATTCCTACAAATCATCTCTCATGAAAATTCAGTAAGGTATATCTTATACGAGGTCTGTTAGAAAAGTATTGGACCTTTTTATTTTTCAAAAACCATATGGATTTGAATCACGTGTGATTGCATCAGCCAAGCTTGAACCTTCGTGCGCATGCGTGAGTTTTTTCACACCTGTCGGTTGCGTCATTCGCCTGTGAGCAGGCTTTGTGTGAGCACTGGTCCACCCTCTCATTGTTTTTTTATTGTGAATAAATGTCTGAACGATTTGGAGCTTTGCTGCATCCATTTTTTTCCAGAAACTGTGAGAGACCTCCAGGTGGACACCGTTCGGAAAATGAATATGGCTTTCAGGAACGATTTTATGGGGATTACACAGATTAAGGCGTGATCCAGACGGTTTAAAGACCACCCACAGCTGCTGAGAGCGCGCTGCACTCCGAGCACCGATTGACAGGCTCAAACCCCGCTGAAACAACCAGATCATTTCCAACATGAAGGCTTTGTTGATCCGGGACATCGTCTGACTTTCACAAAAAGGCAGAAGGTGTGGACATCAGCACTTTTTTGGCACATTCCACTGTTACAGGAGTTTTTTTTCATGGAAAGAAAAGCGGACGGATGCGCCACCGTGCCGTTCATGGCGCGGCACAAAACCACCTCCGTGTTGGTCTCACAGGACAGCTTTGAGATGGCTTTCAGACGGCTGTCGGTGGGTTTTCAGTCGTGTGACTATCCAAGAAATTGTGGATGAGCCTAGACATGCCAGAACATGTCCTGTGAGGCTTCATCACAGCGTTGCTTTGCGTCATGCAGCTCCACCACGACACGCGGAACTCCGCTCCTTTTTTCATGACAAAAACTCCTGTAACAGTGGAATGTGCCGTTCATTTCTAAACTGGAGGCTGTCTTGATCCGGTGTGTCGTCTGACTAGCACAGGAATTGCGGAAGACGTGGACATCAGGAGTTTTTCGGCACATTGAGACAGACGTGCGGAGGAGTTCCGCGCGTCGCGGTGGAGCCGCATGACGCAAAGCAACGCCGTGATGAAGCCTCACAGGACATGTTGGGGCATGTCCAGGCTCATCCACAATTTCTCAGATAGTCACACAACTGAAAACCCACTGACAGCCGTCTGAAAGCCATCTCAAATCCGTCCTGTGAGACCAACACAGAGGTGGTTTTGTGCCGCGCCATGAACGGCACGGTGGCGCATCTGTCTGCTTTTCTTTCCATGAAAAAAACTCCTGTAACAGTAGAATGTGCCGAAAAAGTGCTGATGTCCACGCCTTCTGCCTTTTTGTGAAAGTCAGACGACGTCCCGGATCAACAAAGCCTTCACGTTGGAAATGATCTGGTTGTTTCAGCGGGGTTTGAGCCTGTTGATCAGCGCTCGAAGCGCGGCGCGCTCTCAGCAGTTGTGGGCGGTCTTTAAACTGTCTGGATCACTCCTTAATCTGTGTAATCCCCGTAAAATTGTCCCTGAAAGCCATATTAATTTTCTGAACGGGGTCCACCTGGAGGTCTCTCACAGTTTCTGGAAAAAAATTGATGCAGCAAAGCTCCAAATCATTCAGACATTTATTCGCAATAAAAAATGATGAGAGGGGTGGACCAGTGCTCACACAAAGCCTGCCCACAGGCGAATGACGCAACCGACAGGCGTGAAAAAACTCACATATGCGCACGAAGGTTCAAGCTTGGCTGATGCAATCACACGTGATTCAAATCCATATGTTTTTTTTTTTTTAAATAAAAAGGTCCGATACTTTTCTAACAGACCTCGTATATTATATTCCAATTCTAAGGTGGAACTATGCTAGTTATACTAAGATATATCTAAAAAGGAAGAGTAAAATAGAAGAGTTGAAAAGAGTAGAGTAGAGCCACTTAGGTGCCTGGTCTTGAGAACCAGGGATGGTAGGTTGAAAAGCTTTTTTATCCCATGGGAACTATCCCTCCCCAACCAAGCAGCTCAAGAAAAAAGTATATATAATGATTAATTAAATATACAACAAAGGTTCATTTGATAGATTAGTTTGATCTGGGTCATATATAAACACAACATGAAGCTAATTCGAATTTTGCAAAACTTTCATGTTGGCAGTTTTCATGCTTTAAAAAAAATTAATTGAAAATATCTGTAGTGTCTAATTTTCTTCAGCTATTGGTGAGCTCTAAATTGGCCAGCGTGAATAGACAGTTTAGATTGCTGTTTAACAATATTTGTTTGCTTATTGTAGGCACGGAGACATATGAGACGCGTAGCCCCCCCCCCCCAGCAGCTTCATTTCTTGTTAGTTGTTTGCTATTATGATAACAAGGATCCATTTGATGTCGGCGAGCCTTTTATCTTCAAACGGGCCATTTAAATGTCATTACTATAGGGCTGCGCGCGTGATCGTTACGTTTACAGGGCCCATTCATGTCTCGTCATTCTGGCACAATGAGAAATTACCAGCATTCATTCTCTCTGGTGCTACAACAGCAACAGTATTTTATTTTTATTTATTGTTGCTCAGTGACACAGATCCAAGCTTTTGTTCTGTTTAATAAGCATCAGGCCAATGCACAATGACATCTGAAATTAGAGTTGATCTTTACTCTATTGATATAAATTGTTTGTTGTTGAGTTTAATGTCATTTAAAAAAATAATTTTCTGTCATGAAAACGGTTGTTTGACTTCTATGAAACTGAAACTTTTAGTTGCTTTCAGAAGAAAAAGTCATTGAAATTAGGTGGTGATCTGGATGCAGATCCAACAGTTTAACTTTTGAGATGTTTTTGATCATATTTATCAATAACTTAAAAAGTGACACATGCACAGCATCTTTATAAATTGAGGGTTTGTTGTCCGCAAATGTAGTTTGGTCTAAATCTGGAAAAATGTCAAGTTGGGTTGCAACAACTGGTTATTTTTGTAATTTACAGATTGGTCCAAATATAAGGCAGTGTTTTTGACTTGGATTGCAAAACAAATATGAGGTAGTCTTAAAGCTGCAGATTACACTTGCATATGTCAGCTATATCCGCAGCTGGTGTCAAGGACCCATGAGATGAGTTGGCCTCTGACTGTCTTTGTCTGTTTTTGATTCACAACCATCCACAGCAGGCAACAACAGGTGAGCATCATACTCTTGGGTTCTACAGACAGTTAATGGTGCTGAATGGCACCTTTCTTCATTTTATTACTGCAGTCACTTATGTACATGACTATAAAAAGATCAAAAGAGCCACCATATAACAGTCACAGTTAACACACATACAAATCACAATTATTTACAGTTCTTACAGTTGTATGCAAAGCTTTGGGCACCCCTGATAATTTTCATGATTTTTCTTTATAAGTCATTGGTTGTCTGGATCAGAAAGTTCAGTTAAATATATCATATAGCAGACGAACACACTGATATTTGAGAAGTGAAATGAAGCTTCTAGTATTTACAGAGAGTGTGCAATAATTATTTAAACAAAATTGGGCAGGTGCATAAATTTGGGCACCCTTGTCATTTTATTGATTTGAATACATTTAGCACTAATTATTGGAACACAAAATTGGTTTGGTAAACTCACTGACCTTTGACCTCCTTACACAGGTGAATCCAATTATGAGAAAGGGTATTTAAGGTGGCCATTTACAAATGTGTCTCCTCTTTGCATCTCTTCTAATGAGTGGCAACATGGGAGCCTCTAAACAACTCTCAAATGACCTGAAAACAAAGATTGTTCGACATTATGGTTTAGGGGAAGGATACAACAAGCTATCTCAGAGATTTCATCTGTCAGTTTTCACTGTGAGGAACATAGTGAGGAAATGGAACACCACAGGCACAGTACTAGTTAAGGCCCAAAGTGGCATGCCCAGAAAAATCTCAGATAAGGTGAAGCGAAGGATGGTGAGAACAGTCATAGTCAACCCACAGACCTGCTCAAAAAGACCTACAACATGATCTTGCTGCAGATAGTGTCTCTGCATCATTCAGCTATACAGCGCACTTTGTACAAGGAGATGCTGTATGATGCTGCAATGCAGAGGAAGCCTTTTCTGTGTACACTCCACAAACAAGGTCGCTTGAGGTATGCTAAAGCACATTTGGACAAGCCAGCTTCATTTTGGAATAAGTTGCTGTGGACTGGTGAAACTAAAATTGAGTTATTTGGACATAACGAGGTTCGGTATGCATGGCTGAAAAAGAACACAGCATTCCAAGAAAAACACTTGCTACCTACAATAAAATTTGGGTCCATCATGCTGTGTGGCCAGTGCAGGTATTGGGAATCTTGTTAAAGTTGACAGTCACATGGATTCCAGTCAATATCAGCAGATTCTTGAGAACAATGTTCATGAATCAGTGACAATGGTCCAAAATACCTTCAACCAGAATCCAGACTCTCATTGGAAGCTATAGGAAGCATTTAGAGGCTGTTATTTCTGCAAAAGGAGGATCTACTAAATATAGGTTTTTTTTTTTTTTTCTTTTCTGTTGGAATGCCCAACTTTATGCACCTGCCTAATTTTAACAAATTATTGCACACTTTCTGTAAATCCTATAAACTTCATTTCACTTCTCAAATATCAGTGTGTTCGTCTGCTATATGATATACACTCAACAAAAATATAAATGCAACACTTTTGGTTTTGCTCCCATTTTGTATGAGATGAACTCAAAGATCTAAAACTTTTTCCACATACACAATATCACCATTTCCCTCAAATATTGTTCACAAACCAGTCTAAATCTGTGATAGTGAGCACTTCTCCTTTGCTGAGATAATCCATCCCACCTCACAGGTGTGCCATACCAAGATGCTGATTAGACACCATGATTAGTGCACAGGTGTGCCTTAGACTGTCCACAATAAAAGGCCACTCTGAAAGGTGCAGTTTTATCACACAGCACAATGCCACAGATGTCGCAAGATTTGAGGGAGCGTGCAATTGGCATGCTGACAGCAAGAATGTCAACCAGAGCTGTTGCTCATGTATTGAATGTTCATGTCTCTACCATAAGCCGTCTCCAAAGGTGTTTCAGAGAATTTGGCAGTACATCCAACCAGCCTTACAACCACAGACCACGTGTAACCACACCAGCCCAGGACCTCCACATCCAGCATGTTCACCTCCAAGATCGTCTGAGACCAGCCACTCGGACAGCTGCTGAAACAATCAGTTTGCATAACCAAAGAATTTCTGCACAAACTGTCAGAAACCATCTTAGGGAAGCTCATCTGCATGCTTGTCGTCCTCATCGGGGTCTCGACCTGACTCCAGTTCGTCGTCGTAACCAACCTGAGTGGGCAAATGCTCACATTCGCTGGCATTTGGCATGTTGGAGAGGTGTTCTCTTCACGGATGATGCGAAGGAGATGTGTTGCACTGCATGAGGCAAATGGTGGTCACACCAGATACTGACTGGTATCCCTCCCAATAAAACAAAACTGCACCTTTCAGAGTGGCCTTTTATTGTGGACAGTCTAAGGCACACCTGTGCACTAATCATGGTGTCTAATCAGCATCTTGGTATGACACACCTGTGAGGTGGGATGGATTATCTCAGCAAAGGAGAAGTGCTCACTATCACAGATTTAGACTGGTTTGTGAACAATATTTGAGGGAAATGGTGATATTGTGTATGTGGAAAAAGTTTTAGATCTTTGAGTTCATCTCATACAAAATGGGAGCAAAACCAAAAGTGTTGTGTTTATATTTTTGTTGAGTATATTTAACTGATATTTCTGATCCAGACAACCAATGATTTATAAAGGAAAATCATGGAAATTAGCAGGGGTGCCCAAACTTTTACATACAGCTGTATATTCAGGCCAATACAGCACTTCAGCTGTTGATTTTGTTGAAAAAGTAAAATGTTATAAAAAACAAAAGGAGTCATATGGTGTCAAAGCCCAAGAAGATGTTTCAGTTGACTTGTCCAATACTCTGTGTTGTTGTAGAATAACCAAATGATTGGTTTAGTAATAAATACTATGTGGTTTAAAGCCAGGTAAAACTGGTTCAAGAACCGTCTAAACCCGTCAACTCCTAATTTCATAGGTGTAGGAGTACATCTGTGGTGCCTTCCAGTCATCCTCTTCTGTGTGCAGGCCTGATCCAGAATTTTTTTAACACATCGTTTGTCATCGGTAAAAAAAAAAAAAAACTTGAATAATCACGAATAGTGCCGAACGTGTCCCTGCGGTGAACACAGCTTTGGTTTTCAGGTCAACCTATAGTCCGTAAATTATATGGATTTTTCCGAGTTTCAGAGTCATACGGACATACAAATAAAGTTGGATATTCAGGGTTTGGTCTGCAGCGGCTCTGTACTCAACCGTTTCTGAGAAGTTTGCTCTTTAACGTTTTGATTATTGTTCTTTACAACACTGTTTATCCTCTTTGTTCCAGACTAATATATATAATATGTATGAAATTCGGTTTGCGCTTATTATTTAGCAAGTTTTCAGGGTATCATGCAGCAGTCTCTTATTAACGTGATGAAAAGCATAAAAAATTTACATTTTTGTTGTATACGAGGTCTGTGATAAAAGTAACAGACCTTATTATTTTTTTCAAAAACCATATGGATTTGAATCACGTGTGATTACATCAGACATGCTTGAACCCTCGTGGGCATGCAAGAGTTTTTTCACGCCTGTCGGTTACGTCATTCGCCTGTGGGCAGTCTTTGAGTGAGGAGTCGCCCACCCTCTCGTCGTTTTTTCATTGTTTAGGAATGGCTCAGAGACTACTGCTTAGTTTGATAAAAAAATTTTCAAAAACTGTAAGGCACAACTGAGTGGACACCATTCGATAAATTCAGCTGGTTTTCGGTAAAAATTTTAACGGCTGATGAGAGATTTTGGTCTGGTAGTGTCGCTTTAAGGACGGCCCACGGCGCCCGACGGCGATCTGCGCTTCGAGGCGGCAATGTCTCGCCGTTTGAAGTTGAAAACTTCCACATTTCAGGCTCTGTTGACCCAGTAAGTCGTCAGAGAACAGAGAACTTTCAGAAGAAGTCGGCATGAGGAGTTTATTCGGACATTCCATTGTTAACGGACATTTTGTAATGAAAGAACATGCGGGCAGAGTCGCATGTCGGGCCGGACCCGACCGCGGGGGATCGCGACAGGAAAAACACCTCCATTGGAAACCTTAACGGGCAAGTTGGAACATGCCCAAGCTGTTAAACAATTTCTCAGTTACTCACTTCTTGAAAGCCATCAAAAGCCGCCTGAATTTTACAAATGGTTTCCAACACGGAGGTGTTTTTCCTGTCGCAGCGCACACAGATTCGCCGAGTCGTCACGGAAACGACTCGGCGAATTTGCGTGCACATCTTTCATTACAAAATGTCCTTAAACAGTGGAATGTCCGCATAAAGTCCTCATGCCGGCCTGTTCTGAATCTTCTCTGTTCTCTCACGACGTCCTGGGTGAATTAAGCCTTAAATTAGAATGTTTTCAGGTCGAAACAGGCTGACGACGGTGCCTGGAAGCACTGCACGACGTTCCGCTCCGTGGGAAGTCCTTACAGCGACAGAAACACCCCATAATCTCTCATCAGCCGTTAAACTTTTCACCGAAAACCATCTTAATTTCTCAAATAGTGTCCACTCGGATATCCCTCACAGGTCCAGAAAAAATGTTGATAAAGCAACGCGCGCCGTCCGCAGCAGCTATTCAGACAAAGAGATTCCGACGGGCGGGGTGGAGCACTCCTCACTCAAGGCCTGCCCACAGGTGAATGACGTCACCGACACACGTGAAAAAACTCACGCATGCGCACGAGGGTTCAAGCTTGTCTGACGTAAAAACATATGAATCAAATCCATTTATTTTTTGAAAAAAATAAAAAGGACTGCTTTTTTCATCACAGACCTCGTAATATTCATTTACAATTGTCATCGTGTGGATTCTCTGTTGTTTTGACTGCAGCGACTCTCTGGCACACAAGGGATTATGGGATACGTGAAAACCCCGAATGTCCAGAGATCAAGGATCCACCATGTAGATTTTATTATGTCCAAAGTTTAAGGATCCAGTGGCCAATTTCATATTTATTTACTTTAAGACTCGATAAAATGTTCAATTTCAATTCAATTTCAATTTAATCGGCTTATAAAGTGCCAAATCACAACAAAATCTAAATATACTACAACAAATACATCACAATTGTACACATATCACAACTGTGATATGTGTACTATTGTGATGTATTTGTTTTAGTATATTTAGTCATGGACATGATGAATATTGTTACCTGCTGGACTGTTTCTAATTTTGATTGGTATCAATGGAAAATGTCTTCTATGAACTGTCTGTATCTCAATATATTATTATTAAGAATATATGCAGTCATATTTTTATTGATTTTATCAATTGAAAAAAATCATATATAGATTAAGGCAATACATTTGAACCTGTTTGCAGTCAATTTTTGTTATAGTGTTGTTTTTTTAGCACATTATATTATACAAATAAGAAGTGTTCACTATGGTCCATGAAGTATAATAAATATATTAAAAGAAGTGTGACAGTGTATGTTGGACATGAATAAAAGAATGGAGATTATTGAATAACAAGACACGTATGACTTTTATTTTATCACTGGGCAAAAATGCCTCTGTCAGATTTTCACTCTGGATCCAGCCCTGGTGTGCACCTGATTCTGTCAGATCTCAAGTGAAGCAGAGTAGGTCTGACTAGTACTTGGATGGGAGATGGCTTGGGAAGACCAGGGACGCGTGTGTGTGTGTGTGTGTGTGTGTGTGTGTGTGTGTGTGTGTGTGTAGAGCTGGAGTTGTCAGGAAGGACATATGTCATGGAACTTGTGCCAAGTCCCAAATGAAACTCCAAACATTTGTCTGCTACATAATCACCTACAGACCCGGATACTATTTTAGATAATTTCCAGGGCAAACATATAATAGTTGTACGATACCATAAACTAGATCTTGTCATCCTGTTAATTTTATAAAATATCCCCATATAAGTGATGTTTGCATGGATTGTAAAAGTTAGAAAAGTAGCCCACAAAAACATTGGAGCACATTTTGTTAGTCATCCCATGTACTTAAATCCTTGATTTCCCCCAAGACACACACACACACACAAAACATAAAAAAAAGAAAAAACATATGTAGAGCCATGTTCCCATCCACGTTTCTTTCTGTGGTCGTTACTTTTCCCTATTACTCTGAGGGCACAGGGTTAAGCTGAACACTATGATGACAATAAGTGGACAAAGCAGACCACGAGCAATTGGGTGTGCGAGGGGAAAGATGGTAAAACAAACTGAGATTGGGGGTGTGCAGCTTTTGGCTCAGCTGCTCCTGCAATGCATCAGCTCTATGGCAGAGTGGGAAAACAAGCAAATTACAGAGCGCTGCCACAAAGAGGGTGCCCTTGTCATCTTGACCTGCCAGTAAGGATGTCCTAAATTAGCTGCAGTGCACTGGCAGGGCTGCCCTGTAGCTTATCAGACACTCCAGAAAAGGGGCAGAAGAAATGTGCTTTTTCCAATGAGCTTACACTGAAGCGATACATGCAGATGATTCTGTGACCTGATCTATAGCAGCAACATAAGCCCATGTCACGTTTTCAGACACTTAACTTTGCAGTCCCTACACCAGCTGTCATATGTCATACACTCAAAGCTAAGGGCCCCTTCACACATAGTACGAATAAGTACAAATCAGGGCGACTCACGGCAGAACAGCTCGTTTGAGCGAACCATGAAAACATTGAGCCAACAGGTAGGCGTGAACAAATCGGCTGCGAGTTCCAGCAACTGGAGCATGTGTAACCACATCGCGCAGCTGCTGTGAAAAAAATTAATAAATAAAAAAAACATACCACCCACAGGATTTGAACCTACAATTGACAAAAGCTCTGATTGCCAGCCAGAAACTTTACCACTGTGCTACCATCGCTGTCCTGAAAAGGTGCCTGTAATCAAAAGGACATAAACGTATTTAAAAGAGAGAGAGAGAAAAAGCACCGTGATAACTGAACAAACGTTTGTTGCGACATATTTCTGCTGATAGTTTATTGAAAGTGGTGTATTTATTGCACTGTTGGCTTCTCATATAGTTCTGCGGCATCCTGCTCACAGGAGACACGTGTCCTGTCAGACAGACATGACATTCAGATCGCCTGCTGCATGTCCACATGATCTGACGGTCTGTTTCAGCTGGAGCAGCCTGTCAATGTGCGCAGTCTCCAGCTACCACATGAGGACAGCATGCAGAGACAGGTGCCTCACAGAGGAATGTTGTAAGTTCTTGTCCTTCAAGACACAGTACGTGTTCTCCAGCTGGGACGTCCAGGAGCAGAGATCACAACAGCAGCTGCTACCAACCAAAAAATAACCAAGAAATTAACTTAGATAACAGATAATCAGATAACTGAAAAGTTATCTTTGATAAAGCTAAAACGATAAACCACCCAAAAATGTATCGGAAGTTACAGATAACCGATAACTGATAAATTCCAGTATTCTGTACACTTGCAACTACTAATAAGCTGATTTTGAATTTTAACACCACGATCGCTTTTGAAAGCATCAACAGTGACAACAGACCCAAACGAGTCAGCACTTCTGTCTTTGAGCATCCTGCCCCCTGCTGGAAACTCCAGTTTACTACATGGCTTCCAGCACAGAAGCAACTGAGAGGAGCCACAAAGCTCAACTCTCTACTCAATCACAATGCTGCCATCAGGCCAAGGTCTTGGAAAATAAAGCAGTGCTGAGTTATGGTTTGGTGTATAAATAAAATGAATACTGATAGAATAACTCCATTAATGTCAATTCTGTCATTTGTGCAAAGTTAAGATATAACGTATATCTTTTAATGTTGAATAATGCACTAATTCTGAAGTTTTATAACAAACAGAGACAGATGGCATTCTGGGTAAAATGTGCCTCCACTAACACTGATTGGTTGATTCATTCTATGTAAACCAACACGTTAATGTGAGGTGTGTCGTGTGTTAGTGTTTACAGATGAATGTGCTTTTGTAAAATATGCCATTTTTTATTTGTAAAAAAAAAAAAAAAAAAAGGCATTTTAAAAAAAAAAAAGCCAAATTGTAATTAGATAACCGTCTGATATAGCCAGTGTCAAAATAAATAGAACACTGCCAACTACTGGTGCCAGTGCGAGTTTTGGCCCTTTTTCAGCTGATTTTTTTCATTCGTGCGAGAATTTTTTGGATCGCACCGAGTTTCAAGTTAATTGCTCGTCCTACATCGTTTAGTATACATGGAGCTGTGTTTAACATCTCACCACCACCTCCTGATCAGCGATCGTATGGGCAGATGAAAATCAAACCTGTTTGATATTCTGGTCGGCCATCGTGAGGGTGTCCCGCTGCTGCAGCGCTACAAGCGTCCAAACTCTCGCACTGTGCTCGTGCAAACATTGCAGACCTGTCTTGTAATGTTTTTTTTTGTTGTTTATTTTTTAAACTTTGATGTCTCCCATTGAGAGTTTTTGTAAATTAAGTTTTGAAAAAAAAAAGCTTCTGTTTATGTTTTGCTTCTGGATACACGAGTCCGACGTGTGGTTTTTGAAAGTACGTGTGTGAGAACATAAATCGGGCGCTCTGAACTTTTACACCATGAGGTTCTGTGGTACAGTTTGAGCTGGAACCGAATACAATGATTGAAAATATCATAGTGTCTGCCCAGCTTCAGTTTGAATACTGCCATGAACACTACTGGCCAGTAGATGGCAGTAGAGACCTTGAAAACTTGCCAAAACAAAATTCCAGATAATCTGTGTTGCTACTTGCTACATTTAAGATGCGTGGAATTTAATAAACGCAAACAATGACAATGTCTATAAACCCAGAGAATATATTCACAAGAGTTTTAGGCACTAGAGTTTAATGCTGTTGTCCGTGGAGCCTGTCAGAGTGTCTGAAATGCATTTCTCATGTCGTGAACGTACTGAGATTACCCTATCACCCATAATCCACCTGGGCACAGCCTGCCCACACTAAAACCTTAAAAATTAGCGCGTTACTTTAAAACTAAAACATATATGTGATATTTTCACTATATAAAACTTCAGACATGACGTTAATTTAAATAACTTGTCTGAAATAAGTTTGCTTAAATTTTGAACCATAAGTTAAAATGTATGCCGATGGATGACTTGGGTGATATTGCCCACATATCAGTATGGGGTTAAAAGAAATTAGGTTGTTTTTTTTTTTTTTGTTTTTTTTTTTTGGTGACCAGTTCTCCTTTGCCTACAGAGGATATAGCGGTTTCTTTTAGAAGCAGTTCTTCTCTGTTTGCAGAGGATAGAACTACACTGTTCGCCTTTGTTTACCATCTTAACGGTCTAATGCCACGTTCACACCGGGCGCGATGCGAGCGACTGCAGCCACAGGTTGCCATGTAATCCCTATGTAAGGACACGTTTTGGTGCCAAACCGCGCAGCGCGACGTGAGTGAAGCGAGTGAAGCGACATGAGTGAAGCGATTTTGAGCGTTTTGCGCGTTTGTGGCGCGATATTGCGTCACGTCACACGTGTTGCCCTCCTCCCCAAGTTGAAAAATCTGAACTTTTTCGTCTCGTCGCGCCGCGATGACCAATCAGGGACTGAATATGTAGTGATGTGGAGATGACTGGAGTTTGACTGAAGATGTGAACATGTCCTGTCTCTGGTAGAAGCCTGTGAGCAGGACTTGTGTCTCTTTTGTCCTTTATTTCACAATCATGACAGAGTTTTTGGAGCAAGCAGCAGCACCACAGCAGCGGTGAGCGGAGTTTCTTTCTCCTTTTATTTTACGTGCACGTGCGAGTGAATCGTCTGTGGAGATTATTTTACTTATTAACTACACAGATGTATAATAAAACAAATGGTGACTGGTTTCTAAATACAATTATGACAGAGTTTTTTGGGGGAAGAGCAAGCTGCAGCAAGCAGCGGAGTTTCTTTTTTTTTATTGTTTGCATGTGTGCGCATGAACGGGACAGGAGGTCTTCAAGCTGGGTCCCGCAGAGGAGGAAAGACCGCTGAAAGCAGCCGTCATCCGGACGCAGCTCCTGCAGCAAATACTCCCTGTATTGGGAGCTTTCCACAACAACTCGCTCCGTGTGATCAAAGCCCGTCATGTTAACTTGACTGAAAACCGGAGCCGGCGAGCGGAATGGAAGCTCCTCCTATTTGATGACGCCCCGGGGCGAATTTTCGCAGCAAAAGCAGAGTGACACACCGGGCGAAGGAGGCGCATCTGTCGCCTGGCGACAGATGCGCCTCCTGTCACCCATGTGAATTTGTAGCGTCTGATTGTGCCCGGTGTGAACACAGCATAAAAATTATCAGACAAAAATTTATTGGAAGATAATTAGTCTGATAATGGTTTTCAAAGTTATCTGAAAAGATAATCCGATAATGAAAACTTTATCTTTGATAATTATTGGATTATCGGAACTGTGCCCACCACTGACTAAAAGAGATTACAGTATTAAAAAAATGAAGCTAAACTTTCTGATTAAGTAGATTATCCTGATGCACAGCACTTTTTCTACATCATTTTGCACTAGTAATTTACCTATTACAGTGAAATTTTGTGTTGTGTTTTTATGTTGTGGGTGTGTTTGCAGAAGTGATGTGCAATGGTTATGATGAAGTTTTAGATGTATTTATGAAGGTGTGTGTATTTGCAATGAAATGTGCGAGATGCATTTTTATGGAATGGATCTGCTTACCTATCTAGAGCAGCTCTCCAATTTCATTGTGTTTTATTGCAATGACAATAAAAGCATTTTATTCTATTCAGTTTCAACCACCCAGGCAGACAACCAGTCCATCCTCACATCTCAAAAATAACCATCTAGCTGCTGTGGCCACTTAAAACATGGGTGCCTTCTCCAGCCACTGGGGGCCTCAACACTGAGGCATCTGCGTGCTGAATCATGCCTAGAGAAACACACCACATGACCAGAATGTTACAGCTGTGGCTACTTTACAGTGAACTTGATACTCCTCATCAGAGTCTCCGTAAGTAACTGGATAACTGGCAGAAAATCATTCCAGTGGTACCAAAGTATCCCGCAGAGAGACCTGGTAACAAAAGCATAGAGCCTTCAACAGTCACGACTCGGTTAAATGAGGCAGTCGTGCCTGATTGTTCATTCCTTTGTTCACATCACATCAGAGTTTGTGCAATGCATGAATCAGGACTTCATCCCTACATTAAGTCAGCATCAACACTCTGCAATAGTACAGGAACTACTGGGTAGAATTTGCAAGGCATTCCATTTGCTGAAAGTTCGGTCTCAAGAAGCCTGTGTGGTCGATAGGAAATGGTATGAATGGAGCATTGCTAATTTTGGAAAAAGCTTTAAAATGTTTAAATCAAAGAGGATACAAAAATGACACCAGTACATGTTGATACTTCAAGTGTCTTTGCTAACTTTAAAGAATATTGGGCAAGGCACTGACCATGACAAACCTCATCAAGGTTATATTAGTTTTTAATAACAGAGAGCAACCAGGACCTCATGTATCTGAACATATGAAGAGACATTTCTATTGTGTGTTTATTATTTATACTACAATTTGAAATAAATAAATAAAACCCTTTCCTAGATTATTGGAACTTGCATCCAGTGGGGGCTGGATAGTCTATCAATCTTGGAAATCTCATTTAGTGATGAACTTTATTCACAGCTTGACTTGGTGATTGGGGACTTCCCCCAGAAGTGAGACTCTGGTCATGGGTGTTTTCAATGCAGGTGCAGGCACTGATGGGGCTGGTTCTGTTGTGTGGGCCGCTGAAGAGGAGGTACTGCTGGCCCACCACCACAAGATGGCGCCCTGCTTGAAGTGCGGGCTTCAAGCACGAGAGGGCGTCGGCTTTGCTGGAGGTGACAGCTGTCATCAATCAACACAAGCTGTCACCCATTACCACCACTACAAAGACCGGACTGCAACTCCACCTCCTTGCCGAGAAATCAACTACCATTCAGGTAATTTCTCTGCTGACTGACACGTTGTGTAACAATCTAATCTCATTTGCAGCCGTTGTCCTGTGGTTGTTCCCTTATCTGGGATTTTGGCGTTTGGTGTGACTGCGACGACTGCGCCTCACACTCCAAACAGATAAGTGGTTAATCAGGAGCTGCACGAGTGTGTAATTTGGAGGTGGAGGTTCTCCCTCCTAACTGTGTACAGATCGTGGACCACTGAGTGTGTGAACTCACACTCATCTGGACTGTCTCTGTTCTCTGCCAGCAGTACCGGGTCTGACTGCTGAAGACAGCGGCCACCTGGGGCGCAGGGCTTGGCGGTTCCGGTGTTCTTCAGCTCCGTTGGTGTTGGAAGCTGTGTGGGAATCCGGCTCTTCTCTCTCCAGGCGTCTTCTATCGTCGAGCCTGCCCACACGTCACCTGGTGTATGATTGACAGTCCACCATATTGTTATTGTCTGTACGTTGTTGTGCGATTCACAACATTAAATTGTTACTTTTTGGCTTATCCATTGTCCGTTCATTAATGCCCCCTGTTGTGGGTCCGTGTCACGCCACTTTCACAACAGGTTCATAAGCTGACTGTCTCAGTCCCTGCATATTGGGCAACTGTGGTAAAAAAGACTTAGTCATCCATAATTTTGCAAAAGGTAGGGGGATGCGATTTGCTGGATCTTGGTTCCGATGTCCACAGCAACACCACTGTCCATGGTATTCTAACAGTGGTGGAGCTAAAACAAACAATCATGTTCTTGTGGGAAGAGGCTGGAGACTCCCGCAGAACTGCAGGACCTATCAAAGTGTCCAGTTTGTGAACTTTGCTCACAGACTTGTTTTAGCTTCTACAGTATAACAAGTCAACTAAAATCATACAGACTCCAATCTGCCCAGGGTCCAAACCTTAATCAATCTACTGATTAGCAGGAGCTTGCATGTAGTCCAGGTGGAGGTATTGTAACATGAACACCACAGATTGCTTAAATTGACTGTGGGAGTTCTCTCATGCACTGGAGTCACCAGTGTTCACAAGAGTAGATGTTTGACTCTGAACATCATCAGGAGGAGTTGTAGCACACGGGTTGGTGGCACGTGAGGAACTGAGAAAGGGAGCTGTGATGGCATTGAGGGTAGATGAGGAAGCACTTGTTGGAGTAAACTATGAGCAGGTGGCTTACCATCATTGGTCTTGTGACCCTTGGCCTGCTTACAAAGAAATCCAAATTACACCAAGCCTATAACATGCGAAGCATGATCCAGCATGCAGGTGTCTTCATGCTAAGGCCCTCAGCAACTGGAAAAGGCCAACAGGATGCCTATGTATATCTTGGCTGTGGCAGATTAAGGGCTTTTAAAAGGAAGTGGGCTTTCCTGGGTGGTTGCAGTCAGGACCCAGGGCAGTTCCATACTGTGGGTTGATGTGGACCTGTCCAGCACCACGCCATGCTCCCAAACCAGAACTGACCTACTGACATAATTCACAAAAAAATAAAAAAACATAGATTTTAATGGCAAAAAGTGTGAATTTGATTTTATTTGGGAACTGATTTCAATCCATTGTCATTTTAATAAAAATGACAATAAAACACGGAGACAACAAATGATTCAGTCATAACGTGATTATCAGGCATGAGAATTTTCAGGAATTTTCCAAAATTCTGGGTTTTGTAGGATGATCTGGGTGAAGTATTCCTGATTTATTTTATTATTATTATTATTATTATTTTAAGCATCTGATAGCTGCCAAAGTAAGTCTAATTTTTGCCTAAAACCCCAAAGCTCCTACAGTGGATGCCAGACCCCCAGCCGACTTTCAAGATTTTGCAGGATGTCTCATTCTCATGCCTACATTATGAACTATTTAAGAAAGATCAAGATTCATCTTACTTATTATAAATTGTTATATGATATAATAATTATAAATTGTGTGTTGGATTGTTCATGTATGTGTCCTTCTGCTGCACTGGGTATTTTATTAGAGGAGGTGATGGTCTAGTGGTTAAGCGTTGGGCTTCAGACCACAGGATCCTCAGTTCAAAACCCAGCCAGACCGAAAAATCACTAAGGGCATTTGGGAAAGGTCCTTAATCCCCAAATTGCTCCCAGTGTGTGGTGAGCTCCTTGCATGGCAGCACCCTGACATCAGTGTTTGTGTGAATGGGTGAATGTGAGGCATCAATTTAAAGCATTTTGAGCATCTGATAAAGATGGAAAAGAGCTATATAAATGCAGTCCATTTTCCATATTTACTGCAGGATTTATTTATTTTTTATTGAACTATTCATTTGAAATTGGGCACAGAATTTCTTCTTTCACCCTATATACAGTGTATGAATTCATCAAAACTTTGACACTCGGCTCATCTGTTTTCCATGGCAATGCCATGGCCGGTATTGTCCCCGTCTCTATGGTAACAGAGGCCCCTAGCCCACTCTCACTGGCTCAGCCATTGAATTTAGAGACAAATGAAAGACCCAACAATGGTAACTTGTCACCAGATCCCATTAGGCTGAAAGGTTCTAATTTAATTTATTTTTTTCCCCTAATAAGTCATAGAAAATTAAAGTGGAAATCTCCACATTCCGTGAGCTCAGCCTTATATTGGGCCTCATGTATCAATGTTGCGCACTTGTGGCATAAATTTACGGCGTAAACTTGAAATACACCAAAGTCACCGTGACATGTATCAAGCAGTGCGCACCTGCCCATTCTGGCATACGCCTGACGTGATCTTGATAAATGCAGCGGGTGGAAACGATCGTAATTATAATAAACACGCCCATAAATATTCAGACTCTGCTTCAGACACACCCTCATTTTACGACATGGAAGCCGGAAAGACGGCAATGAAAAAGAACTCCACTAATCACGACGCGTACCAATAGAGCGTCAAAAGCGGCCGTCGTATCAATTGTTTTGTAGTATATAATCAATAAAGTGTTACAGTGGTCCCTTATTAATCGCTGGAGTTACGTTCTAAAAAATAGCCCGAAATACGCCAAACCGCGACGTTAGGCAGCATTATTTTTTGCAATTATTATAGACGTTTCAAAGCTGTAAAACCCCTCACTACACACTTTATACACTTTCTCAATCAGGCATGAACATTTTTTCACTTTTCTCTCGTGTGTAAACACTCTCAAAGTTCAAACCTTAGTAGGAAAATAATACCAAACTGTTTTCAGGCCCAAACATTTGTTTGAGAAATAAAAATAGAACGTTTTCCTATAAATAATTATGATGGCATTTAGAACTAACGAAATTAATTTTAACGATCAACGAACAAGGTTGGACACATAAGAAATTATTAATAGTGACTGACCAATATTTCACAGATCGCTCCTCTGCGTCCTGACGCCGCACCTTTTTCCACTCACACCTGGCTGCAGGTGTCTGTTTCCGAGTGACAAACACAGTTATGAGTAGTTGTTGGCGCTCTTTTCTCTTCTGGGCAACAAGATTCTTATAAACAGATACGCAGAACACAGAACACTGTAAAAAAAAAAAGCATGCAAAATTGGACTAAATACTCTGCGAGATTCCGAGGCCACGACAGGTGAACGGCGTTATAGCGAGGGACCACTGTATTCTCTTTTCACATGTCAATAATTCTTGACATGTGGATATTTGCTCGCTCAATTAATAAGACACACCTAATCTGTCAGATTTCTTTATTTTTTAAATGTATTTCTGTATTTATTTTATTGTGACAACCAAATGGAGACGACAAAACCTGGTTGCAGCACGGGCGAATTAAGGGAATGACGAAACTACAGTTGTTATTATCAATTTCATTGTCTAAAACGATCACACCACATAAAGTTAAGCTCAGCGCTGCTCTGGCTCCAGGCTCGAAGTCTGGAGAAAAAGGCGAGCAGCGCTTTCTTTGCAGTTAGTGCTGTGACCACGGATCGTGCTCCATAACAATCCCGCAAAGGCGGGATTTGTATTGATTATTATGTAGTATAATCAGGAAAGTGTTATTTATGTAACATATGCATTGATTTGTATAATGGCACTGTTTATCATGTTGATCATCTTCATTTTTATGTGGATTCCAGCGCTGATTCATTTTGGTGTATAATTTACGCCACCTCTTGACCTGGTGTATATTTTCAGCGCAGCGTACGCCAACGACCACATTGATAAATGCCAAGTAGCGCAGCCGTTTTGGCGTACACCCCATATACACTCAAATATCGCCGTACGCAACGTTGATACATGAGGCCCACTGTGATCCTGACCTCCAATAAAATCACCAACACTGTTTGTGCTGGAATTAAAGCTGCTGCAAGGTTCATCAGGCTGAACTCCAGTATGTGAAATCAGGGAAAGAGTCGTGCTGCATTTTAAAAATGCTATTTCACTGTGGAAAATAAATTTCCACTGAATTACAATATTTTTCTCAGTAGTATTACTCTCATTCTCATCCTCAACTGCTTATCTGGGACTGGATCCTGGGGGCAACAGCTCCAGCAGCGGTCCCCAGTCGTCCTTTTCCCAGGCCACATTAACCACCTCTGACTGAGGGATACTGAGGCATTCCCAGGCCAGTGTGGAGATATAATCTCTCCACCTAGTCCTGGGTCTTCCCTGGAGTCTCCTCCCAGTTGGATGTGCCTGGAACACCTCCCTACGGAGCTGCCCAGGGGGCATCCTTACCAGATGTCTGAACCACCTCAGCTGGCTCCTTTCAACATGTAGGAGCAGTGAGACACCAGCCACCTTCCTAAGGAAGCCCATTTCAGCTGCTTGTACCTACGATCTAGTTCTTTCGGTCATAACCCAACCCTCATGACCATAGGTTAGAGTAGGAACAAAGACTGACCAGTAGATTGAGAGCTTCGCCTTTTGGCTCAGCTCCCTTTTCGTCACAACAGTATGGTACAGCGAATGCAACACTGCCCCTGCTGTGCCGATTCTCTGGCCAATCTCACGCTCCATTGTCCCCTTACTCGTGAACAAGACCCCGAGGTACTTGAACTCCTTCACTTGGGGCAAGACTGTATTCCCGTATTCGCTACCCAGAGTAGGCAATAAATCGGTTTCCTGCTGAGAACCATGGCCTCAGATTTAGAGGTGCTGATCCGCAGCCGCTTCACACTTGGCTGTGAACCGATCCAGTGAGTGTTGGAGGTCACAGGACAATGAAGCCAGCAGGACCACATCATCTGCAAAAAGAAGTGATGAGACCCTGAGCCCACCAAACTGAGCCCCCCAACCAAGCCTTGATATCCTGTCCATGAATATCACAAACAGGATTGATGACAAGGCGCAGCCCTGGAGGAAGCCAACCCCCACCAGAAACAAATCCAACTTACTGCCGAGCACCCAAACACAGCTCTTGCTTGAGAGTACAGAGATTGGATGGCCCTGAGAAGGGATCTCCTCACTCCATACTCCTGCAGCACCTCCCACAGTGTCTCCTGTGTTACCCGATCATACACCTTCTCCAAGTCCACAAAACACATGTAGACTGGATGGACATAGTCCCAGGCACCCTCCAGGATCCTAGTGAGAGTGAAGAACTGGTCTGTTGTTCCATGGTGAGGACAGAACCCACATTGTTCCTCTTCAATCTGAGTTTTGAATATCAACCAAACCCTTCTTTCCAGCACCCTGGAGTAGACTTTACCAGGGAGGCTGAGTAGTGTGAGGCCCCTGTAATCGGCACACACTCTCTGGTCCCCCTTTCTAAATATGGGGACTACCACCACTACAGTTTTTCACTGCTTAGGCACTGTGGCAGACCTCAGCGCAATGTACATGTGCCTGCATGAGCACCAGCTGTTGAAGTGTCCGTTTGCAAATGTGCACTAAAAGTAATCACAAATGAAAATGTGAAATATTCTTGCATTATCACAGATCAAATGACTGCAGTGTGTGTGTGTGTGTGTGTGTGTGTGTGTGTGTGTGTGTGTGTGTGTGTGTGTGTGTGTGTGTGTGTGTGTGTGTGTGTGTGTGTGTGTGTGAGAGATAACTGTGAAGCCAGATTGACAGACAAAGGTTTAATCGTATGTCGGCTCCAGCAGCCAAACAATTTAGAGGAAGTATTGACCCAAAAGCACAATAATCCTCTTCACCTGACACGGCCAATTTCGTGTAATACCTGTAATAACATAACACGCATTTAGCTGAAAATAGTCATCAGAAGAAAAAAAAATACTTCACCATCACATTCTTCAGAGTTGAGTCGTTGGAATAAAAGGGGACTGCAAAGGGGACTGAGTATCTTCAATAACGTCTCATTTCTTTTCAGCTCACTTCATCACTGCACTTCAGAATAATTTTCACTTTTATTTTGTGTGCCCAAATGTGTTGCCCGTGTTTTTGACAGTCTTGTGTTGTACAGACTTTTTTCCTTATTAACTTTCAAAAATAATAATAATAGTTCTATTAGCGTCAAATAATACTGGGAAAAAAGGTTTGATCTAGAATACTTTTAAAATGAGGCGCAGGATGAAGAAAAGGGGCAGGTCCAAGATATTCCTAATGGATGACTTCATTGTTGTTCAAGAGCAAAATGCCCCTGTGTTATCAGCCAGTCCTTTCAAATATGGTATCAAAACATCAACAGTGCTATCTGGCTGAAAAGTTTTATTTGGGGTCCGTTGTCACAGACTGAACGTTCCCCCTAAAAATTGGTCCCTCCTGATGATGCGGCTCACGGTTTAACACCTCGTCTCTGCTTCAAACTGCACTCCAGTCATCATCTGTTCAGCAACAGTTATCTGAAGCTTTTTTACAAGTTCAGTATTATTCAGTATTATTTTATCATAAAAGGCAGCGAAAGCGATCTGTCACTAAGATAGATCATGACTGGAGTGCAGTTTTAAGCAGAAACAAGGTGATCATCCGTGAACCGTGGCGAATGACGCATGGGCAGTGAAGGCAGCACGGAGCGATTTTTAGGGGGAATGTTCGGTTGGCGACACCGGTGTTTGCATGGGTCACCTCCGGGTGCGTCAGCTTCCTCCCACTTCCAAAGACATGCAGGTTAGGTGAATTGGTGGTAGGTTTGAGTGAGAGTGTGAATTTGCTGGTCTGTCTGTGAGTGTTGACCCTACAATAAACTGGCAGCCTGTTTAGGGTTTACCTCGCCTTTCGCCCAGTGACTGCTCAGATAGACTGCAACCCCTGCATGACCCTAAACCGGAATAACTGGGTTTGGAAAATAAACAGATAGATGTTGGCAAGATATCTTAAGACTGCATCCTCTGAATTGGAACAAAATTGGCAGATACATTGTGCCTGTTGATAGAAACAAGTGATAGTTGTGCTTACATCTAGGTTAGTACAAAAATGAGGTCAGTGGTCCGGTGCAGTGCTGGTGTGTTGGCATCATGTGGATCCAAAAAGATTTTTGCACCATAGACCACCAAAACCTGGTCTAAAGGTCAACAGACTGTTGTTGTTGTCCATTCGGCTGCTCCCGTTTTGTTCAGGGTCGCCACAGCGGATACTTTTTTCGTGTGTGTGAAACATCATTGATGCACAGCAGAGGGAGACACTTTTCCTACAATCAGTCATTGCTTTCCTCTAATGAAGCGCTTCCTTTGTGTTTTCTGCTGCACATCATTTATTTTTAGCATACACAAACACCATGAGTACCAGTTATGTGCATGCCTAAGTATATGCCAACAAGCATGACATGTATTGCCACGTACAACAGTGTGTTATGGCAGCATATTATGGCCACAGTGGGGGGTCACTAAACCACATTGCCTCATTTTGCAACCTCAACACTGTGATAATAACGCCACAGATGCTGCATGTGAAATGCACGCCTTAGTGAGGTGCAACAGCTGTAAACATGACTATATGTTATTATTGTCACAATAATTATCACATATTACCTGAACAAAAAGACACTTGTATATTTTCATGTGTGAGTGAGATACTCTGTCCCTCTATCCTGCTCTCGTTCTCTTTGAGACACGATTGTTATTGGTGAGGCAACCGTTAATGTAAAAACACACATTCTGCTTAATTTTGAATCCTGCTGGACAGGTAAATTACCAATCATTCAAACCCACTTTATATCTTTCTGCACTTAATTTTTAAGATCACAGCAGATGGCATGATTGGATATTTATAGAAATTGGAGGTATGCTTAATGGAAACGCCTGTATTTGGAAAGAAATCTCAAATTTTGCACAAATAATGAAAACACTTTCTGCTATTCCTCATCACATGACTATAAGTCATGAAAAGTCACATGGCATTCTAAAAATACATGACACACTGATGTGAACAGAGGAGGAGATGGAGACCTTGTTAAGGGCCCGTCACACTTAGTACGAATGAGCACGAGCCAAGCGGAATGTCGAAAAGCTACAATTCATGCCACATCTGGAAGGGAATAAGAATTTCAGAGGACAGACATCTGAATACCTAGACTGCGCTCCGACCCGCCCCAGCTGATTCGTCCACACGTGGAGGGTGCGTGTGTTGTGGTTGTGTGTCTATAAATCCCTTCCCGATCTGAAACAGCATTAAGGATCCAGAGTCAAAGCTAAAAGCTCTGATTTGTCAGGGATCTTCCACACAGAACCATTAGCTGTTCCAAAGGTGATTCCTTACTTTATTTAAATTGTAGTGCCTTGGTAAATGGTTGCATCATCAGTCCTACTAATGGTTTAGAAGATGTATCTGTCATTATATGTTTATTGCAGCTGTGACAGGCCGGTCAGGTGTGCACACTGGTCCACCGCTCAGACACGCTGATGCGGTGTGCAGCCATCTAACCGAGCTGTTACAGCCATGATAACATACTATTACAGATAGAACTTCTAAATCATTAGGTGGAGTGACAATATATTTATCATATGAAGCATATTACAGCCATGACAGGCCAGTCAGCTGCGTGTGCTGGCCCGCTGCTCAGAGACATGCTGACGCGGTGCACAGCTATCTGACCGAGCTGTTACAGCCATGATAACATAATATTACAGATAGAACTTCTACATCATGAGATGGACTGACAATATATCTGTCGTATGATACGTATTACAGCTGTGACAGGCCGTTCAGCTGCACGTGCTGATCCACGGCTGTGTGACGCATATGGACCCATAGCGACACACACCATTCTCAGTATGATTGCGCAATGTTCATGTATACTTCATAAAGTGACTGCATGCCACAGACTTTGCACATTACAATATTTCCTTTGCACACCCCAAACGGGATGCACAGGAGGTACAGTCCAACACATGCCAGCCATGTGCCACATGCCAGGATTAGACATGCCTGACCATGGCGACTTTCTCTCAAACAAGATCAGATTGTTTCAAATGCTGCTTTGACGGCATGAGAATATTTAGAACAGTCATATTGCAGTTAGAATCCACCTCAAATACCGTACAATATTTTTTCACCTCGACTGTTTTGAACATGAGCTAAACACTCGGGCCGGCCACACAAATTTGCCCAACTGCTTGGAATGAACACAGAATGTTGTAGAGGGATTTCAATTGTGCCTCGACTTTACATGATTGGAGATTGAATTTTCATTCGGCCTCTAGTGTGATGGACGTGTCATTGTTGTAAGAGTTAACGTCACAGTAATATATTTTTAAAAATCGATATTGGAATATTTGGCACGACTTAACTCTTCTGCTGCCATTACTATTGGAATCACAGTTCTTGCAAAAGCCTCACTACGACAGTTATCACGAGAGAACAAAACCCAGCAATTTTATTTATATAGCGCCAAATCACAACAAACAGTCGCCCCAAGGGGTTTTATATTGTAAGGCAAAAGCCATACAATAATTGCAGAAAAACCTGAACGGTCACAACGACCCCCTATGAGCAAGCACTTGGCGACAGTGGGAAGGAAAACTCCCTTTTAACAGGAAGAAACCTCCAGCAGAACCAGGCTCAGGGAGGGGCAGTCTTCTGCTGGGACTGGTTGGGGCTGAGGGAAGAGAATCAGGAAAAAGACATGCTGTGGAAGAGAGCAGAGATCAATCACCAATGATTAAAAGCAGAGTGGTGCATACAAAGCAAAAGAGGTGAATAAAAAGAAACACTGGGTGCATCATGGGAAACCCCCAGCAGTCTGTCTATAGCAGCATAACTAAGGGATGGTTCAGGGTCACCTGATCCAGCCCTAACTATAAGCTTTTTCAAAAAGGAAAGTTTTAAGCTTAATCTTAAAAGTAGAGAGGGTGTCTGTCTCCCTGATCAGAATTGGGAGCTGGTTCCACAGGAGAGGAGCCTGAAAGCTGAAGGCTCTGCCTCCCATTCTACTCTTACAAACCCTAGGAACTACAAGTAAGCCTGCAGTCTGAGAGCGAAGCGCTCTATTGGGGTGATATGGTACTATGAGGTCCCTGTGAAATGTTGGTCGACTCCTCTTCAATGGCTGTGCGAAGTTGCTGGATATTGGCAGGAACTGGTACACGCTGTCGTATACGCCGGTCCAGAGCATCCCAAACATGCTCAATGGGTGACATGTCCGGTGAGTATGCCGGCCATGCAAGAACTGGGACATTTTCAGCTTCCAAGAATTGTGTACAGATCCTTGCAACATGGGGCCGTGCATTATCCTGCTGCAACATGAGGTGATGTTCTTGGATGTATGGCACAACAATGGGCCTCAGGATCTCGTCACGGTATCTCTGTGCATTCAAAATGCCATCAATAAAATGCACCTGTGTTCTTCGTCCATAACAGACGCCTGCCCATACCATAACCCCACCGCCACCATGGGCCACTCGATCCACAACATTGACATCAGAAAACCGCTCACCAACACGACGCCACACACGCTGTCTGCCATCTGCCCTGAACAGTGTGAACCGGGATTCATCCATGAAGAGAACACCTCTCCAACGTGCCAAACGCCAGTGAATGTGAGCATTTGCCCACTCAAGTCGGTTACGACGACGAACTGGAGCCAGGTCGAGACCCCGATGAGGACGACGAGCATGCAGATGAGCTTCCCTGAGACGGTTTCTGACAGTTTGTGCAGAAATTCTTTGGTTATGCAGACCGATTGTTTCAGCAGCTGTCCGAGTGGCTGGTCTCAGACGATCTTGGAGGTGAACATGCTGGATGTGGAGGTCCTGGGCTGGTGTGGTTACACGTGGTCTGTGGTTGTGAGGCTGGTTGGATGTACTGCCAAATTCTCTGAAACGCCTTTGGAGACGGCTTATGGTAGAGAAATGAACATTCAATACACGAGCAACAGCTCTGGTTGACATTCCTGCTGTCAGCATACCAACTGCACGCTCCCTCAAATCTTGCAACATTTGTGGCATTGTGCTGTGTGATAAAACTGCACCTTTCAGAGTGGCCTTTTATTGTGGGCAGTCTAAGGCACACCTGTGCACTAATCATGGTGTCTAATCAGCATCTTGATATGGCACACCTGTGAGGTGGGATGGATTATCTCAGCAAAGGAGAAGTGCTCACTATCACAGATTTAGACTGGTTTGTGAACAATATTTGAGGGAAATGGTGATATTGTGTATGTGGAAAAAGTTTTAGATCTTTGAGTTCATCTCATACAAAATGGGAGCAAAACCAAAAGTGTTGCGTTTATATTTTTGTTGAGTGTAAGTAAGAAGAATTTTAAATTCTATTCTGGAATTAACAGGGAGCCAATGAAGAGAGGCCAATATGGGTGAGATATGCTCTCTCCTTCTAGTCCCTGTCAGTACTCTAGCTGCAGCATTTTGAATTAACTGAAGGCTTTTCAGGGAACTTTTAGGACAACCTGATAATAATGAATTACAATAGTCCAGCCTAGAGGAAATAAATGCATGAATTAGCTTTTCAGCATCACTCTGAGACAAGACCTTTCTGTTCATGACAATTACATTCAAGTTGCTGCAGAAATTTGATGCACTTAGTGTTAAAGTGCACAATTGTCTGCCATAAGTATTTTTATGAAGATTTGTAGTTTGAGTAAATTCAGAACTTTTTTCACATTGAGCACCAGGGGGTTATGTTTGCAATAAATAATAGTTTAAAGCTACTGTGTCTTTGAAGCCATTCTTTGCCGTGTGCACTGAATCATAGTGGTGACATTACCAGTACTTACATTACTCAGACAGCCCCAGTTGCAACAGCCACCTCATTTTTGGGCACTCATTCACAAAGTATAAGCAAATACAAGATGTAGTGTGATTAACCTTCAGTGCAAATGTCCGCCATTGCTCACCAGTGACGATTGTGCTGTGAATTTCTTTGCAGATTAATGAAGCGAGTTTCATTGAAATGAATTGATTATAATGCAGTGATTTCCCTGCAAAAACACAAGGTTGAGCAACCTGTGAGCCTCTGGTTTAGTATTCATGCCCTAGAAGTGAATTTGTGTGATCGGTCACACACTGTACGTCTGTCACCAATCTGCATATCAGCATATTAGCGCTGGACCATCCCTTTAATTTCCTACAGCAGCTGATAACATCACCCTCTCGAGACCTCTTTGTTGTTCTCCTGCGGTGTCTCCAGATAGATTTCATATGAAATTCTGTTTGCGCGCATCATCAGTGCATTCAGCTGTGTGCGAAGCTCACAAGCAATTCCTTTCTCTCTGGCCGTACCTACGACACACAATAAAAGGCCTGTCAAACCAGCTTTGACATCTATTGATTTAGTTTTCTGTTTAATGACTGAAACCATCTGTGCGATATCAGAGGGAATGATGGCGAGAAAGGACAAAAAATGAGCTGACAGTAGGAGTTTCTTGATGTTTTGTGCGGAGAGCAAAAGCTGTTGCCATGGTCACCCAACTTTGATAACTTGCAATCTGGTCACACAGTAGTTTGAGAAATCAGAATTCATTCAGTCAAGATGCAAATTCCAGTATCACAGAAAAACCACGCTCTCGATTTCGTTTAAACTTTTACATTTTGCTTTGGCTTTGAGTCACATGTAGATAAATCCTTTCATCTAAAAACTATCCTTGCACCTGCTTTTCACCTTTTTAAATTGTATTTTGCCTTTGACTCAAATGGACAACTGTTTTCTGGGATTTTCCAGATTTTTCATTCCATCAACTGTTCCTGTTTAGATCCCAGATGTGGTTTATGATGTTTTCATCATTAAACTTTTTTTGTTTTTTGAGAGAGAGTTCTGATTCTGTCCTGGTTGGGATGGTGGCTTAGTTGTTAGCACTGTTGCCTCATAGCAAGAAGGTCCTGGGATTGCTTCCCGCCTTGTCCATTCTGTGTGGTGTTGTAATGTCCGGCTTCCTCCCATATCCAAAGACATGCAGGTTAGGTGAATTGGAAACTTTGGCATCGTGTCGCGGGTGTAGCTCCCATTTCGCCCTGTGACTGCTGGGATAGGCTCCTATCCCCCCTCCTCAGGGGCCCTTAATTGGAGTAAGCCAGTAGAGAAAATGAATGAATGAATGAATGAATGATCCTTTTGTGATAAGGCATTACTGAGATGAGTGCAAGCTTGATGCTTTCTCATTTGGCCAGTTGATCGATGACGGTTTTATTCAATTTATAGTTACAAGTCACAACAAAAGTCAGGTGTCACAACAAAAGGTGCAATCCATGAGCATGATTTAAACCTTACCCACCCCATGAGCAAGAACATTGTCAACAGTGACAAGGGGGAAAAAAAAGTCCTTCAAAATTTCTTTTTATTATAGGAAGAAACCTAAAGCAGAACAGACTAAAGTGGGGGACCATCTGCTTTGTCTATGCTAATAAATAAAAGAAAACAACACAGAAATGTCAGAACATGCAGTAATAGAAATGTTGCAGCTAATCAACCATTTTTAGTCCAGTGTTCACAATGACTATAAGCGAAGTGTGCATCTCGGGCCGCGCAGTGCATTATGGGTATGCTAAATTTTTCAGCTACCAATCCACATTCAAAGATGGCGGAAAGCAGCGAGGAGTGATATGATTTGGACCATTTCAACCGCTGGAAAGTTGACAATTTAAAGTGTTTTTGTAAGCTCCGTGGATTGCCTGTTACAACCAGGACTGCGTACGGCAGTAGAGAGAAATAGAAAGAAGAGCTGGCTCCCCTTGCGTGTGCTGCATCGGTACAGAAACTACCGTAGGTGCCGACAAAGGAGGATAAGGGAGCTGCTGTTGAAAATCATTATCGGTTCTTGTTGATGGTTGGAGACAAACAAATTTCTGACCTCTTGAAGACAACTGACGGATGGTTAGACGAAGTCCAGGGTCTCAAACTGTGGATATTGCAGACTATTTGCTAAGCAGGGATGAGAAATCGCTACTCCGCCGGCTTTGTAATGACTATAATGAAGGTGGGTTTCACATATAACCTCTTTGGTGTCACGTTTGTTTTGATAAGTTGACAGACATACAATGATATGTGCATGCATGCAGTTTGTTTATAGAACATGTCAATATTACAGTATTACACGCCACGTCATTCATGGCGCGACATTACAGCCATAAGCCAATGCACGAAAACGGCGCCATCAACCACCTTATAATTCTGCACGGTTTCAGGATATTGACAGAACAAATGTGTGCAATAAACTTACAATTTTAGTCCTTCTTTTACATCCGTCTAGATCTTTCTTTTCTGTGGGAAATTATGTAGAATGAAGGGAGGTTTACACCCACATTTCTTCTTCTTTCCGTCTTTGGGTGGACTCGGCGGAGCCTTGCAATCGTGTGTTTTCAGCCACCTTTCAAGCCTATAAATTCTGTTCGAGCATTTGAAAACAGCACAGTGCGCACCTGTCATTATTGTATGCATCGCTTAAGGCTTAAAGCCTTTGAAACAATCCCTGTAAGCCTTAACTTTCACAGTCCTCAAACGCTACTGTATACAAAATTCAATGGTAGCGTTGTGTGTTTGCTAACTGTAATGTTTGACCCGTTTGACCCACGCGTATGCATTGCGCACTTCGCTTATTGGCCTGAAAGGGCAACCTGGAAGCTAAAACCAGTCTCGGGCACACACTAGCATCTGTGCCAGATCAGTCATCAAAATAATGCCTCAGTCATAAAGCTGGTACACACGGGTCCACAGGATGCAATACTTTTACCAGATAAAATCTACTCTCAATGGTAATACAAAAATAGGAAAGTCAACCTTTCCATCTTATATATGGAGTGCATCACTTCAACCAAATCCTCCATCTCTGGTGCATCTGTTTTTAGCCACTTCATGGTAATGGCTTTTTCTCTTGCAACTAACATTATTCTAAATATATAACTGTCCCCTGAATTTGTTATGCTCTGGTCCTCTTCTCCTAAGTACAATACCTAAAATGTGAATGAAAGCTAAACTTTCAAAATTTTGCCTGTGCAATTCTGTTCATCCTGTCAATAAGGTACCATGGAGGAGCATTCCCCCCCAAAAATATAAAATGATTGGCTTTATTTCCTCCACACAATCTCCAAGAACTTGTATCCTGATACTTCTTTTGTGCTGGTGTGATTAAAATATCTCACTATGTTCTTCCAATCATACTCTCTAGCAGCTTGTTGCTCGCTGACCTGTTCCCATTCCTCTTCTGATATGGTACTTCCAGCCTCTTTCTCCCACTTTTCTTTGATATATGCTGCATTGTTACCTTTTCTTTGTACAATTTTGAGATTTTTTCCCCCAAAACTTCAGTCATATGCTAAAATAAACAATTTAAGAACCCCTGATTCTAGCTTATCTAAATTGCTATTTTCTTATACTTTTGCTCCATATAATGCATAATTTGTAGTTATCTATAAAGATCCTGATTGTGTAAGCCACACTGATTCTTTCAATTCTGAAAAGCTTTAATAACCTTTCTCTCTCCAGAAATACTGTTGGTCCCTCTCCCCATCTACTGAACCTCTGATTAAACATATTAGGTATAAACTCTAAATCATGTGCAAACCATCACAGTATTGTACTCTGCTCTGTCAGGTTATTCTTTGGTATAATGTCAAACCATATGTAAAGAGATACACCTTAGCCATGAATTTAGCTCCTCTTTAAAATGTTTTCTCAACTTGAGAAAATGTATTGGAATAGTATGAAAATAATGAATGTTTGAGTGCAACAGTAAGGATATTTCATTTGGGGAGAGATGAAATGTTTCATTCAACTCGGCACATTCATTATTTGTTTTATATAATACCTAAAAATAGATCCTTTTTGTTTGATATTTTATTCATTTATATACAAAATAAAAGGCACTTACATTTTAGTATGCATCACTGGTCATTTGAGGTCAAGAGGTTCCAAACGGTCCAACACAATCTTTAAATAGCAATCCAATCCAAAACTGTTCTCAGTTAACTTGCGAAAACAGTCAGTTCAAAAACAATCCAATCCAAAATTGTTCATTATAACAGTAAACTCCCTGCCAATCTGCTTTCCTCAGTCCAATAAAATAATCGCGACAGAAATTTGCTGCGCTCTTCATCCGACAGCATGTCTACTTCAGCGAGAGATGTCCCAGTGAATACTGCAAGTGCCTCCAGATGGCTTACGGCGTACTGGATTTGTTTTTTGTGTTAAAAGAATGAGCACCATCAATAAGTTTGTTCAAATCGTTGTCTGTCACCAAAACAAACCCCGCCATGTTTGTTTTTAAACTATGCGGCGTCGCCATGTCAAAGGTTGCGATAGTGCTAGTGTGAGCGCGTGGTCCATCAATGATTGATTGCTGCATGTATCCCGGTATCCCCCATTGTGGCCAATCTGTACATGGAGCGAGTGGAGAAGACAGCCTTGAAAAGATGCCCGTCTTTCACGGGCATCTCTCCCAGTCACTGGTTCAGATATGTTGATGACACATGGGTCAAAATCAAGCAACAGCAAGTTGAGGACTTTACAGAACACATCAACTCGGTGGACACCAATATCAGGTTCACACGTGAGGATGCCAGAAACAACCATTTAGCCTTCCTGGACTGTGATGTTACGATTGGAGAGAACAGGCAGCTCCAGACAGGGGTTTACAGAAAACCAACTCACACTGACCAATATCTGCTCTTCAGCTCAAACCACCCCCTTGAACACAAGCTCAGGGTGATCAGGACGCTTCAACACAGAGCCCTACAGGTGCCCACAACTGCAGAGGGAAGGGCTAAAGAACAACAACGTGTCTGGAAAGCCCTCACAGTATGTGGGTACCCACGATGGTCCCTGGACAAAGTGCAGAAGTCCCAGAGAACAAAGAGACCAGATAGACAGGAGACGGAGACAAGAAGAAGAGGAGTGTCTCTCCCTTATTTAGCAGGAGTAGGGGAAAAACTACAGAGGATCTTCAGACAGTTTACTTTAAACTGGTTAACACCTTGAGACAGAAATTAGTTCACCCTAAGGACATGATCCCTAGTTACAAACAGAGCAATGTAGTGTATTCTATCAGATGTTAGGAAAACTGTAACGAACACTACATAGGTGAAACGAAGCAACCTTTACACAAAAGGCTATACCAGCACCGCAGAGAGGGCGCCAGTGGACATCAGTCTGCGGTTCACCTCCACCTTAAAGACAATAACCACACGTTTGAGGACAAGGAAGTTAAAATATTAGCCAGAGAGAAGAAATGGTTTGAGAGAGGGGTCAAGGAGGCATTCTTTGTGAAACGTTTGAAACCCAGCCTTAACCGGGGAGGGGGTCTGAGACACACTTTATCCCCTGTTTACAATGGGGTACTCAGGTCAAAGGAGTTTCAGTCTTTTGTTCATGGTAATGAGTCATTCACGTCATCAAGGGAGCCATCAGAAAGGTATCCATCCCATCATTAGAGGGACAGCTGTCCTGCCATTAGGTGTGCTAACTACAGCACAATAGTTGCTAATTAGAGCTATTGTTTAGTCACTAGCCCATAGCAGTCTGCCTTTCAGTAGGAGGGGTCTGGTTAGGTTTAAAACTCCAGCTTTTGTTGGCTTCTGTTTTATTCTTCTCTACAAGAGTCAGACAGAAGTCAGACTTCCAGAGCAAGAATTTTAGCTGAGGAAGCTTCTGCAATTTGAAGCGAAACGTCCTCGCGTCAAGCAACCCAGTCCAGTCGAAGATTCAAGCTTCTCTACTATAGTTTCTTTGATTCTTTCTTTGATTCGGAACCTGTGTTTTTCCACACTTAATTTATAGCTTGATAATAAACCAAAATTTTCAAGTGCTGTCATGAGTGCTGGAAGAGACACCGTGGGTTGTGTTAAGTATATCAGTACATCATCTGCAAATAATACATTGGCATCAACCTGACTCAAGAAAGGGCAGAGAGGGTGAAGGTTTGTTTGTAATCACCAACTCCACCAGGTGATTTCACTGATTAACAACAGATGGGACGAGTTCATCAATGAAATCACCTGGTGGAGTTGGTGGCTACGAAAGCAAATGCCACAAATCATTGGGAACACATTGCAGAATCTGCCCACATGCCGCACAGCCCTCACGGTACCTGTGTATATGCTGGCTGTGATGTCCAGAAACCTGTTGGGGATCTTGTGAATTTTCAGAGCGCAGCCTGGTCAACTCGATCATACAATTTGCAAAAATCATCACGAGATGCAAAAACATTCATATCAGGAGACGGTGACCGAGTTTTTCTAATTTACTCTTTTTCATTCTTTATTCTTATTCATATAATTAAGCTCAGCAGTTTTATTACAAAACTGTGTATTTAAATATAGTTTCTGCTTAGAAAACTGCTGCTAAGAAACCTAACAGAATAACTGATGCCCCGTTTTCCAATCACAAATAGGTTTTTCAGAGTGCGTGTGTTTCATGAAGGTCCACTTGTGTGTAGTCTTAAAGGAATCATTATTTCACTTTAATTACCTCTGTAAAGTTGAGGCGAGTGGCCTTGCAGAACCTGTGTGCGTGTGCATGTATTGACTCACACCACACTGCAAGGAGGCGAATGCTAATCTGCTAGTTGCTATTATTCTTGGAGACCTTGGGTGAGGTGAGAGGATGATGCAGACGGGGGGAGCAAAACTGCAACGGCAAAGCAGAAGAAACCATGCACAAGGTTATGACTGAGGCTTTTGTGTGCATGTAGACAGAAAAGGAGCGCTACTGTAAATTAGAGCTGTGCGAGTGACTGTGAATAAGAAAACGATAAAGAAGACTGAGGTAGAAAAGAAGTGTTGTGCTCCCATTCTGTGCAACTTGACAAGGACACTGAGACAGAGTTGGCGAAGTTTGTTAAACTACTGCCACAAAGTTTCTGTCATCTTGTGAGAAACATTTTATTTTGAATGTTCCAAGGTTCATGTTTTCATACTTTTGGTCCAGTTAATTTGGTTTCACATTGCAATCTTTCATCTGCACTAAAAATGTTCCACGGCGTACTGCGTCCTGTCTTCTTCATCTATGTAGGTTGTATCTCCCTATACCTGACACTGACTGGTTTGTCAACATGCGTGCATATGATGTTGGCTTGTTTTCAGTGTGGTGGGTAGTTCCGTTTGAATGGAGAAAAATTTTGTGTGTCTTTTCAAGCTGAGTTTTACTCCTCCGGGCCAAAATGTAATTAAAAATGTTGTCTCACCCCTTCTCCATGTGCTCCCACTAACCACTTTTAGTAATTTGGATTTATTTTCTTATTCTACTGTCTACTGGATTGTTGCTACTTCTGTTTTTATTCTACTGTTTAATGGGTGACGATAACCTATCTCTGCTCCCTGTAATTGGTCAGAAAGTCCAAACCAGGGCTCTTGCCAGCATTATAACAGCATAACAACCCATTATGCTGCTATTACGCTGATATTATTTTTTAATTTAATTACGTCCTCATTGACTATGTGATTGCTTTTAATGTTGTAATCAGGACAGAGTAATTACTAAAATATGAATTTCACTATTCTATTGATTGTGAATGTTTTAAAAGTATGCACAACAGGGGTCGGGCTTCTTCTACCTGTGCAAATGTCTTTTTGACTGAACTTTGACTTCATGGATATGTTTAATGATTCATTCATTTAATGCTAAAATAAGGAAAAGGTTTTTTCAAATAATAAAATAGTTGCTGTTTAAAGAGCCTGTTTTATTTAGAAGCATAGCAGAAGGTCTAAGTTTGCAGAGAAAACAGGTGAACTGGGCCCTCAGGACATTTAACCAGATGGAGGTCTCCTTTGCAGCTTCAGCCTTCAAATTGGTGGAGTTTTTGGAGACACTTTCCTCACATTTTGAGGCACAGAGATGTTTTCTTCTTCCGTCTGGACTTCAGATTTTGATAGAGAAATATTAGAGAATTAAACCTTCTTTGTCTGGATACTCCCTGTTCAGCCATACACTCTGTTTATAACCAATGTATCACCATAAAACACTTATTATGCAAGCTGCAGTCACCTACAGTCCCTTCATCTGATCCTGCCTCCATTCATACTATTATATCGACACTCCACCACACCATCAGCAACCTCCAGTCAGTCCTTCATCAGCCATCAGACGTTCTCCCCAGCTCACTCACCTCTGTGCCGGACTCTGGGATCTCTGCTCCATCGCCGCAGTCAACAGTTCACACGCCTTCGCAGCCAGTGTTACTTGCACCTCTTCAGTCGCCGGTGGTCCCCGCATCACCACAGCCAGGGGTACTGCCATCCCTCCTCAGTCACCACCCTTGCCTGACACCACATGTGGCACTGGCGGAGCCAGGAAGAAGAGGGATAAACGCCAGTCTGAGTCTGACAGAGGGGATTGCTAGCAGGCTCCTGAGGCTGCAGGCCTCCCATCTGTGCCTTCCATGGGGCCGATCCAGGAGGGGATGCAAAGTCCCCCAGCAGAGCTCTCTTGGCTCCGTGGTGGGCATGGTGCTACCAGAACCATCTGCTTTGTGTTTCAGGTCTATGAGCAGGTTTGGTTCCATACCAGAGGAGGCAGAGGCTATCAGCTCTGCTCCTGAGGATGTCACAGAGCAGTCATCCGTCCTGGCCCCTGATGACATCAAAGTTGGGCAGTCCGCCTTCTCTCCGGAGGGTGTCACTAAGGGGTCACCCATCCAGGCCCCTGAGGATGTCGCAGAGTAGTCGGCCGCCTTCACAACCAAGGACGTTGTCGGCAGGTAGCCATTTGCCCCTGCCTTTGAGGACGTCACAGAGGCGATGTCCGCTCCCGCAGCTGAAAACATCACTGCGGGGCCAGCTGCCTCCACACCCAAGGATGTCAGCACAGGGCTATCCACCCCTGCCTCTGAGGACGTCATCGTGAGGCCAGCTGCCTCTGCACCTGAGGACATCATAATGGAGCCGTCTGCCCCTGCCTCTGAGGATGTCATCACGGGGCCTTCCGCCTATGCTACTGAAGTCGTGGTCAAGGGGCCGTTCGCCCCAGACCAGATGACATCGCGGGCGTCCGCCCTCATCTCTGAGGACATCGTCGAGGGGCCATCTGCCCCTGCACCAGATGGCATCACAGAGGGGCCATCTACCGCTGCATCTGAGGACATCACCAAGGGGCAATCTGCCACCGCTTCTCAGAACGACACTGGGGGGCCGTCAGCACCCGCTTCAGATGTGGTTGAGAACTCCTCCAGGCCATCCGAGTCACCGATGCACCCCTGTGGGCCGTGCGGCTGGGCCACAGGATATGTATTAGGATGGTGCAACAGCGGTGAGGTGTGCAGTTGGAATGATAAACTGGTTAAAGATGGAGGTAGGATTGCATCAAGGAGTCATCCTCGGCATTCCTTTGCTGATATACCAAACATTCCTGCTCTGCACTTCATAGACACTCTCAAATCAAACTCAATCACTTTGTGTCCAACTCATCCTACTTGTGCAATTAATCTGAACTTAAAACTCCTTTGTCATCTCTCCTAAACAAACTGTGGAGTTCCCCTGGGCTGAGTGCTGGACCCATTGCTGTTCATATTATCCAGAGTGAGACAACTGGACCTGTCTTACTGTACTGTGAAAATTGGATGCTAACCAGCAACATAAAAGGATGACTGGATGTCTTTGGTGCTAGTCTCCTTACTGGATCATTGGTATTACTTAAAAACCTTTGTGTGAAATGAATGGTTATTTAGGGACACAGATGAGGTGTACCACATGCATTGTCAAGGAACATCAGCTATGGCATTTTGACAATGTTACACCCTTCTCTGGACATGATCCAGTATGCAGCGGGAACTGGAACTGACCAAAGGAGCACCCACTTTTCACCTGCCTGCAGCAGATAGAGGGTGGATTTCATATTTCCGTACATAAACTAGACAGTGAGGTACACTGTAAAAACAAAAAAGTTGTGTCAACTTAAAATTTCAAGGCAACAGTCTCCACTGGATTTTTGAGTTTTGAGGCCAACTAAAAATCTTAAGTTTGAACAAATACGTTTTTCTTGAGATAACTTATTATTCATGTGGAACGTAACTTAAATATTTGAGCTGCACACACAAAGAATTCAGATAAATGAAAGCTGTGCCAACTTGTTATTTTTTGTTCAGAAAATGTACCTTTCATATGTATAACTTCAAATTTCAAGTTCTACAAACTAAGTTGTCGTTGTTGCCCATTCGGCTGCTCCCGCAAACACACACAGCCGCCAGTGTTCCAAAGAGGTCTCCCATCCAAGTACTAACCAGATGTCGCACTGCTTAGCTTCTGAGATCTGATGGGATCAGGCTTACACAGAGCAGACCAGCTGCGAGCGCTACAGACTAATGCCGCATTCACACCGGGCGCGATATGACGCTACAAATTCGCGTGGGTCGCCAGGCGACGGACGTGCCTCCTTCGCCCGGTGTGTCGCTCTGCTTGGGTGGACTTTCGCTGTGAAAATTCGCCTCGGTGCGTCATCAAATAGGAGGAGCTTCCATTCCGCTCGCCGGCTACGGTTGTCAGTCAAGCTAACATGACGGACCTTGATCACACGGAGCGAGTTGCTGTGGAAAGCTCCCAATACAGAGAGTATCATTATTTTCTGCAGGAGCTGTGTCTGGGTGACGGCCGCTTTCAGCGGTCCTTCCACCTCTGCGGGACCCAGTTTGAGGATCAACTGTCCCGTTCGTGCGCGCACATGTAAATAAAAAAAAAAAAAAAAATAGAAACTCCGCTGCTTGCTGCTTGCTCTTCCCCCAAAAAACTCTGTCATAATTGTGTTTAGAAACCAGTCACCATTTGTTTTATTATACATCTATGTAGTTAATTAATAAAATATTCTCTACAGATGATTCGCTCGCGCACGCACGTAAAAAAAAGAAAAGGAAAAAGCTCAGCTCCCGCTGCTGCTCGCTCCAAAAACTCTGTCATAATTGTGTTTAGAAACCAGTCACCATTTGCTTTATTATACAGCTGTGTAGTTAATAAGTAAAATAATCTCCAGGACGATTCGCTCGCGCGCGCAAGTAAAATGAAAAAATAAAAAGAAACTCCGCTCCCCGCTGCTGTGGTGCTGCTGTTCGCTCCAAAAACTCTGTCATGATTGTGAAATAAAGGACAAAAGAGACATAAGTCCTGCTCACAGACTGCTACCAGATACAGGACATGTTCACATCTTCAGTCAAACTCCAGACATCTCCACGTCACTACATATTCAGTCCCTGATTGGTCATCGCGGCGCGACGAGATGAAAAAGTTCAGATTTTTGAACTTGGAGAGGAGGGCAACGCGACGTGACGCGACGCAATATCACGCCACAAACGCGCAAAACGCTCAAAATCGCTTCACTCGCATCGCTTCACTCACGTCCATCGCGTCGCGCTGCGCGGTTTGGCGCCAAAACGTGTCCTTACATAGGGATTACATGGCAACCTGTGGCTACAGTCGCTCGTGTCGCGCCCGGTGTGAACGCGGCATAAGAATTTTGAAAAATAGAAGATGTGCAAACGTATTATTTTTGTTCAGAAAATGTACCTTTCATATGTACTAAGACTTCAAGTTTTGACTTCTACATACTAAGACTCATTTTGTCAACATGTTGTCTGTCACACAAAACCAAGTCAGTTCAAATGTTTATTAACCTGAACTGTACACTTTTCTGTATCATACAGAGTTGTCACTCAGTCTCAGTTTATGTGAATTGAGAGGAATTTCCAAATAATATGCTTATTGGTTCCACACTAAAGCAAGTTTATAATAAAATGTTATTGTTGTAATATTTTAAAACTGGTGGAAATGACTTCAACTTGAATGCTTCAAAATCTGAGGGCAGACCAAGAGCAGATGAAGGAGTTACATTGACAAAGTTACAAAACACACTTGACAGTCAGTGCCAACAGCCTGGTTTTCAAAATCAATTACCAACTGCAAAGCTAGAGTTCCAAGACAATACTCAAATAAAATACTCAACTTTGAGATAAAAATCCAAGCAGGACAAGTGCACAGGAAAAAATGGCAGAAAAACAGACCCCTGCAGATTTGAGTTGGAAACCCCGTTCTTTGCAAAAGCAAACTCAAATAATTCTGTCATAGCCTCAAACCTATAGTTTTAACTTTTGCCAACCTAACTTTTGAAATGAGACCAACATTACACAACAAACTTATTACAGGTAGTTGAGATAACTACTTTGATGTTGTTTGCAACACCAGTGGCGGTCCTAGAGTGATTTACTCCCCGGGCGAAACCCCCTGCGTGCCCCCCGCGCACACTAACATGGCCACCACCTCCGCCCCACCACCCATGAAAACACTAACTTCGTCCACAACACCCACAATCCCACAAATGAATTCACAACAGCTATTTTCAGGAACATATTTACAGTTTTAATGACTACTGCAATAACAAACACAAAGAAATTGGCACAGTCTAATGTGTCATCATCCATGGACTTATCTGCAATGATCATCTCAAAAGTTTGCAGGAGGACATCACAATTGTTTGCCCCAGTGCTCACTATCCGTGATGTGAAATTCCATTGAGTAGGAGCATTTCTGGGCAACCTTGAGCAGCCTGCAGACTCAAGAAAAGACATCCTCTTTGTGGATTTTGAGAAAAATGTGGCAAACCCAGAGAGTGATGCAAAAAATATTCTGCACTCAGATAAGCATTTAGCCCCCTGAGACAGAAGCAGATTCAGTCTGTGTGCATAGCAATGCACAAACATTGCACTGGGGGCTATTGCTTTAACTTTGGCCTGCAAACCATTGAGAGCTGAAGCCATGACAGCAGCCATGGCTTCTTCGTAAGGAAGACTATCAAATGGCTTCGCCAAAATCCGGTCCACAAGATTCAAATTGTCTGCCATTATGTGCAGCTTGCGACCTAGCTAGCTCGCTAGCTGGGACTGGCGCGAGGCTAGTGTGAAGTTTGTCCGCCGTGAGTGCTTTGTGACAGTGGAGGAGCTCAGCAGCACCCGCTGCTCGGTAGGGACAGAAACTGTGATAGAAGTCAGAAAGACGGATAGAAGTCAGTCTCCAAACACAAGCAGCTACAAAAAAACCCACCAGAAATAGAAGCTCGATTTGTCGCTAGTCGTTTTTAACAAAGAAAATGCTGCTAAGAGGATTAGGAAAGTCTCCGGTTCAACTCAGAACAGAATGAAAATTAAAAAATGCTCCCACGGATGTTTACACCAAAAGATCGCTGATTCGCTCATTTCGCTGTCAATAAAAAAGGGATTCAGCCTCAGACAGATCATCCAATCATCATGCAGAAGCTGAGCGTCCGGGCCGGCCGAGGCCAGCCCACTGCCCCATAGATCCCCAGACACGCTGAGCGTCAGATGGGCTTGACAAAGCCCAGGATTTATCCAGTGACTTGTCTCATTTCGCTGCAGTCTTTGCTTCGCTGCTGTTTGTAGCACTGTGAAGCTGCGGGAATGAGTGAGAGGAAAGCCGCCATGGGACGGGAAGGTGGGGGCACCGCTCTGCCATAACTTAACCACGAACCCCCCATCAGGACAACACCCCCCACCCTGTTTTTTTTTCCGCACGGTTGTGCCACCCCACCCCTGTGATGCCGCCCCTCCAGGACCGCCCCTGTGCAACACAATAAAACATTTTATGTTTATATGACCAAAAAAAACCTTTTCAGGCCAACAATTTTAAGTTTTCCTTTTTACAGTGTAGCCAAGTGGTTAGTGCACTTTCTTACAAAACAGAAGGTTCCCAGCTCAAGACCACTGGTACCCATTCTTCTTTTAATGTGCAGTTGTATGAGGTATATTAGAAAAGTATCCGACCTTTTTATTTTTTTCAAAAACCATATGGATTTGAATCACGTGTGATTGCATCAGCCAAGCTTGAACCTTTGTGCGCATGCGTGAGTTTTTTCACGCCTGTTGGTTGCGTCATTCGCCTGTGAGCAGGCTTTGTGTGAGCACTGGTCCACCATTTCATCATTTTTTTATTGCGAATAAATGTCTGAACAATTTGGAGCTTTGCTGCATCAATTTTTTTCCAGAAACTGTGAGAGACCTCCAGGTGGACACCGTTCGGAAAATTAATATGGCTTTCAGGGACGATTTTGTGGGGATTACACAGATTAAGGAGTGTTACTGCCGCTTTAAGGACGGCCCACAGCATCTGAGAGCGCGCCGCGCTCCGAGCGCCGATTGACAGGCTGACACCCCGCTGAAACAACCACATCATTTCCAACGTGAAGGCTTTGTTGATCCGGGACATCGTCTGACTTTCACAAAAAGACAGGAGACGTGGACATCAGCACTTTTTCGGCACATTCCACCGTTAACAGTTTTTTTGATGGAAAGAAAAGCGGAGGATTGCGCCACTGTGCCGTTCATGGCGCGGGACAAAACCACCTCTGTGTTGGTCTCACAGGACGGCTTAAAGGTGGATTTCAGATGGATTGCGGTTGCTTTTCAGTTGTGTGACTAACCGAGAAATTGTGGATGAGCCTGGACATGCCAGAACATGTCCTGTGAGGCTTCATCACGGCGTTGCTTTGCACCATGCGGCTCCACCGCGACGCGCGGAACTCAAAGACAAAAGACCTTAATTTTACTTCCGCACATTCCACTGTGTGGAATGCAGTCTTTATTCTTCATAAAAGAGCCACAAGAATTGTAAATTGTATTGGGGGAGGTGATGGTCTAGTGGTTAATGTGTTGGGCTTGAGACCAGAAGATCAAATCCCCGCCTGACTGGAAAATCACTAAGGACCCTTGGGCAAGGTCTTTAATCCCCTATTGCTCCCGGTGTGTAGTGAGCGCCTTGTATGGCAGCACCCTGACATTGGGGTGAATGTGAGGTATAATTGTAAAGCGCTTTGAGCGTCTGATGCAGATGGAAAAGTGCTATATAAATGCAGTCCATTTACCATTTAAATAAAACCACCTACAGAGAACCAACAAACCCTCTGAAGGACCTAATTCTTTCTACTGCTTTTCAAATATGAATGATTTATTTTGCAGAATATTCTTTATTACTTTGAAATAAAATCAAATACATTTACAAATCATAAAGCAGTGCTGGGACTGTGCATGTCATTTTATTTTCCCAAAAATATGGTGTGTTGTTCATCAGATTCGCCAAAGCTATTGGACGCCTTATCAGTGCAGACTGACAGTTTTTGCTGCTCTGTTCGAGTGTGTATGGAAGGAACAGACTGCTGACAGGGCAGTGATGAGATGATAATGTATAGAATGATCAACATGACTGTTTTTCTTTCGTGCTTGATGCACACAGTTTGTGTCTATAACCGAGACAGTGGTACTCAGCACATACCTCTGGCAGGGGATAGTAGTTGGTCTGCTCGTATGTAGACCTGGGTTTGACACTACCTGTCTGTGTCCTTGGGCAAGACACTTCTTCCACATCGTCTCATTCCACTCAGGCGTAAATAGGTAGTGGCCTTGGACTGGTAACCCCATTGGTGCACCAAAGAATCCAGGGAATCACCAGTGCACCAATGGGCCTCAGAGCTTATATAGGACTTAAGATGACGGTCTATGGCTCATGCACAGTTTGTGTCTATAAACTGACAGTGCATGTTTCTGCTGTGTGCCTCATCTCTTTGAGTGAAAATGGGAAAATGTGATCTAGAACCCGGTCAACACCAAAATTGATTTTGATTTTTGACACCAAAATTTTTTTGATTCTGTGGAGTCCAATTAAAATCTATATAGATTTTAATTTTCATGACTGACTCAGGAAATCTCCAAGACTAATTTCCTTTAGTCACCTGAACCCTAATTATGACATTGATAAATGTCAAACATTTGTCATATTCACTTAACGGTGTAATGTTATTTTATGGATCTATGGTCATTTTGTGGTGTATTTCTGTGTGTTCTCATTTATACCTGGTCAGTTTAGAAATACATTTTAGTGCCGTCACTTTGTCGCACTCCTTCACTCCTCCCTTTGTCCCCGGTCACGCTCTTTATCCTTTCAGTGCTGTCGTGTCACAGCTTTTATCTGCTCACTCTGGGTAATCTCTCCACCTTATTGTCCTGCTTCTATCTGCCTGTGGTCGGGGTCAGCAGGGTAGCTGGGGGGGGCTTGTTAATAGCGTGTGTGTGAATATGGTGAATGTGCACACGCGTGATGTGTGTACATAAGATAACAAGCCACTTTAATGGTAAGTACAATGAAATTGTAAAAGTAACACAAGAAAAAGGCAAATGGAAGTCAGATATAATATAATGATATAAAATGAGTCAGTCTTCAAAATAACACGCTGAGACAAATTTCTTGCTTTGAGGACGGCCTGATCTCAGCAGATTTACCCTCGTGTCATACTTTTTCCATTACTTAATGATCCATTTAACTTGACTCCAAAAGACATGGCAAATAAAATAAACTTTCAACATTTTCTGCTCAAGTATTTTAATGTGCTGGTCTTTGTCTTTTAATAAACTGACACATTTTATTTGAGGACGCAGCAGCTGAGCTACACCAAACAGGAAACAATAATTTCATTTATTTATTTATTTTAAAACAGAAATGTTAATGTAACATCACTCATTCCCTCATCCTCAACCACTTATCCAGTGTCGCCGACTGAACGGTCCCTCCTAAAAATCGGTCTGCCCTGCTTTCACTGCGCATGCGTCATTTCAAATCATCAGCCGTGTCATTTCGGCATGTCTGCAACGATTCACCAATTAACACCTCGTTTCTGCTTAAAACTGCACTCCAGTCATCATCTGTCTCAGCGACAGATATCTGAAGCTTTTGTACAACAATCATTTCCACATAAATTCAGCATTATTTCATCATAAAAGGTGGAGGAGCAATCAAACATGCTGCTGTGCATACATCATTTCAGAGCATCAGTAGCAACTCATCGATTATAGTCTCATTTCTGCTTAAAACTGCCCCGTTTGTACTTAAAACTGACTTTAGAATGATTTAAGAGGTTTAATTTCTCATCTGATGGTTAATAATCACATTATTCGCTTTGATCGCTTTGGGTGTAGAGAGTCAGACTCAGAGAGTCTGTCTCAGACGTGCTGCTGTGGTGTTGTGATTGCTCTCCCGTCTTTTATTATGAAATAATGCCAAATTTATGTGGAAACAATTGTTGTTCAAAAGCCTCAGATATCTGTTGCTGAGATAGATGATGACTGGCGTGCAGTTTTAAGCAGAAACGAGGCAATAATCAGTGAAATGATGCATGCACAGTGAAGGCAGGGGGACCTATTTTTAGGGGGGACTGTTCGGTCGGCAACACCGGGCCCGGGTTGCAGGTTAATGTAACAAACTATAATAAACTGTTTATCTGTTGCCATACTCCAACCCCAATTCCAATGAAGTTGGGACGTTGTGTAAAATGTAAATAAAAACAGAATACAATGATTTTCAAATCTTCTTCAACCTATATTCAATTGAATACACCACAAAGACAAGATATTTAATGTTCAAACTGATACACTTAATTGTTTTTGTGCAAATATTTGCTCATTTTGAAATGGATGCCTGTAACATGTTTCAAAAAAGCTGGGACAGTGGTATGTTTACCACTGTGTTACATCACCTTTCCTTCTAACAACACTCAATAAGCATTTGAGAACTGAGGACACTAATTGCTCAAGCTTTGTAGGTGGAATTCTTTCCCATCCTTGCTTGATGTACGACTGCAGTTGTTCAACAGTGTTGCGCACTTTTCCACTTTGTGTCTGTCCATTTCAAATGAGCTTCGGCCCAGAGAAGGCAGCGGTGTTTCTAGTTCCGCTTACGTGTAGAATGTTCTCCACATTCTCTGAATCTTCTGATTATATTATGGACTGCAGATGATGGAATCCCTAAATGTCTTGCAATTGAACATTGAGAAACATTATTCTTAAACTGCTGGACTATTTTTTTTTTCACACAGTTGTTCACAAAGTGGTGATCCTCACCCCATCTTTGCTTGTGAATGGCTGAGCCTTTTGGGGATGCTCCTTTTATATCCAATCATGACCCTCACCTGTTTCCGATTAACCTGTTCACCTGTGGAATGTTCCAAACAGATGATCTTTGAGCATTCATCAACTTTCCCAGTCTTTTGTTGCCACTGTCCCAGCTTTTTTGAAATGTGTTATAGGCATCCATTTCAAAATGAGGAAATATTTGCACAAAAACAATAAAATGTATCAGTTTGAACATTAAATATCTTGCCTTTGTGGTGTATTTAATTGGATATAGGTTGAAGAGGCTTTACAAATCATTGTAATATGTTTTTATTTACATTTCACACAATGTCCCAACTTCACTGGAATTGGGGTTGTACACATTAGTGGCAGCTGTCTGTCTACTTTATAAACCGTCAATTCAACTTTGTGTGAAATTTTGCCATAAAATCCTTCTGGTCCACAGAAAATGATGAGGTCATAATGTTTGAGCAGTGACACTCATAGTGGCTACATCAAACTGAAAAATGCACCACTTGGAGAAACTCAAAGTTTCCAGTCAAAACACACATTATTGGAAACTCACTTAACTAACAGGTAAATTCACAAAAGAATAAAGACAAGATGGTTGGGGACACCCCACTTGGTGCCACATAGCCAGACTGCCGGCCTTTTCCTTTTTCAGGTGGTGTCTCTGCTGATTCTCTCTCTCTCTCTCTCTCTCTCTCTCTCTCTCTCTCTCTCTCTCTCTCTCTCTCTCTCTCTCTCTCTCTCTCTCTGTGTTTCTGCATCAGATGAACAATAGGAAACTGCTGATGCTCTATTCGTTGTAAACAGACTGCGTCCAGATGTATCCACCAGCTTCCAACTTACTGGTTTTTCCACTTCTCATTTTTTCCTCTTTCTTTAAATTTGGATGTTTAACTGCCGTATCAAGCACGTCATTTTGTTTCATGTAACGTAAGTATAGTAGTCGTGACAAATGCAACCATTTTACCTGAGTTATGGCTCTTGATTAACAAAACTACACTCAATCAGTTTCATGCTTGGGTGCCTGCATTCTGAAATCAACTCCTCTCACACTTTTACATGGAATTTCATGTAACTTGGTGTAAATCCTTGTTATAGGTTTATAATGTGCATTTTGTAATATTGTACAAGATTGACACATTTTGGCAGAGTTATGGCCCTTGATTAACAAACCTAGGAGTTGGTACCTGCATTCTGAAATCAACTCCTCACATATTTAGGATGAATTTTGTGAAAATTGGTACCAGTCCTTGAAATATTATCAGAATGTAGCAAGCACTTGTACCAAAGCAGCATTTGCTAATGGGGGATATTGTGCTCTCAGCGGACTCTTGTTTTTCTTGAACAAACTATTTTACATATCAACCCAGCAGTACTACACATGGTAAATAGTCCCTATAAATGATACTTCAAGTATTATGGTATATTATACAGAAAAACTAATCTGCCATTGGATAAACAGCAGAGCAACAATATGAGGGTTTTAGGACACACTGATTGTCGTGTGGACACTTTGCAGAATGATCGACGACTCCATCCAGTTTATTTTGGAATGAAATTCACATGGGGTATTGACTGTGTCTCTGCGGACAGCACGTTATTGTGTTGCCTGTAATGAGAGCTGCCTGGCTTTTGCTGCTACTGCGGCTGGGCCTGTTTGTTTAGGTGCTGCTCTTCTATTTCCATACATGTGCATGTGTTTGGAAGCCACTATTTGTTCAGCTTCATCTGCTTTCTCAAGGTTGGCTTATCGCAGCCAGGAGACATGTATAATAGTGGCGTACGAGTGTTTGCCTCAGGGGAAGAGAATCTAGAGCAAACACACGTGTCCTCTTATACCCAGGTGGAGTTGTTGAATATATGGATTTACGTGATGCCGCGCCATAGTTTATGCAAAAATGATACTTAAAACAGTTGTACCCAAACTTTTTTTTCATGAGCAATGCGTGTTCATTTTTTGGCAGCAGGTTTAAATATGTTCTTCTCTGTAAATGGTTTGACCCCTGAGTCATATGTCAACACTTACAACCACAGCAATGTGTTCCCTCCATCATTTAGTACAAGTACAGTTTGCCCCATCAACGATGCATGACTTCTGGATTAAAAATCCAAAGGTCAAAGACCTTACTGGATGTCTAAATCCAAAAAAGATTTTTATAAAACGGACTCAAAGGTAGCCAGACATTTTAGACTGTCACCCTGTAAGAAGGAGCGGTATGGGTGAAATCATAACAATAGACACAAAAATTTGTCAAACATTTTTGCAAACTATATTGATCAAATGTACCACATAGATAAATGAAAATCAAATGTGTACAGTAGAAAAGAAATCCTGAACCTTCAGTTTTTCAAGGCTCTCTGTTTCTTTGTAAATCATTTTACACTAAGGATAGACTGATATGTACTAGATTTGGGGAACTGGTTTGTTTGTTTTTCTGAAGTATAAGTTGTAGTTTTTCTGTATTATCAGCTCTTGAATTTAGGGTTTTTGTGCATTGTTGTAGTGTGCTTTTTATTGGCATTTATTCTTTTCTTATTGAAGTTGATTTTGTTTTGTAGTTTGATCCCTGGGAAAGCCCTATTTAAATAATAGTAATAATAATAAGAAGAAGAAGAAGAAGAAGAAGAAAGCAAAAGAACAAGTCATAAGGACTTCCAAAACTAGTAAAAAACAAAACAAAAAAACAAGTAGTTTTAATAGTTTTGACTGGTTTATGGCAAAAAGAAACCTCAACTTGTGATCGCCATTTTTTTTTAACCATCTAAAGGTACATGGCTATAGGCATGAGACATTTCTGCTCAGTGGTACTCAGGCAGTCTGAGTGGCTGTAATGGAACCCAGTAGCAAGGACCATCTATGTGCAAAGTTTTGCCAGAACCCTTGTTATACTTTTTGAGATAACTTTGACCCAACAAAAACAGACAAGGGCATATACACAATATCTGTGATCTTTTGTTGATTGGGTTCATTGGATGCCTCTTAGAAAAATCACATTTGATTGCACATCTGGCTGTTTATCAAGGTAGGGATTGTGAAATATTAACAGAAATTTTTTTTTTTTTTTTTTAAAGGCTGAAGTGTCTTTGTGTGTTGATGTACAGTAACAATGTAGTGTTGCTGTCACTCGTGTCTAGTGTACGTGTTGACATGGTCTGAAACCACTGGGGACACATTAGTTAAAAGGAGAATAAGGATGGGGCAATCTACCAAAAACTCTTTAACAGGGTAAACAGAGAGGGAGCGAGAGAGACCCGTAGTGCAAACAAAAGCCCAGCCCATCAGTGAGCATCAAGCTGCTCTGATAATGTCTCTCTCTCTCTCGTTCTCTCTCTAGTTCTGTCTAAAAAAGAAAGGGATAAAGGGCCTTTTCTTTTCTCCGCATGCCAGGCAGCTCCCACTGGCCTCTCTGTTGACACAACCACCACAATGGGAGCTAAAGGCTTCCCAATGCCGCCCATTATGAGTCTAACCCTGAGTCCAGTTGCTGTGCTGCAGGGTTATCCAGTGCAGGCCAGCCGGCGTTGGCCAAAGCCCGCTTCAATATTAGCCTGGATATATAAGACTAGCCCCCCCTGCCCCCTGCTGCATTGTTCAGCGTTATTCTGCTCCCACAATGGGACATCACACTTTGGAAGTAATTTTCAAAAAGGGAAGCCAATCAAAAATAATGGCACTTATTGTTTCTCTTTTGACACACATTGCTGAGCGGCCTGCCCCTCCCTCTCTATGGTTTTCTCTGCCTCTGTAGCCCTAAACCAGGGGTTCATTCGCATCTATTATATGAGCAAATTAAATAAAAACCCAGTATGGGTCGAAGGGGAGAGGAGAGCCGCACTAGCTGACGGCAGTGGCATTGGAGAGAGCCGGTGATGTTGGGAGAGCCTGAGGAACAGATGTATGGGGCAGCAAAAGCAGGAGGGAGAAGCAACCATGCCTAGTTTCGATGAAGCACTGTCCTCATCCTGAAGATGGGACAGTTCAGGATAATCTGTTTCTGCTAACTACCAAGTTTGGCCATTTTGATGGTATAGTTCTGGAAACCGTGTTACTTCATGATTCACATCCATTTTTATTTGCCAACATCAACTGCCCCATCCTGTCTCTTACAGAAATCCAAAAACTGGGGGGAAAAATGGAGATGGATAAATGTGGAGTTTTCACCAATATGGACCTGGATCCCTGAAAATACACAGGTATGTAGCTGCTTCTGAAGGAGAGAGCACTCTTTGATCCATGAGCACTGGTTTTAGTCAAGTGGTACTCTGCTTTTAAAAAGGATTTATGGTGTTCCTTTTCATTTGTAATGATCACACAAATAATGGATTGAATGCATTCATTGTAAATCTGATGAAGCAGTCTGATGACTGACCAGGATGTGGTAAGGAAACCACGTGGTCCCATTTAGTTGCGTGACCTTGTTTGACTTGGAATGTGTGTTGCCTTAAAAAAAATGCTTTGTTGGCAAGTTTGAAGGATGTCAGAATCTGTCTGAATGTGCCATGATGATTTAAATGCTTTTTCGGAATCATTTAGGCTTTCTTTGGCTTCAGTCTTCTGAAAAGATCTAGAAGTTGAAGCTGACGTCAGGTAAATTATCATTTGCTCAGGATGCCAGATGAAACCCGGATAGACTCTACTAGTTTGTTTCTTCTTGTTTCACAAGAAGTGAACTGGATTAAAGTAGACTGTGGCACCAGAAGGAGATGTTTCATCTCAGACATTTTAATAATAATAATAATTTACTCTCATTGTACATTCATACAGTGAAATTCCCTCTGCATTGAACCCATCCTAATTACAGTTAGACACAATCAAATCACTAGGAGCAGTGGGCAGCCACAGTCCGGTGCCCAGGGGCCAACTCCAGATGTGGAGACTCTGCATTTTTTTTTTTTTTTTTGTGTGTGTGTGTGAGGAAATTGGAGCACCTGACGAAAACCATCAGACACATGGAGAACATGCAAACTCCACACAGAAAGGGCAGATCGAAGTTATACTCCGCATGCACACTGAGTTTTTTGTCTTTTCTGCATTCTGCTGCAAGGAATTGCTTTTATTTTTACACACCACAAACAGAGACTGTGGCGGAAGACATCAAATGCAATACAGTTTTCACACATGGTAATGACAATATGACACTTAACTAAACTGACTAAACCAATTGAACTACAAAAACACAATAAATCAATAATCAAATCAAATCAATTTTATTTATATAGCGCCAAATCACAACAAACAGTTGCCCCAAGGCGCTTTATATTGCAAGGCAAAGCCATACAATAATTACGGAAAAACCCCAACGGTCAAAATGACCCCCTGTGAGCAAGCACTTGGCGACAGTGGGAAGGAAAAACTCCCTTTTAACAGGAAGAAACCTCCAGCAGAACCAGGCTCAGGGAGGGGCAGTCTTCTGCTGGGACTGGTTGGGGCTGAGGGAGAGAATCAGGAAAAAGACATGCTGTGGAGGGGAGCAGAGATCAATCACTAATGATTAAATGCAGAGTGGTGCATACAGAGCAAAAAGAGAAAGAAACACACAGTGCATCATGGGAACCCCCCAGCAGTCTAAGTCTATAGCAGCATAACTAAGGGATGGTTCAGGGTCACCTGATCCAGCCCTAACTATAAGCTTTAGCAAAAAGGAAAGTTTTAAGCCTAATCTTAAAAGTAGAGAGGGTGTCTGTCTCCCTGATCTGAATTGGGAGCTGGTTCCAGAGAAGAGGAGCCTGAAAGCTGAAGGCTCTGCCTTCCCATTCTACTCTTAAAAACCCTAGGAACTACAAGTAAGCCTGCAGTCTGAGAGCGAAGCGCTCTATTGGGGTGATATGGTACTATGAGGTCCCTAAGATAAGATGGGACCTGATTATTCAAAACCTTATAAGTAAGAAGAAGAATTTTAATTCTATTCTAGAATTAACAGGAAGCCAATGAAGAGAAGCCAATATGGGTGAAATATGCTCTCTCCTTCTAGTCCCTGTCAGTACTCTAGCTGCAGCATTTTGAATTAACTGAAGGCTTTTCAGGGAACTTTTAGGACAACCTGATAATAATGAATTACAATAGTCCAGCCTAGAGGAAATAAATGCATGAATTAGTTTTTCAGCATCACTCTGAGACAAGACCTTTCTAATTTTAGAGATATTGCGCAAATGCTAAAAAGCAGTCCTACATATTTGTTTAATATGCGCATTGAAGGACATATCCTGATCAAAAATGACTCCAAGATTTCTCACAGTATTACTCGAGGTCAGGGTAATGCCATCCAGAGTAAGGATCTGGTTAGACACCATGTTTCTAAGATTTGTGGGGCCAAGTGCAATAACCAGTTTTATCTGAGTTTAAAAGCAGGAAATTAGAGGTCATCCATGTCTTTATGTCTGTAAGTAACAATAACACTAGCAACACTCTTAAACTAACATGAACCACAATATTTCAAACCCCAAACAACCATGGTGCATTGCAGCGCAATGTCCATTGTTAACTGTTGTTAGCTAATATCACTAATTTCTCCAAAAATATTAGTCTTATCAACTTTCCATTTTCACAGTGTTCATCCTTGACCAAAATACATAAGCATACCAAACAGCAAATGTCAGCTCTCCCCAGTTTCTCTGTGATTGAAGCTATACACATGCACGTACATGAAGAGAGGCCACTTGGCTATTATAGTAGAATAACTTGTGACAGTGTAGTCATAGCATGAAGTGACGTAACTGATAACTTGGCAGTATGGGTCCACCGAACTAGCTCTTTTTGAGCAGATGTGTAAGGTTGAACCTCTTGAGACATCTGGCATCTCCCATACTGGTATTCTTGTAGTTGATCTTCAGATCAGCTGTGAACCTCCAGACTGAACTTATTTTAAGACGGTGCTTGCTGTCTCTGTCTGGAAGGTAAATGATAACTGTCTGGATTGCACCAGCTACAGGAGTATTGCACTACAAGGTAACGTCCTTACAAAGACCATTTTTAGCAGCATCCAGTGCAGGCTGTTTGCTGCTCAACAACTAGAGAAGTCTAGTTTCAACCTCAAAATCAGCCATTGAATGCATCCTAATTCATTACTCTTTGAATGGAGTTTTGGCAGGGCTTTTCTGTAGCCCATGCTGATTTTTGCACAAGCTTCAACTTGAGCAACCAAGCTGTGATGTGAAGCAGATGTCTGTAACTCCACCCAAACAAACTCTGGTGTCCATTCTAGCCCCTAGTCTGTTCAATGATTGCGTGAACTGAAAGTTGGAAAGGGCCATGTTTCTTCTGGAAGGAAAGGATTGCTAATCTTGACTTTGTAGATGCTGTGGTCCTCGTATGATCAGTGGACATTGTGGATGAAGTGCTTGAGAAGATGAGTGAAGAGTTGAAGTGAAGTCTATATCTTGGACCTGATCCAGGCTTTCAGTGGCTACCTGGTCTCTGGCATTACCATTGTGTCTGTTTGTGGGAACAAGACAATTCACTTATGTTACTGGTGACAGTCATATCTTCAGAACCTTGGACTATGAAGTTGAGATGTCTGGCAAGAGCTTATGGACTTATGAAGTTCTGGGACTGGGGTTTGTGGTGCTGCCAGGGCTTTTGTGGAAGGACAAAGGGCTTATGGTATGTTATTAAATCTGGATTCTAAAACAATAATTGGATGTTTTTGGTACTAGGGCTCTGTACGAGTAGAGATTCTATTGGTCCTTGTTTCACCTTGTAGAAGGCATGAATGACGCTGATTATGTGTATCATCATGAATAGGCTTCCATGTGGCACATTTTTTTAAGAATACTTGCAGAGGTCCCTAATTGCTGAGGAACATTAAAAAATGGACCCAGCCCATAGGGACACACATGTAACATCTGACTCAGTCAGACTGACTCAGATGTTATTTTCAGGAGATAAAGATATACTGCAGGTGTGCCTGGTGGTCATCAGTCATGACTCAGAACATTTCTGTGGGATGGTGAACAGAATTGCTAGCAGCAGCAGTGCGTACTCTTAATTTGACTTGACCTGGCTCAAGTGTTACAGTGAAGAGTAGAAAATGATAAACGAATTGATAAATGAATGGATGAGAAAGTTACCTTGTAAACATTTTTTTCAAGAAATGCTTGAGTCAGTTTCATTTATTTAGATAGTTACTGAGATTTGTGTATTTGTGTGTATCCACCTAGACTTCCAATATATGTTTGTTGTATAATGTTGAACAGCTGCCCAGACAGTAATTTTATGAAATATATCTTAACTTTGGGTATTTGTCGATGGTGACTAACAGTTCTAAGAAACAGTAGCCCTATGTTGTCAAGCTCGTAGTCCCATTGATTACACTAGACCATTAAAAATAATTTTTTGTTGAGATTTCCATGTTGAATCGCCCAGTTTCTCAGCAAAAGCAAACTTGCATTAAGGTCTTAAAGAAATGGGGAAATAAAGGATTTGGGAACAAGCTAGAAGGGAACAAAGAGTAGATGGGTATAAGAGGAGAGGAACAGAAACAGAGAAGAAGGAAAGAGAAGAAAAGGTTGTCAGAGGAAGGGTGGAAAGGGCAGGTGGAGAAGAGCATCTCCTAAGGGTCTTTGAAAGCAGCAGGCCCTGGCTGCAAGCATGACCCCATTTAGGATGGGCGAGAGATGTACAAAGGAACAGTGAAGAAAGAGACGGAGCAAGTCCTTATCCGTGCACTCAAAGGTCCTCTGCAGGATGTCCTCATTTTTCCTCGATTCAGCCCCCAGCACCGCCACCTCCACCATTAACCGTAGCAGGAAAAAATGAGGAGGGAAAAAGCCTCATTTAGGATGAATGGAAATAAGAGAAACCCCATCCTCCTCCTCAGGGGAGCCTTGAATCAAAACTTTCCCTCAGCAGGATGGAGAGAAATGTCAGCAAGAAGGAAAGGTTTAGTGTCTTTTATCACTTTGTGTATTAATTAATACCGTGCATCCGGAATGTATTCACAGCGCTTAACTTTTTCCACATTTTGTTATGCTACAGCCTTATTCCAAAATGGTTGAAGTTCATTGTTTTTCCTCATAGTTCTACACACAATACCCCATAATGATAATGTGAAAAAGTTTGGGGTTTTTTATATAGATTTTTGTGAATTTATTAAAAATAAAAAAAAGTAAGAAATCACATCGACATAAGTATTCAGAGCCTTTGCCATGAAGCTAAAAAAATTGAGCTCAGTTGCATCCTGTTTCCACTGATCATCCTTGATGTTTCTACAGCTTAATTGGAGTCCACCTGGGATTAATTCAACTGATGGGACATGATTTGGAAAGGCACACACCTGTCTACATATAAGGTCCCACAGTTGACAGTGAATGTCAGAGCACAAACCAAGCATGAAGTCAAAGGAACTGTCTGCAGACCTCGAAGATAGGATTGTCTCAAGGAACAAATCTGGGGAAGGGTACAGAAACATTTCTGCTGCTTTGAAAGTCCCCATGAGCACAGTGACCTCTATCATCCATAAATGGAGGAAGTTTGGATCCACCAGGACTCTTCCTAGAGCTGGCCACCTGTCTAAACTGAGCAATTGGGGGAGAAGGGCCTTAGTCAGGGAGGTGACCAAGAACCCGATGGTCACTCTGTCAGAGCTCCAGCTTTCCTCTGTGGTGAGAGGAGAACCTTCCAGAAGGACAACCAGCTCTGCAGTAATCCACCAATCAGGCCTGTATGGTAGAGTGGCCAGACGAAAGCCACTCCTTAGTAAAATATACATGGCAGCCCACCTGGAGTTTAAACAAAAGGCACCTGAAGGACTCTCAGACCATGAGAAATAAAATTCTCTGGTCTGATAAGACAAAGATTGAATTCTTTGGTGTGAATGCCAGACATCATGTTTGGAGGAAACCAGGCACCATCCCTACAGTGAAGCACAGTGGTGGCAGCATCATGCTGTGGGGATGTTTTTTAGTGGCAGGAACTGGGAGACTAGACAGGATGGAGAGAAAGATGAACATAGCAATGTACAGAGACATCCTGGATGAAACCCTGCTCCAGAGCGCTCTTGACCTCAGATTGGGGCGACTGTTCATCTTGCAGCAGGACAATGACCCTAAGCACACGGCCAAGATATCAAAGCAGTGGCTTCAGGACAACTCTGTGAATGTCCTTGAGTGGCCCAGCCAGAGTCCAGACCTGAATCCAGCTGAACATCTCTGGAGAGATCTGAAAATGTCTGTGCACCGACGCTCCCCATCCAACCTGATGGAGCTTGAATGGTGCTGCAAAGAGGAATGGGCAGAACTGCCCAAAGATAGATGCACCAAGTTTGTGGCATCATATTCAAGAAGACTTGAGGCTGTAAATGCTGCCAAAGGTGCATCAACACAGTATTGAGCAAAGGCTGTGTTATGTACATGTGATTTCTTATTTTTCTTCTTCTTCTTATTATTATTAATAATAAATTTTCAAAAAAAATCACTAAAACCTTCTCTTATGTTGTCACTATGAGGTGTTTGAAATAGAATTTTGAGGGAACAAATTGATGTACTCCATTTTAGAATAAAGTTGTAACATAAAATGTGTAAAAAGTGAAGTGCTGTATGTGCATGTAACCAACACATCTGACCTTTTCTGCCTTTATTGGACATTGCAGCTTGAACTGAAAATTGATCAAACTAGCATTAAGTTCGACTGTACAGCATATGATTGCGCAGTGCACGTATGAACCTGCTTCAGAAACTCGAAATCCATAAATATAACAAACTAATTTCATTATCACCAATTCAAAAACTATTTTTTCTTTTTTATTACTGGATTTCTGAATGATAAAGTTCCTAAATTTTGACTTTGAACTCACATTTGTTTTGAACAGCTTTAAATGATCAAAGAATCCAAATCTGCAAACTGAATTTCAATGGTGCAACATTATCTTATTTTGTTACCCATTTTACTTAAGGTATTTGGTACTTTACTTTTTAAACATGCTATATGTTTGTTTTGTTTTTGTTTTTTTCCTGTCACTAGATGTCAACCTAGCACAACTTTTCAGGACATAAACAAAGCTTCCCTCTTCGGCCACTTCAGCTCTCTATGTTGGAAAAACGTGTGGGTCATAATCGAACATCACTCCTTGGTTAGACTCTGGATGTTTTTTCTGTAAAGTTACTACTGTCTGAGGTCTTGGAGAAAAAAGTACTGCTGTCTCTTCATGTTATATCGGGTTCATTTTACCCAAGGGTATAATAATAAAAAGAATCTTGAATCTTCTCCGTAAGCAATGGCACAACGGTGCTGTGCCATCATGTTGGGTCTTAGCGCCATCATGCAGCTTTCCAAATTTAGGGTGTTCCCTCTCTGTTTTCCCAGGTAATTATTTATTTTTTCACATTTTGCGAGTTTCACAGCTTTCCCAAGCTGTAAGTGCCGACACTCGGTAAAATCCTGTCACTGAAGGGCTGCATGTGCACATGAATGCAGTCTGTGGAAAAAACTGAGCTGTGGAATGCACCTTTTCCAGAAAAGCCCCATTAATAAATCCACTGTGCATCCTGTTGATGAATAGATGAAAACACTGATTAAATCTGATAAGAATCGGCCAGATAAAGGCATATTTTTGAATAGTTAAACGTTAATCACTTAAAATGTGCGTTCTTTCAATTTGTCTGCGTTCTTTCAATTTGTCTGTGAGTTGAAGATCAGCCAGTAGATCAATACACAGCGCAGTGTTTTTAAAAAATACACGAACATGCTTTAAACGAACACAAACTCGCTTTAAATGTGCACAAAGTCTCTTTACCGTCTCTCTGGCTGTTTGATAGCTCAGACTCGATAAGAACAGCCAGCAAACTGTCTTTCTCTTAAAAGGCTTTATTTTACTCTGTGTGCACTTTTGTAATGTTCTTGCTTCTGCTGCTACACTGATTAGCTCCTTGCACCGGTTATGCACATGAGCTTCTCCATTTTTCAATGGGAGCATTACAGTGCCACATACAGGCCTGGTGTATATACTACAGCAGTGGCCGTGTATTTTCCTGAAAAAGACAATGAAAAAGATTGTATCTATTTTTGTGTGGTCAAAGCCTTACTTTGTAATTTTAGTTCAGATGTAAAGTTGCAGCTGCAGCAGTCCCCCCCCCCCCAAGCCTGACATGTAAACCTGCTCTAAATTTCTGGGGAGAGACCTGTTTAAAAACAGGGGAGGGGCAGTGGTTTCACAGGGCAGAACTTAGACTAAATGTGCACCCAGTGGTGGGCACAGTTCCGCTAATCTGCTAACCGCTAATTATCGAAGCTAATGTTTTCGTTATCGGAGTAGCTTTTCAGATAACTTTGAAAACCATCATCGGACCATCCATCCATCCACCTATCTTCTACCGCTTAGTCCAATTAAGGGTCGCGGGGGGCTGGAGCCTATCCCAGCAGTCATAGGAAACACTATATTACATATTATTATATTTATATATTGTATTATTAATTGACTGATCAGCAGTGGTTACAGCAGGTACACATTTAAAATGGGCGGGGCGGGAGATCTCCAGGAGCAGGGTTGGTGGCCCTGGTCTAGATCTTACACTTGCATATCACTTTGCAGAGAAATATGATTTAGTGTGATATAAAAAAACAGAACACTGTTGGTGAGTAAATGTACTTTAACAGCTGTGTTTGCATTAAGGTTGGACTAATACTGATTGTGTGTGTGTGTGTGTGTGTGTGTGTGTGTGTGTGTGTGTGTGTGTGTGTGTGTGTGTGTGTGTGTGTGTGTGTGTGTGTGTGTGTGTGTGTGTGTGTGTGTGTGTGAGAGAGAGAGAGAGAGATGCTGGTCCCTCAGAGGGACTATCATTGCTGGTAATCCTCTTCATGGTCCACTAATCTGTTTTCATCAGGGTCAATACCTCCCCCCCCCTCCCCTTCACCCCTTACTTTCACATCTGTCTTCCTCACATGTCTCAATTTCCTCCCTTTCTTCCTTCTTTGGGAGGATTCATCATTCCTTATTCTTCCCTCCTCCTTTTAACTTCTCCCTTTATTAATAGTAATCTTATTCCATGGAGAATCAAAGAATTCATCTTTATCTGCTGGTCTACTTGAACATCACACGTCCAAAGATGAGCTAATCCTATTCTTCCCCCTTTTCCTCCTCATGTCCTTCCTCATTTATTCACCTTTTTTTCTCCATTTCCAACTATTTTGACCCAAAGGAAATGCTTAAAATACCACAGACTGTTTTTGAGCCATAAGACATCAATGTAAAGTTAAATGCAGTCCTTGTCAGAATTAATGGCACCCCTAAATTTTAAATTATGTTCACAAATAACTGCAAATGAACCAATTTAGTGTAATGAAAATATTTAACAAAATGTCCAAGGTTACTGAACACCAACAAATGCTTTCATGCAAGTAAATAAATAAGTAAAAATACATTTATAGACAACTTTGATTAATTTGTATTAAATCATCACATTTACAGCCAGTTTCCTTGAGAATATTATGTCTGACATTGACATCAGTCGTTCAGAAATCCAAAGGGTACAGTACTGTATGTAAAATCTGTCTTTTATAGGCAGAAAGACACAGGGGGAACGATTGAGGTTAAAGATTTCAATCCATAAATATAATGTACAAAATATAGGATGTTTGGCGCAGCTCCTTGTGGCATCAGTAGGGTGAGGGTCACGTTCTCAGATCGGTGGGGTGGAGGAGGGAGCATCCATGACTGTGCACCCCAGTAAGGAGAGGTGAGTTATGACATAACCTGTGCATCTCCTGTTGGTTAAGCGCTAAAGGTTGAAAGGTGTCCACTGTTTCCTCTTAGAGACCGCCATAATGAATAACTGATAACTAAATGATACATATGAAATCTGCATCTTCCTGGCTGAATTGCTGCTTGTGCTGCATGTCTCAAATACTGAGTCAATGTATAAGAAGGAGACTAGTGAGGGAAGTAACCAAGACACTCAGACAGCTCTAAAGGAGATACAGGCTTCTGTAGCAGTGACTGTTATTGATTTGTTTTTGCATCACCAGTTATAAAGCTTCATGGTGGAGCGTCTCCCCAAGATGATTTTTTTACAAAAGTAACATGAAATTTCTGCTATACTTTGCAAGAAGGCGCAAAGGAGCCTAGATGTCATCTCTTTTCTTGCGTTAAAAGCCTTCAATGCTCCATTCTACTATGAAGCTGCTGGTGTTGAGTGTCTTGGTGGCTTCCCTCACGAGTTTTCTTGCAGAATGACTCGGTTTTGAGAACTGCCTAGTTCAGAGTTGTCATACAGCATTGTATTGTCTGTATTTGTTAAAGATTGACGTAAATTAAGCCCAAGGCCATTCATTGACGAGGAAATTTTCATTTGTCCAAAGAAAACTGGTTCCCGCCATGAAATGTGTTACATTTTCATGATGCGGAGTTTTTTTTCTTATTTTACTATTTCTAACCCTGCACACTTCAGGTCTGTGCAAAATAGCTTTACTGAAGCTGCAAGCTTTCGGTCTGTGAGACCTTCATCAGGCAGAGTGCATGTTACAAACAGTGCTTGGAGTTAATATACTTATATGGCATATCAGAATGCTGTCTAAGTCCAGAGTTGACCTTTTGAAAAAAGTGTAAAAAAGAAAAACATTTTTCAGTCTCTGTTATTACCACCTACACTCCCCAGGCCCACAATATCAAAAAAAAAAAAAACAAAAAAAAAAAAAACTATTAAGAAACACTGGCATATTCTAACCACAGATCCAGCCCTGTCTGTATTTTTTCAGGACCCTCCTCTTTTTGTTCACAAAAGAGGACCAAACCTCCCTAATAAATTGATTAGAGCTAACATCTTACCCCCGCCAAAACAAACATTGTTAACTCCTATCAAAGAAGGGAATTATCCCTGTGGAAATTGTGCTCATTGTTATAATTCAGTGAAAACAAATACCTTTAAGCACCCTAGAACCGATAAAAGTTTTGGAATCAGGGGAATAATCACATGTAATACGAAAAATGTTATCTATATGTTAACATGCCCATGTGACAAAATTCACATTAGTAAAACCACCCGCCCTCTAAAACAAAGAATAAGTGAATATAAGAGCTCCATTAGGAGAAAAGATGAAAACTATCCTGTTGCCTGTCATTTTAATGATCTGTCACACCCTCTTTCTTCCCTTAGATTCCGGGGTATAGAACAAGGAACCCTACACAGAGGAGGTGACGTTGACAGGAAATTATGCCAACGAGAACTCTTTTGGATATATACATTAGATGCACTACAACTATCAGGTCTAAACGAGGATTTTGACATGAGTGTGTTTATATAATTCTGAAGTATTGATTTAATTCTGAATTGTTTGTGCTTTGTTTTATGATGGCCGATGCCTGATGTGTACACAGCATGGACTTGTTCCTTTTTTCTCTGTTTGTATGTTTCATGTCTGTCTTTCACTACATTTCCCATAATGCTCTACTGACTCAGAGTGATTCACCATTGATTACAGGTGCCACTAATCAAGTATATTAACTCCAAGCACTGTTTGTAACATGCCCTCTGCCTGATAAAGATCTCACAGACCGAAAGCTTGCAGCTTCAGTAAAGCTATTTTGCACAGACCTGAAGTGTGCGGATTTTTTTCCTTTATTCCTTTTTACTTAGAAGTCTCTACTAAATCCTGCACCTTTTCAACAGATGAGCGGCGACCGTTCACTACTATTTCTAACCCTACCTCTTCCCCTAAAAATAACCCCCACAGACACCACCCCCCTTCCCTGCCTTTAGTGCTCCTGTCACAAAATGAATTTGTGATACCGTCACGAACTTTCCGTGACGGTATCACAAACCTTAGCTCAATTTACATTTCGTGACGCCATCACAAAATGGATTGGGTTGACACATGGATGATATAAAGGATTATTTAATAAAAAATTCTGATTAGACAAAATTGCCCCCCTTGCATTTATTTCTGAAGATATTTTAAATGTTATCTTAAAATTCAGAGGTACTAATAATTCTCATGGAATAATAATAATAATAACTAATAATTCTGATGGAACTGTTGTAAACAATAGTAAACTATGTAGGACTATAAAAATTAAAACACATTTAAAAGCGAAACACATGCTTAAAATAAAATGTATTCAGTGAGATGGAAATGATTTGCTTTAAAATTGAAGCTAGTAGAAAATTCTTAGTCTCTAGATTTGACCACATTTTGCCAAAAACACCTTCCATCAGTTTCTCTTAACAAACATCACTTCAGTTTTTTCAGCCTGGCAGCTTCTTTCTGCTCTCTGTGTCACAAAACTACACATTTCTACACAGTTCCAACACACACACACGAACACGGCACACGTGCACAAACAGCCTAATCAGATTTCCTGCTGTAATCTAGAAACAGTGTTTCTGCTCATGGCTTCCCATCACCTACATGGAGCTGGAGGCCGTGCATGTTCTAATTAAATTAAAAGTGTGCAGCGTGCTTATGGAGCCCAGCGTGAGCACAGCTTGACCTTTGGGGGATTCATAAAATAAGCATTTATTATTCTGACAGCAGCGTTTGAATGTCACTCGACAGACGTCTCTGATTAACACTGTGCATTGTTAGTACCTTTCATGGTGAAATTTTATGCTGGTGAAGTTTGTAATTTGTTGTGCGCCAATTCAGTATTTTGGATCATATTGTCTGATATTCAAAAAACATTACTGGATCAGGTACAAAAAAAAAAAACGCAAAATCCAATCAGGATCTTCTAATGCACATCTGAGCCATGTTATCTGTTGTGTATGTTTTCCTTGATGGAATATTTGTTACACAGTTTGAGTTTAGTTAGTTGACTAGGTTAGCATATTAGTTGTTAGCAGATTAATTGTTTTTGGGAAAAAAAATGCATCGGATTGTTATCGGTTTCAGCAGATACTGAAGGTTACAGTATCAATATCATATTGAATGTGAAAAAGTGGTATCATGTTATTCCCATTTGTAATGTATCACAGTATTTATTTATTTTTCTAATCATTAACAGCAAGTTTTTGAGATTACACTTTTTACCTTTAACAACACAGTGATGTGTGGGTGAAACTGTAACCTGCGGGAACGTGTAGGTAAGCTTGGTCAGAAAATATTGTGGGTGCCAGTGGGGCACCCACAATATTTTTGTCAAAAACTGACAAAGCAGAGTTTAATAACTTACTGATATATTACAGGCTGTCTAAATGTTATACAACAGGCTAAGATGTGATTAATCAATCAATTCAATCAATCAATTTTTTTATATAGCGCCAAATCACAACAAACAGTTGCCCCAAGGCGCTTTATATTGTAAGGCAAGGCCATACAATAATTATGTAAAACCCCAACGGTCAAAACGACCCCCTGTGAGCAAGCACTTGGCTACAGTGGGAAGGAAAAACTCCCTTTTAACAGGAAGAAACCTCCAGCAGAACCAGGCTCAGGGAGGGGCAGTCTTCTGCTGGGACTGGTTGGGGCTGAGGGAGAGAACCAAGAAAAAGACATGCTGTGGAGGGGAGCAGAGATCGATCACTAATGATTAAATGCAGAGTGGTGCATACAGAGCAAAAAGAGAAAGAAACAGTGCATCATGGGAACCCCCCAGCAGTCTACGTCTATAGCAGCATAACTGAGGGATGGTTCAGGGTCACCTGATCCAGCCCTAACTATAAGCTTTAGCAAAAAGGAAAGTTTTAAGCCTAATCTTAAAAGTAGAGAGGGTGTCTGTCTCCCTGATCTGAATTGGGAGCTGGTTCCACAGGAGAGGAGCCTGAAAGCTGAAGGCTCTGCCTCCCATTCTACTCTTACAAACCCTAGGAACTACAAGTAAGCCTGCAGTCTGAGAGCGAAGCGCTCTATTGGGGTGATATGGTACTACGAGGTCCCTAAGATAAGATGGGACCTGATTATTCAAAACCTTATAAGTAAGAAGAAGAATTTTAAATTCTATTCTAGAATTAACAGGAAGCCAATGAAGAGAGGCCAATATGGGTGAGATATGCTCTCTCCTTCTAGTCCCCGTCAGTACTCTAGCTGCAGCATTTTGAATTAACTGAAGGCTTTTTAGGGAACTTTTAGGACAACCTGATAATAATGAATTACAATAGTCCAGCCTAGAGGAAATAAATGCATGAATTAGTTTTTCAGCATCACTCTGAGACAAGACCTTTCTGATTTTAGAGATATTGCGTAAATGCAAAAAAGCAGTCCTACATATTTGTTTAATATGCACTTTGAATGACATATCCTGATCAAAAATGACTCCAAGATTTCTCACAGTATTACTAGAGGTCAGGGTAATGCCATCCAGAGTAAGGATCTGGTTAGACACCATGTTTCTAAGATTTGTGGGGCCAAGTACAATAACTTCAGTTTTATCTGAGTTTAAAAGCAGGAAATTAGAGGTCATCCATGTCTTTATGTCTGTAAGACAATCCTGCAGTTTAGCTAATTGGTGTGTGTCCTCTGGCTTCATGGATAGATAAAGCTGGGTATCATCTGCGTAACAATGAAAATTTAAGCAATACCGTCTAATAATACTGCCTAAGGGAAGCATGTATAAAGTAAATAAAATTGGTCCTAGCACAGAACCTTGTGGAACTCCATAATTAACTTTAGTCTGTGAAGAAGATTCCCCATTTACATGAACAAATTGTAATCTATTAGACAAATATGATTCAAACCACCGCAGCGCAGTGCCTTTAATACCTATGGCATGCTCTAATCTCTGTAATAAAATTTTATGGTCAACAGTATCAAAAGCAGCACTGAGGTCTAACAGAACAAGCACAGAGATGAGTCCACTGTCCGAGGCCATAAGAAGATCATTTGTAACCTTCACTAATGCTGTTTCTGTACTATGATGAATTCTAAAACCTGACTGAAACTCTTCAAATAGACCATTCCTCTGCAGATGATCAGTTAGCTGTTTTACAACTACCCTTTCAAGAATTTTTGAGAGAAAAGGAAGGTTGGAGATTGGCCTATAATTAGCTAAGATAGCTGGGTCAAGTGATGGCTTTTTAAGTAATGGTTTAATTACTGCCACCTTAAAAGCCTGTGGTACATAGCCAACTAACAAAGATAGATTGATCATATTTAAGATCGAAGCATTAAATAATGGTAGGGCTTCCTTGAGCAGCCTGGTAGGAATGGGGTCTAATAAACATGTTGATGGTTTGGATGAAGTAACTAATGAGAATAACTCAGACAGAACAATCGGAGAGAAAGAGTCTAACCAAATACCGGCATCACTGAAAGCAGCCAAAGATAACGATACGTCTTTGGGATGGTTATGAGTAATTTTTTCTCTAATAGTTAAAATTTTGTTAGCAAAGAAAGTCATGAAGTCATTACTAGTTAAAGTTAATGGAATACTCAGCTCAATAGAGCTCTGACTCTTTGTCAGCCTGGCTACAGTGCTGAAAAGAAACCTGGGGTTGTTCTTATTTTCTTCAATTAGTGATGAGTAGAAAGATGTCCTAGCTTTACGGAGGGCTTTTTTATAGAGCAACAGACTCTTTTTCCAGGCTAAGTGAAGATCTTCTAAATTAGTGAGACGCCATTTCCTCTCCAACTTACGGGTTATCTGCTTTAAGCTACGAGTTTGTGAGTTATACCACGGAGTCAGACACTTCTGATTTAAAGCTCTCTTTTTCAGAGGAGCTACAGCATCCAAAGTTGTCTTCAATGAGGATGTAAAACTATTGACGAGATACTCTATCTCCCTTACAGAGTTTAGGTAGCTACTCTGCACTGTGTTGGTATATGGCATTAGAGAACATAAAGAAGGAATCATATCCTTAAACCTAGTTACAGCGCTTTCTGAAAGACTTCTAGTGTAATGAAACTTATTCCCCACTGCTGGGTAGTCCATCAGAGTAAATGTAAATGTTATTAAGAAATGATCAGACAGAAGGGAGTTTTCAGGGAATACTGTTAAGTCTTCTATTTCCATACCATAAGTCAGAACAAGATCTAAGATATGATTAAAGTGGTGGGTGGACTCATTTACTTTTTGAGCAAAGCCAATAGAGTCTAATAATAGATTAAATGCAGTGTTGAGGCTGTCATTCTCAGCATCTGTGTGGATGTTAAAATCGCCCACTATAATTATCTTATCTGAGCTAAGCACTAAGTCAGACAAAAGGTCTGAAAATTCACAGAGAAACTCACAGTAACGACCAGGTGGACGATAGATAATAACAAATAAAACTGGTTTTTGGGACTTCCAATTTGGATGGACAAGACTAAGAGACAAGCTTTCAAATGAATTAAAGCTCTGTCTGGGTTTTGGATTAATTAATAAGCTGGAATGGAAGATTGCTGCTAATCCTCCACCCCGGCCCGTGCTACGAGCATTCTGACAGTTAGTGTGACTCGGGGGTGTTGACTCATTTAAACTAACATATTCATCCTGCTGTAACCAGGTTTCTGTTAGGCAGAATAAATCAATATGTTGATCAGTTATTATATCATTTACCAACAGGGACTTAGAAGAGAGAGACCTAATGTTTAATAGACCACATTTAACTGTTTTAGTCTGTGGTGCAGTTGAAGGTGCTATATTATTTTTTCTTTTTGAATTTTTATGCTTAAATAGATTTTTGCTGGTTATTGGTAGTCTGGGAGCAGGCACCGTCTCTACGGGGATGGGGTAATGAGGGGATGGCAGGGGGAGAGAAGCTGCAGAGAGGTGTGTAAGACTACAACTCTGCTTCCTGGTCCCAACCCTGGATAGTCAAGGTTTGGAGGATTTAAGAAAATTGGCCAGATTTCTAGAAATGAGAGCTGCTCCATCCAAAGTGGGATGGATGCCGTCTCTCCTAACAAGACCAGGTTTTCCCCAGAAGCTTTGCCAATTATCTATGAAGCCCACCTCATTTTTTGGACACCACTCAGACAGCCAGCAATTCAAGGAGAACATGCGGCTAAACATGTCACTCCCGGTCCGATTGGGGAGGGGCCCAGAGAAAACTACAGAGTCCGACATTGTTTTTGCACAGTTACACACCGATTTAATGTTAATTTTAGTGACCTCCGATTGGCGTAACCGGGTGTCATTACTGCCGACGTGAATTACAATCTTACCAAATTTACGCTTAGCCTTAGCCAGCAGTTTCAAATTTCCTTCAATGTCGCCTGCTCTGGCCCCCGGAAGACAATTGACTATGGTTGCTGGTGTCGCTAACTTCACATTTCTCAAAACAGAGTCGCCAATAACCAGAGTTTGATCCTCGGCGGGTGTGTCGTCGAGTGGGAAAAAACGGTTAGAGATGTGAACGGGTTGGCGGTGTACACGGGGCTTCTGTTTAGGGCTACGCTTCCTCCTCACAGTCACCCAGTCGGCCTGCTTTCCCGGCTGCTCGGGATCTGCCAGGGGGGAACTAACGGCGGCTAAGCTACCTTGGTCCGCACCGACTACAGGGGCCTTGCTAGCTGTAGAATTTTCCACGGTGCGGAGCCGAGTCTCCAATTCGCCCAGCCTGGCCTCCAAAGCTACGAATAAGCTACACTTATTACAAGTACCATTACTGCTAAAGGAGGCCGAGGAATAACTAAACATTTCACACCCAGAGCAGAAAAGTGCGGGAGAGACAGGAGAAGCCGCCATGCTAAATCGGCTAAGAGCTAGTAGCTACGCTAAGCTAGCGGATTCCTAAAAACACGCAAAGTGAATAATGTGTAAATAATTTAGAGGTGATTCAGCAGAAGGAGTGCTTTAGTTAAGGCACGTAAAGATTACACTGGGAAACAAATCGTAATCTAGATAACTAGATCAATCTAACTGCGCAGATTAAACAGCTAACAGATACAGAAAAACACCGCTGTGCTCCAGAACAGGAAGTGATACAATACCGCAGTGAGAGCCAACCACCAGTAGAGGCAAGCAAGGCAAGCAGTTTAGAATAATGATGATATACCTATCATCTTTCCCCACTCATGGATCTGCTTCTGAGGCTGTGCTCTGTGCTGCTTGATATTGTTTGCATTCATGCTGCATTCACATGTTGGGGCAGAAAATCATGATGAAGACTTACAGCCTTATATTAAAACAGGAATCCCTGGATTTAACAGCAACTTAAAAGTTAACTTGTAGTGAGTTCATATTAATTCCTCTCTGTAATATCACAAATAAATTATGTTTACCTGATTAAAACCAGGTGACTCTAGGCACTTAAAAAAACTTTTTTCTTACTGTCTGTCTTCCTCCTCATTTAAGATGAAACAACATCCAGTTTCCAGTCAGCTGCTTACAGCCAATATGTGAACACCTTATTGTCTTATTTTCAAAATGTGGATTAAATAAGAAAACATTCTACCTCAATAGTATGGTTTCCATTACAACAAAGATGCATGTTTTTTGGCACATATTTAAGTCCAGTGGTGCAGATTTGGCTCTCATGACTGGTCAGGTAGGTGCTGGTTTTTTAAAAAAGAAAAAGAAAAAAACTTGACACAAAGACCGCTCCAATGCAGTGTTTTTTAATACTAAATGTTCTGAATCTGTCTATTTTTGAGCTGAGAGGCACGTTTGTTGCCAGTCATTTAAACAAAGTTTTCTACAGTCCATGTGAGGTGATGGTCTAGTGGTTAAGGGTTGGGCTTCAGACCAAAGGATCCTCGGTTCAAACCCCAGCCTGACCAAAAACAAAAAACAAAAAAATCACTAAGGGCCCTTGGGAAAGGTCCATAATCCCCAAGGTGCTCCCGGTGTGTGTGTGTGTGTGTGTGTGTGTGTGTGTGTGTGTGTGTGTGTGTGTGTGTGTGTGTGTGTGTGTGTGTGTGTGTGTGTGTGTGTGTGTGAGAATGTGAGGCATAATTATAAAGAGCTTTGAGCGTCTGATGCAGATGGAAAAGCTCTATATAAATGCAGTCCATTTACCATTCCATGGATTTGTGCAGTTTGAGAGGCTGAAATATCTGCTCAAGTACTCAATGCAGATAATACAACCCCTGGCAAAAATTATGGAATCACCGGCCTCTGAGGATGTTCATTCAATTGTTTAATTTTGTAGAAAAAAAGCAGATCACAGACATGACACAAAACTAAAGTCATTTCAAATGGCAACTTTCTGGCTTTAAGAAACACTATAAGAAATCAGGAAAAAAATTGTGGCAGTCAGTAACGGTTACTTTTTTAGACCAAGCAGAGGGAAAAAAAAATATGGAATCACTCAATTCTGAGGAAAAAATTATGGAATCATGAAAAACAAAAGAACGCTCCAACACATCACTAGTATTTTGTTGCACCACCTCTGGCTTTTATAACAGCTTGCAGTCTCTGAGGCATGGACTTAATGAGTGACAAACAGTATTCTTCATCAATCTGGCTCCAACTTTCTCTGATTGCTGTTGCCAGATCAGCTTTGCAGGTTGGAGCCTTGTCATGGACCATTTTCTTCAACTTCCACCAAAGATTTTCAATTGGATTAAGATCCGGACTATTTGCAGGCCATGACATTGACCCTATGTGTCTTTTTGCAAGGATTGTTTTCACAGTTTTTGCTCTGTGGCAAGATGCATTATCATCTTCATCATCCCCAAACATCCTTTCAATTGATGGGATAAGAAAAGTGTCCAAAATATCAACGTAAACTTGTGCATTTATTGATGATGTAATGACAGCCATCTCCCCAGTGCCTTTACCTGACATGCAGCCCCATATCATCAATAACTGTGGAAATTTACATGTTCTCTTCAGGCAGTCATCTTTATAAATCTCATTGGAACGGCACCAAACAAAAGTTCCAGCATCATCACCTTGCCCAATGCAGATTCAAGATTCATCACTGAATATGACTTTCATCCAGTCATCCACAGTCCACGATTGCTTTTCCTTAGCCCATTGTAACCTTGTTTTTTTCTGTTTAGGTGTTAATGATGGCTTTCATTTAGCTTTTCTGTATGTAAATCCCATTTCCTTTAGGCGGTTTCTTACAGTTCGGTCACAGACGTTGACTCCAGTTTCCTCCCATTCGTTCCTCATTTGTTTTGTTGTGCATTTTCGATTTTTGAGACATATTGCTTTAAGTTTTCTGTCTTGATGCTTTGATGTCTTCCTTGGCCTACCAGTATGTTTGCCTTTAACAACATTCCCATGTTGTTTGTATTTGGTCCAGAGTTTAGACACAGCTGACTGTGAACAACCAACATCTTTTGCAACATTGCGTGATGATTTACCCTCTTTTAAGAGTTTGATAATCCTCTCCTTTGTTTCAATTGACATCTCTCGTGTTTGAGCCATGATTCATGGCAGTCCACTTGGTGCAACAGCTCTCCAAGGTGTGATCACTCCTTTTAAGATGCAAACTAACGAGCAGATCTGATTTGATGCAGGTGTTAGTTTTGGGGATGAAAATTTACAGGGTGATTCCATAATTTATTCCTCAGAATTGAGTGAGTCCATATTTTTTTTCCCTCTGCTTGGTCTAAAAAAGTAACCGTTACTGACTGCCACAATTTTTTTTCCTGATTTCTTATAGTGTTTTTTAAAGCCAGAAAGTTGCCATTTGAAATGACTTTAGTTTTGTGTCATGTCTGTGATCTGCTTTTTTTCTACAAAATTAAACAACTGAATGAACATCCTCCGAGGCTGGTGATTCCATAATTATTGCCAGGGGTTGTACAAACGTCTGTGAACTTTAACATGTAAATTTGTGTTTATGCCCAGTCAGCAGTCATCTGCTGACATTTCAAGAGAATAAATAAGGAGCCAATGTCCACAATAAACAAGTATTACTCTACTTAGCTCTGTTATTTCATACACATTCATAAACTTCTGTTTGGCTAACCCATAAATCAACCCAAAAACTTAACAGTGTTGGTTTGTAATCAGTTGTAAGAGAAAACCGCATCATAAAACTGTTTCTTTTAGGTATATTTACTTTTCCAGGTAGTGCCCATGCAAGCTATCAAGCTAGCTGGTTTACCTCAGTCTTGTCTAATTTGCTTAATCCTGGATTGAAAATGATCTAGTTGGCAATTACTATACAGTGAGGAAAATAAGTGTCTGAACACCCTGCGATTTTGCAAGTTCTCCCACTTAGAAATCATGGAGGGGTCTGAAATTTTCATCTTAGGTGCATGTCCACTGTGAGAGACATAATCTAAAAAAAAACAACAAAAAAAAAAAATCCGAAAATCACAATGTATGATTTTTTTTTTTTATATATATATAATTTATTTGTATGTTACTGCTGCAAATACGTATTTGATCCCCTACCAACTAGCAAGAATTCTGTCTCACACAGACCTGTTAATTTTTCTTTAAGAAGCCCTCTTATTCTGCACTCTTTACCTGTATTAATTGCACCTGTTTGAACTTGTTACCTGTATAAAAGACACCTGTTCACACACTCAATCAATCACACTCCAACCTGTCCACCACAGCCAAGACCAAAGAGCTGTCTAAGGACACCAGGGACAAAAATGTAGACCTGCACAAGGCTGGGATGGACTACAGGACAACAGGCAAGCAGCTTGGTAGAAAACAACTGTTATGATTATTTATTAGAAAGTGGAAGAAACACAAGATGACTGTCAATCTCCCTAGGTCTGGGATTCCATGTTATGTGGGCCGCCAGAAGAGGAGGTACTGCTGGCCCACCACCAGAGGGCGCCCTGCCTGAAGTGCGGGCTTCAGGCACAGAGGGCGCAGCCGCCTCACAGGAGCAGCCAGGGTGACAGCTGTCACGCATCACCTGCAACAGCTGTTACCCATCATCTGATCAACAGGGGAATATCAGCAGGACGATGCCTCCACCTCTTTGCCGAGATATCGTTCTACCTGGAAGGTAACGTACCTCAGCTGACTGTTTTGACAGTATTTTTTGTGACTTGTGCGTTGTTAGTGTGGACTACTTTTCCAACGAGAGGTGGAGGTAGCATTCCTGCTATACGGATTCCTGGGTGCAAACGCGCCCTAATTTAATTGCTTTTTGTTCCTCGCCAGCAGTACCAGGTCCGACACGCGGAGGCAGTGGCCACCTGGGAGTTCGGGACTTGGCGGTTCCAGTATTCCTGGGGTCTGGTGGCGGAGGAAATCGTGTGGTTCCGGTTCTGCTTTGGACAGGCGTCTCCTATCTTCGAGCCTGCCCACACGACATCTTTGTGAATTGACTTTTGTCCATTGTTGTAATCTGTTGTATTTGTTGTGCACATTCACAACAGTAAAGTGTTGTTATTTGACCTACTCCATTGTCCGTTCATTTGCGCCCCCTGTTGTGGGTCCGTGTACCTACACTTTCCCAACATTCCATGCAAGATCTCACTAAGGATGATTCTGAGAAAGCTCAGAACTACACAGGAGGACCTGGTCAATGACCTGAAGAGAGCTGGGACCACAGTCACAAAGATTACATTAGTAACACATGATGCTGTCATGGTTTAAAATCCTGCAGGGCAGCAAGGTCCCCCTGCTCAAGCCAGCACATGTCCAGACCCGTTTGAAGTTCACCAGTGACCATCTGGATGATCCAAAGGAGGCATGGGAGAAGGTCATGTGGTCAGATGAAACCAGAATAGAGCTTTTTGGAATCAACTCCACTTACCATGTTTAGAGGATGAGAACAACCCCAAGAAAACCATCCCAACCGTGAAGCATGGGGGTGGAAACATCATACTCTGGGGGTGCTCTCCTGTAAAGGGGACAGGACGACTGCACAGTATTGAAGGGAGGATGGATGGGGTCGTGTATTGCAAGATTTTGGCAAACAACCTCCTTCCCTCAGTAAGAGCATTGAAGATGGGTCATGGCTGGGTCTTCCAGCATGACAATGACCCCAAACACACAGCCAGGGCAACTAAGGAGGGGCTCCATAAGAAGCATTTCAAGGTCCTGCAGTGGCCTGGCCAGTCTCCAGACCTGAACTCAATAGAAAATCTTTGGAGGGAGCTGAAACCCCAAACCTGAAAGATCTAGAGAAGATCTGTATGGAGGAGTGGACCAAAATCCCTGCTGCAGTGTGTGAAAACCTGGTGAAAAACTACAGGAAACGTTTGACCTCTGTAATTGCAAACAAAGGCTGCTGTACCAAATATTAACATTGATTTTCACAGGTGATCAAATACTTATTTGCAGCAGTAACATACAAATAAATTATTAAAAAATCATACATTGTGATTTCTGGATTTTTTTTTTTTTTTTTTTTTTTTTTTTTTTTTTTTTTTAGATTATGTCTCTCACAGTGGATGTGCACTTAAAATGAAAATCCCCCTGCTTTGGTGTCTGAGCACAAAGAATGGATAACATTTATTTATGCAGAAAACATGACCAGATTTACAGGTAAGAAAGTTTTATTGCATTTTTACATCATGTGGTCCTCAGAGAGTTTAGGTGCATTTGAGTTGAAAATAGTGTTAGTTGTTGACACGTGGCAGAGGATCAGCTGTTTTTATCGAGCAGATAAGGAGCGGCTTAGCTCAGAATTCTAAATAAAGGGGGAAAAAAAGCATAAAAATGTCTTTGTAAAGCTCAGTGCAGGTGTGCTGTTGTCACCGCGCTTTAAGAGGTGAGGACGAGTCGTAGCTGCTGCAGAAAACCGCGGATGAAAAGCTCACAGTTCGCTTAAAGTGGTCAGTTCAGTCGAACCCCGACCCCCTGCCCACGAACCAAGTTTAATGCTGCTATCGACCCACAATGCAAAAATAATAGTAACGCACAGTGTCTTGGAGAAGTAACTTTAATCTGATTACTGATTTGGAAAGATTAACGTGTTAGATTACTTGTTACTAAAAAAAAGTGGTCAGATTAGAGCAACGCGTTACTGGCATCACTGCATGTCACTGTGTTCACAGATGCACTACTAGAAATCTTTAAAAGCCTCAACGTTAGTCTTAAATCAGGATAGTTGCAAATGTAGAGACTTTAATTCTTTTAAACAGTCTGTCTCCTTTTACTGGTGAATAAATCAAAAGAAGGACAATAATGGACAAGCTAATTTTTTGTTTTGCTTCTTTTCTTCTTCTCCCTCCTGTGTTATACCTGGACTGTGGCAAATGACTCTGCGAGACCCTATCAGTTCTAAAGGTGCAGATTATACTGGAGAGGAAAGAAAGGATTTTTGTGTTTTGGAAAAGCTGTAAATAAGCCATATCTGTGTGACAAATGGCTGGATAAATGGTCTTGAAGCTCCACTGTAGGACTTTTTTTCTGAAGCCAGAAGTGTCTGGTCGACAAGCAGAACCTATTAACGAGGCTCCTTTAGTGATCGCCTTGTAAACCGAGACCCAGACATTCATTAGGCATCAATCAAAGGATGAGGTATGATGATTAAATGATGAGTGTGAATCCTTAACAGTGTTCGGTACACCAGACCACTTTACTCTGACACTTGAAAACGAGGGGGAAATGAATGGAAGGATGATGATGGACGTCTGTGTCAACGGCTCCATGTGGCTGCAACTGGTTAATTTATTCACTGAAGTTATTAAAGAAAGTGAATTTTAAAAGTCAAAGCTTGATGATGCCTTCAAATACTGGTTGATTTAGTGTATGTATGTATGTATAGTGTGTGTGTGTGCGTGTGCGTGTGCGTGTGTGTGTATATATATACACACACACGCACCTAATTTACTTTGTCCTGAGATTGGAAAATATCAGGAGGCATTTAAATTTGTCACCTGTGATACTGTTTTTCTCTTGGTCGACCAGTAGTGTCGACACAGCAAACACACACACTTTCTCCAATTATGACTGACATGTTACAATTTGACACACACTTTTGTGTGTCAAATTGTAGTAATAGCATTTCATCATATACGTGTTCTCGAGTTGACTTTGTTGTTGTTGTTGTTTGCCGATTCAAGCAGAGTTGTTGGCTGATTTCAGACACAGAAGTAGCAGTAACATCTTTGGTTATAGCCCCTTCACACATAGTGTGAAGTTTGGACGAAAACAGCGAAACAGTTTGAAATTGGCGCACAAAACATCACGGTGACGGGCAGGTGTCCACAAACCCGGCGTGAGAGTTCATGCACACGCCGGTGTCCCTCGAGCAGGAACAGTGCCAGGTGCACCACATTGCGCCGGTTATGTGGAATAATTAAAAAAAGAAAAAACACACCACCTGGGATGCGAACTCGCACCTTTCAAAACCTCTTGTTCCCAATCAGTGACTTTACCACTGAGCTAAGGAGCTGTTCTTTGAAAGCTGCAGGAAGATGCCTCATATCAAGAAGGACATGGACATTTTTTTTTTTTTTACAAAAAAAATTAAAATCCCACACCATATAAAAACACTGCCAAACAAACAATATAAATATGATCCGTCTGTTCCTCTGGTGATGACCCATTGTCACAGACATACAGTCATGAAATGACGTGAATGAGAAGCAGTGTGCTCTGGTCAGCTGCGTCCAGTTGGCCACATGCGTGTTCTGACCTACACGCGCATCTTGTGGCCGGCACACCAGAGCACAGACACCGCGTCATGTGGAACAGAGCTCATGTGGGTGACGTGACAGTCAGATCACCCACTGCTTGTTCTGATCTGACGGTCCGTTTCAACCTGAGGGGGGGCTGTCAGTGTCCACTCCATGCGCACGCTCACTTGCTGCAGCTTGTCGCCACCACGCCGATATGTTTTTATTTATGTCCACGTACATACAGCAATCAGACAGATGCGCCTCACAGTGGACAGGTGTTAGTCCATGGCTGTCCAAACACAGTAGGTGTTGTGTAGTTGGAATGTCCAGAATGACAGATCACCACAGTTGCTTCTGTCAGAAGCCACGCCTACTGTGAGTGCCTCGCATACACCCACATGTCAGTGTGTGTTTGCAAAGTCACACTCGTGGGGAACTTAGACAAATTTCACAGCAGTACGACAGTGATTGCCTGCAGTCTGTTGTCGTGCCAAGAGTGCAACTGGCCACACATTTTCTGAGTGCCATGCAAGCGATGTTAGGTGTTCGTGCATGTCACCTGGAGTTTGGCTGGCACCTGCCCTTGAGAGGGTGCGATGGGTTCACACAGCACACACTTTGTCTTTCAGGGGCTTGTGTGCGCATATAGCTGTGGAAACGTGTACGAGGCATTGGTGACAGGGACGACATTACACGGTTTGCACACGATTCCTGCGTCATGTGCACTAAGTGTGCACTTCATCCAAATTTTGCACAATGTGTGAAGGAGCACTTATGTTTGTCCACTGGCTCATTGTTGTTGGTGCTTTTCCCCAGGTTGATGTAAAGTCTAATTGCAGGAGGAAGCACGTGTGCACAGTTTTGACATTACCTATGCTGTGGCCTGACCCACTTGCTTGATCCCAGTGCATGCACACCAACATCTGTAAGATGTCTTGTAAATCACTTCAGTGGTGTTATCTGATTTCAGAAAGATTAGATTTTTGTAATTGCTTATTTCTTACTAACATTTACAAAATATATGAGAAACATATTGGATTTAAATGGAAATAAACTGTTTCAGAGCGTTTTCCACCATCTTGGTTTATTTTGTTTGAGTGAGCAGCCACCTGATGGCACACTGCCTTTCTTTATTCAGCGTGGCTGTCGCCGTGTGCTTCCCAGCATTCCTCGTGTAGATCTGGGGAAGCCCCCATGTGATCTATGACATCACTACCAAATGTAGGTCATAGCATCAGACTGCCTGAATTTCTCCCCTTCAGGGGTCAAAATTGTAAATTGTTCGAGACAGCATGAATTTGGATCATATTGGCAATATCATATTATGAATCTCTTAGTTAAATGGTAAGGATTAAAATTATAGTGGTGCCAAAGAAAATTCTTTTTAACTACTTAAAATCTTGGAAAAAAAAAATCAACTCCAAAGGCCGTACAGCTTTAATGCTCAGTGATCTGATCACAGCACTCAGCTCTCAGTATATCCTGCCAATATTCTTATACTAATAGTTTTGAATCGGTGAATGTGCTGGAAATGTATATGATACTGTTCATGTTTTGGCCTTAAAATAAAGCACTTGGCAGGTTGTTATACAAAAATAAGACACATTACCTGACGGAGCTTCATTGTTGTATTTTTTTTTTTTTAATACAGCTGGAGAAAGAACACAGTCTTTTTTTCTGGTGATGCTGAAGCACAGTTCTTTCATAATATTTAAAATTGTGATGCAAAGTTTGAAAGCTGCAGCTTGCTGTGATATAAAACACAAAGAAGAAAACTAAATAGTCTGATCAGTTTCATAGAACACATATGGCTGCAGCTTTACTACGTGGTGCCTTACTGTGTGCCGTAACACATACTTATCCATGCATGTGTGTGTGTTTGTGCACTCTGAGCCCCATCAGCACTGCTGAGCGCCACCAGATGTGACAGGTTGCTGTGACAGAGAACCTTAAACAAACCCAACGGGTCGGCTGTTGCACTCCAAAAATTACTTTGATGCTATTAAGCGTGCATGCGTGTGCACGGCTGTTGACTTAGAGGCTTCATAGGGGTTAAGATGTGATGGACACTTTTTTTTGTCTCCCAACATTCATGATTACAATAACAGTTTTCTGGATCAGCACAAAACTTGGTGATATACTTTTGAAACAGAGGAAGAACCAGTTCCATCAGATGATCAGGATTGTGATGTGGATTCTATGTGATATTTGACCTTCTTTGACATAGTGAAGTGATGCATGTTTCATTGTTTGAGTTTCCCAAAAGCTTGATGCAGCTGTTCTGTCTTGCAGTGACACACGGGGTAACGTGGTCATATTCAGCTTTAAACATTATGCTGTTGTGAAACAAAGAAATGTCATGCAGCACTATAAAAAAAATTACTTACTGTATTATGTAAAGTGTGACATGGATTATAATAATTGGAAACAATGTCATTCATTGAATAAAAATGAATATAAAATTATTTTCTGCCATTACTACTTACATTTTGGACACTTTTCACAGTTTATGTAAATTGTTGCTGTTTCTGTGTATCACACACACTAGAAAAAGTTAAGCTTGGACAGACTTAACAAGATTACTACATTTATCACACCTAAATGTGTTATTTTCCACCAACTTATATTTATCATCTAAGATATAAACTAAATTATAAATATATTTTGAAAAAGAAAACAAATTACAGAACTAATTACATTTTTTTTTAAGTTTATCTGTTTCACTTTTTTTTTTTAGTGCAGACTCTAAAATCACGTCAAAGGGCAAAAGGTTCAGGGGATCACATTTGGGTCACTTTAGCCAGTAATATCCTGTGTCACTAAAGAAACGACAACCTGTGGATCTTATATAAAGCATCGACATTTCTTTTTGTCCACATTTGTTCCACATGAATAGTGTACAGCTAAGGTAAAATATGCTGTAGGACTTTTGTAGCTGGATGGTGGACTTTCCTGACTGTGATCCTCAGTAATCTAAGCAGAAACCCACGTGGTGTTTCCACCACCATCTCATTGTCTGTGTCAAACTCTGCTTGCTGTCGCATGCTCTAGTAATTTCCATTTATTTCAGCGCTGCAGAACACCGCTGTCTGACAAACCAGACTGCAGTGGACCAGCACTTTGGCCCCCCGGTGAACAGGAAGGACTCTCGTTGTGACTGTAGATATTTAGTCAGTGCAAAGCAAAAATTATTTCTACAAAGTATATTATAAAATATGTGCTCCAGCAACAGCAGAAGACACGCACGGCCACTCAGCAGAGCGTGTGTACAGTACATACAAGATTTGAATTATAGGGGGGGAGTTGGAGTGTCTGACCCCTATCCCCTGTTAGGCTTCATCATGGCGTTGCTTTGCGCCATGCGGCTGCACCGCAACGCGCGGAATTCCTCCGCACGTCTGTCTCAATGTGCCGAAAAAGTGCTGATGACCACGTCTTCCGCAATTCCTGTGCTAGTCAGAGGACGTCCCGGATAAAACACAGCATCCAGTTTGGAAATGAACGGCAAATTCCACTGTTACAGGAGTTTTTGTCATGGAAAGAGAAGCGGAGGAATTCCGCGCGTCGTGGAGGTGCCGCATGGCGCAAAGCAACACCGTGATGAAGCCTAACAGGACATCTTCTGGCATGTCCAGCTCATGCTCAATTTCTCGGTTAGTCACACAACTGAAAACCCACCGACAGCTGTCTGAAAGCCATCTCAAAGCCGTCCTGTGAGTCCAACACAGAGGTGGTTTTGTGCCGTGCCATGAACGACTCTGTGGCGCATCCGTCCGCTTTTCTTTCCACGAAAAAAACTCCTGTAACAGTGGAATTGTTGTGTGGGCCGCTGAAGAGGAGGTACTGCTGGCCCACCACCACCAGATGGTGCCCTGCTTGGAGTGCCGGCTTCAAGCACGAGAGGGCGTCGGAGCAACGGAGAGTGACAGCTGTCATTCATCATCTGCACCAGCTGTCACTCATCTTCCACATCACCATAAAAGCCGGACTACAACTCCACCTCCCCGCCAAGAAATCAGCAACCAAGAGGTAACCTTCTCTGCAGTAATTTCTCTGCTAACTGAACTCTTCTTTGCAGCCGTTTGCCCTGTGGTGTCCTTATCAGAGCTGGAGTAAGGGCGTGACCGCGAAGACTTCGCATCACGCTCCATATCAGCTAAGTGGTTACACAGGAGCTGCACGAGTGTGTGATTGGAGGTGGAGGTGCTCTGTTGTGAAAGTGTAGTGACACGGACCCACAACAGGGGGCGCAAATGAACGGCCAATAGATGAGCCAAAAAGTAACAATTTAATGTTGTGAAACGTGCACAACGAATATACAGACAACCTCAGAATATAATTACAGTCAAATCACAAAGGTGACGTGTGGGCAGGCTCGAGGATAGAAGACGTCTGTCCTGAGATGAACCGGAACCACACGATTTCCTCCGCCACCGAACCCAGAGAATACTGGAGCCACCAAGTCCCGAATTCCCAGGTGATCACCGTCCCCGACTGTCGGATCTGGTACTGCTGGCGAGAACAAAGACAGTCAAGTGTGGGTGTGTGTACACCCAGTAACAATAACGGTGGGAATGCCACCTCCACCTCTCACTCAATATGCTGATGTGTTTGCAGTGATCCCTCAGAGAAAAAGAGTGCCGTCCTGCACTCACTCAGCTTCCACAAAACAAGGAACCGGTACGCCTGCAAACACTCACAATGTACAGATTACAGATAAACACAAAAAGGCTGAGGATATTACCTACAATGAAGTACGATATCTCGGCAACGAGGTGGAGATGACGTCTGGTCTTTATGGAGTGTGATGATGAAGAATGTGTGACAGCTGTCAGGAATTAATGAGTGACAGCTGTCACTCCCGGCTGTGTCCGTGGCGGCAGCGCCCTCTCGTGCCTGAAGCCCGCACTTCAGGCAGGGCTCCCTTTGGTGGTGGGCCAGCAGTACCTCTTCTGGCGGCCCACACAACATGCTCCCTCCTTAAAGAACATTTATCTGTGAGTGGACTACTGAGTGTGCGGATTCACACTCACCTGGATTTTCTCTGTTCTCTGCCAGCAGTACCAGGGTCGACAGCCGAAGGCAGAGGCCACCTGGGGACTCTGGACTTGGCGGCTCCGGTGTTCTTCAGGCCCGTTGGTGGTGGAAGCTGTGTGGGAATCAGCTCTTCTCTCACCAGAGGTCTTCTATCTTCGAGCCTGCCCACACGTCACCTGGTGTATAATTGGCAATCCATATTTCTGTCTGTATTCCGTTGTGTGTTTCCACAACATTAAATTGTTACTCGTTGGCTTATCCATTGTCCGTTCCTTAGCGCCCCCTGTTGTGGGTCCGTGTCACGACACCTTCCCAACAGGAATGTGCCGAAAAAGTACTGACGTACATGTCTCCTGCCATTTTTGTGTAAGACAGACAACGTCCCAGATCAACAAAGCCTTCACGTTGGAAATGATCTGGTTGTTTCAGCCTGTCGATCAGCGCTCGTAGCGCGGCGCGCTCTCAGCAGCTGTGGGCGGTCTTTAAACCGGCTGGAGCACTCCTTAATCTGTGTAATCCCCATAAAATCGTCCCTGAAAGCCAACAGAATTTTCCGAATGGTGTCCACCTGGAGGTCTCTCACAGTTTCTGGAAAAAATTGATGCAGCAGAGCTCCAAATCGTTCAGACATTTATTCGCAATAAAAATCCGACGAGAGGGGTGGACCACTGCTCACACAAAGCCTGCTCACAGGCGAATGACGCAACCGACAGGCGTGAAAAAACTCACGCATGCGCACGAAGGTTCAAGCTTGGCAGATGCAATCACACGTGATTCAAATCTATATGGTTTTTGAAAAAAATAAAAAGGTCCGATACTTTTCTAACAGACCTCGTATTCCTATATTCAGGTGGGGAACAATCTTTTCAAATGTTTTCACACCTCTATAAGGAAAACAGTAGCACGGTTTGTTTGGTTTTGGTTGTTTTTGGGTTGTTTTCTTTTTGTTCTTTTTTTGTTCTTTTTTGTTTGTTTTTTTGCTTCAGGAACTTTTTCTCCATCTATCCTCACATTACAGCATAGACTTTTAGTTAAATTTTTACATGGTGTTTAAAACATCTCATTTACATCATAGTAGATTCATACTGGAATATTATTGTACAATCCAAAAAATCAGTTCCGACTCAAAAAAAATTCATGGTCCACTTCATGGCACTATGCGGTCCATTAGTGGGCCACGCCCCAATTGTTAAGAAACACTGGTTTAAAGTATTATTAGTAATTAGAGGATTTAAGACAGAAGGCAGAATAAATGGAGCTGTTACATAATAAATCAATGAGAGCATGAACTTCAGCTTTAAAAAGTAGACCAGATGATGATGTAAAGTTAAAAATTCAACCAGGACCCAACACACACTGCGAAGCAGTAGGGACAGCAGGGACAAAACATGGGAGAAAAATGAATTATAAATTAGACATCTGTACCTACACTCATTCAGAAGCTGTTTGGATGCAACAAATCTTTCAAATCACAAAAAGTTAAATGTCCAACATGGTGGTGGTGCATCTAATTTTAGCTTGCTGGGTCACGTTATGTAGGTGTATGAAATTCTTTCTTAAATAAATTGTTTTAGTTTACACTCTGTTGTAAGACAACACTCGATACAACAATTAATTCTTTTCAAATGATTTATAATATTATATAATTAAATAATATTATTAAATAGTATTTATTAACGGTTTGTCTCTACATACATAACTCAAAAACTTGAGGAAACATTTTTACACAATTTTGTGACAACATGGACGAGTTGATCACAGTTACCTAGAGAGATTCCTACATTTTAATAAAATAGTGTTTCTTTTTTGTTAACATTTAACAGCAACAACAGTTTTGTTAATCTCTTTTGGGAGCAAAACAACCAGCCTTGTGACATCACAAAGTGCGGGGGGGAAAGCACATAAAGCAGCCTTACATGTTTGTAGTGTTTGGCTGGAACAACGAAGTATAGGTTTAGAGTGAGTTGGTAAACTACGGGCACACCACCGCACGCTTTTCTATAACTTGGCTACAGTTTAAGTGCCCCATATTCATGGTCTTGCTCACTTTTTGATAATCTCGCCTCTTTTGGTCAATACATAAATGCACTTTGTCCTTGAAACACACATTGTCGCATCTCAACGACCAAGAACTGCAGAGAAGGGAAACACATAACTTAGAGAAGTATTTCACATTGATCTGATCAAGTTTTGTTACTTATTGAGCCAATTTGTGTAAGTGAATTACACATTGTAGGCAGTAAATGGCTGGTGGAGGAAATAGAGTGTCTGTTTGTGTTTTCATTGAGTGGACAAATGCAATCATCTCTATTTTATTTGTGACGCTTTCACAACACGTTGTTTAAAGATACATGGCAAAATCAACTTTCACTACTAAAAACATGTGAGCCAATAATGTTTTCAGCACGTGATCATCACCTCGTGATGCACTGCTACGCAGTTGGTGATTTTATTAAATACTTCATCTTTGCAGTTTTAACATTTTAAATCTCCTTTAAATAATAAAAATGCTGTATTTACTTGGTGTAGTTGTGTCATCTGGTTTCACAAAACTATGTTGTTTAAATGGGGAAAGCAAGTTGTAACAAATTGTTACAATTAACTATGTTTCCCATTTAGGCAACCATGTTTTCTGGGACCTGTTGTCATAACTAGATTAAGTAAATTAGGCCAGACTGAATGTGCCGTTTGGTTACATGGCTACAGTATTCACTCAATACTGAAAGCAATTCAGTTCAATTTCAATTCAATTTATTACACATTTATATAGCTATAAAGCATTCGAGGAACATTGTTGAAAGTGGGATGAAACCCAGACATGTACAAACAGCTTTGGGTTTGTGTTGTAACCTAGAAGTACTATTTACTCAAATAATTTCAATATGTTACATTCAATTTTTAAATGATGAAGACCTAATGTGATGAGTAATTACTTACTAAATATCAGAGAAACCCTTAATGTTGTTTGAAAAACATCTAATAAATAAAATTAGTTCAACTGCAGGTTTAATTATAATAGTTATGATAGTGGTAACAATAATTTATTTAATGCAATTCTAAATTTAAGAAATCCAGTTGAACAACCTGCATCGTTCATCTCTCCTTTAATTGTTGCTCACAGACTGGATGGTATTATATATTGTAGGAAAATGTCTAATTATAAGAGCTGGGCTCTTTGTGCATTAATGGGCCTGTTCTAAAAGGCATGAAGTGGCCTCAACTGTCAAATCAATTGTGCGATTGCAGATAGTTGGTTTATGCTGCCTGGCTGTGATATTCTTGTACTGCATATGATTTTTTTTTTTTTTTTTTTGAAGCCATTATATTTATAACGTTCATTATATGATTAATACTGTAGTTCTGTATCCAGTTTAAGGGGTTAAATCTTATTTTCTGTCTCTTCAGCGCTCCCTCCAAACAAAAGGCAAGCTTTGAATGGCACGTGCTCCCGGGCATCAGTCATCTGTTGCCTAGCAACCAACACAACAGAAAAGCACCTGTGGCTCTGAATAGAAGCCTGTAGTTCCCCCCACGTCCACGAATTAGTCTGGAGGTGGAACAAAAAAAAAAAATAAGAATAAATAAATAAATGAATTAAAAAATAGATCAATAATCCTCACTGGTATATAAGTAAAAGATAATTTAAATACTTTGTCTGCTCAAGATGATTCTCCTTCATGGAGCAGGTTTTGATGCTTCTGCAGGCCTAAAAGTACAATATTCCCATTGAACAGACATCTTATCATTTAAAACAATATTAATCATACGGACTGTTCTACTATTTTGCTGTTTAATACGAGTATTAGAAAATGAATCATGCAGTTATTATATGCAATTTGGACAATGTACTCTCAGTCACACTTGAGAAAAAAAAATAACAAAATAAAAATTTGGTTTTAGTTAAATTAAAAACAAAACACGCTGTTGTGCAGTCATGTCTTACCAATAATAAATTGTTAAAAATAATTGGGCAAAACGCATAATAATAAAATTAACAAAAAGACACCCGTTTTGATTATTGAAGATTTTGTTTTTCTTTTTTTTTTTAGTTTTATGTAGTGTAAACTGTAATTTTATTTTAAACTGTAATGTAAAAATAAAATATTTGAAGAGGCCTCGCCTTGTGGGGGAAATTATGACCAAGTTTATTTTTTAAACATCTTATACTAAACCTAAATTTGACATAAACGTGTAGAATTAAAATCTAAAATAGTTAGCTATCTTAACTGGCACCGTTTTTTGGCATATTTATTTTTCAGCTTCACCAAATCTGTTTGACAGTCATTTTAAGGTCTCGCGCTCGACGTCATCGTCCCTGTATGCAAATCACGTCCTGCGCTCGAGCCTCACCATTGGTCGCCTCGTGCTCATTTAGCTGCTGTCAGAGCGCGAGACCCGGTGCGCGTTAACTTTCCAGCTGCAACCTAAGAGTCAAACTGTCTCGTTCTTTCGCCGACGGATGACAGAGCGAAAGGGAGATAAGAGAGGAGGGGAAAAAAAAACAGGGCGAAAAGTTGAAGAGGATCTGAACCCGAGCCTCGCGCCTCCTTTTTATCTGTTCCCCGGAGGAGCAGCCTGAATGTTCGTGCGCACGTGAGTCGGCGGAGCTCAGGTGAATGTTCAGTATGATGATGGAGACGGACCTGCACTCCCCCGTGCTGCCCCAGACCAACCCGTCCCACCCGGGGGGACACGCTGGGGGAGGAGGCGGCGGCAAAGTCCCGCAGGAAAGAATCAAGAGACCCATGAACGCCTTCATGGTGTGGTCCCGGGGCCAGCGGAGGAAGATGGCCCAGGAGAACCCCAAGATGCACAACTCCGAGATCAGCAAGCGGCTGGGCGCCGAGTGGAAGGTGATGACGGAGGCGGAGAAGAGGCCGTTCATCGACGAGGCCAAGCGGCTCCGGGCCATGCACATGAAGGAACACCCGGACTACAAGTACCGGCCGCGCCGGAAGACCAAGACGCTCCTGAAGAAGGACAAGTACTCTCTGGCCGGCGGGCTGCTCGGCTCCTCCGCGGCCGTCGGGATGAGCGGCCAGCGGCTGGAGAGCCCCGGCGGGGGCCTCGTGGGGGCCAACACGGGCTACGCTGCGCACGTGAACGGCTGGGCGAACGGCGCGTATTCCGGCCAGGTGGCGGCGGCGGCGGCTCACGCAATCATGCAGGAAGCGCAGCTGGCGTACACGCAACACCCGGGCAACGGGGCGCACTCGCACCACCCCCCGCACCATCACCCGCACCACCACCACCCGCACAACCCGCAGCCCGTGCACAGGTACGACATGAGCGCGCTCTCTTACAGCCCCATCTCGAACTCTCAGAGCTACATGAGCGCGTCCCCTCCGGGCTACGGCGGGATCACCGGCTACACCCACCAGCACCAGAGCTCCCCGGTGTCCGGAGCCATAGGCGGGACTCTGGGCTCGCTGGTGAAGTCTGAGCCCAGCGTCAGCCCCCCGGTGTCCACGGCGCGCGCACCTCCGCCGCCGTGCTCCACGGGGGACCTGCGGGACATGATCAGCATGTACCTGCCGGGCGGGGATCCGGCGGGAGGAGACTCGGCGTCCGTGCAGGGCAGACTGCACGTGCTGCACCCGCAGTACTACCAGAGCAGCGGCTCGGCTCCGGTCAATGGCACCGTCCCGCTGACCCACATCTGACTGTGTAAATGTAACCGACCGAATGTTTGCTGCTGACGTGTAAATTAAAGGCCATAAAAATGCAATTACGCTGAACAGACTCTGATTTGAATTTAGTTTCACTGATGGAGCTCATGGAAAGCACATCCCGTTTGTTTTTTTTGCTCTCTGGAACGGAGCATGCCAACTTCTGATGCGATTTAATTTATAATCCGTGAAGGCTGGTGCATTTTTGTGAAGGTTATTTTCCCGTTTTTTTTTTTTTTTTTTTTTTTTTTTTCCCCTGTGGATTTGAAGGCCCCAGTTGTGTGAAGGAAGAACGTGTGGAGATTTTTTTTTCCTTAAAAAAGAAAAAAGTTTTAAAGTTGCGATGAAATTTAATTCACGGTTTTAATGCTTGTAAACGTCTAACTCGGTGTAAATTGTTTTTGTTGTTGTAAAATCTTTACATTTTGAATAAATAGGCCTACTGAAAACAATTTTATGCAATTGTAAATAATTGACAAAATAAATGCTCCAATTTTCAGGCAAGAAAAAAAATTGACATAAATAAATTTTTCAGAATCTATTTTGGAGAAACTGTTAATTTTTTAATTTATTTTTTTGACAAACGTTTGAATTTCAGTTGCCTATCAATTGTTACTAATTTATTTTTCATGTTTTCTCCAGTTATTTTTACCATTTAAAAGTGGTGAAACTGATCGCTTGCAATACTTAGAAGTTTTATTCATTTATTTATTTTTCTGAAACAGTTATTTTTGTCTGAATTGTAAAGGAGGTAGAATAAATTGATCAAACCCACTAAATTGCTTATAATGATAACCAAATTTGGTCGTTCATTTCATGACCGTAAATTTGTTAGATTACACTGAGATGGATGTCACAATGGAAATTGTTTAGGTTTTTTGTTTGTTTGTTTCAAAGAATGAAGTAGTGAACAATTCTCCCAGATATAACAATAAATTGTTGTATAAGTGATTTTTTTTTTATTTATTTATCTCTGTTTGTTCCACTAAACCCATACTGTTAAATAATCTTAAATATCAGCAGCATTTTCAAATATAAAATTGCATATTTTGCCATTTGGTAGCTTATTAATTTTACTTAATAAAATGTCCGGTCTGTTAATCACATACTAGATACCTGGCATTTCTCTAAAAATATTACCATTTTATTTATTTATTTCAGTTGTTACTTTGTAATAAGATAAAAAAAAAAAAAAAATAACCTGCAACATGCTTTAGTGTAGGCTGTGAATTATTTATTTATTTATTCATTTTAAACTGATAATGATAATGGGCACACAAACCTTGTCTTGGGTCTAGACTTTCATCTCACGTTAAATATTCATTTCTGACATATTGTTTGCGTTGTAAAAATTCAGTTTGACCATTTTTCAGCAGATAAATAACCTTTCTGTAAACTGCATTGTGTAATTATAGCAGCTCTTTAATTTTTGAATTCCTTAATCATTTCTGCTTCCTATTTGGCCATCCTGATAAGAACTGAAGTCGGACTTTGTCTTCTGGTTCTGTTGCTTGTAATCTTGTTCTCAAGGGCAAAGCCAAGTTTAACTTTTTTTTTTTGTCATGTTCTTCAGGGTCATGACCTCAGTAATCTTGATCTCAAGCAACAGTAAATCTGAGAGTATCCAGTGCCCAGCGCCCTTCGCTGGCTCCACTTCAGCATGGTCCACCTGCAGCCCTCACCCCACTTCTTTAAATCTGGAGCCCAGTCATCCACCGCCACCCCCTGAATTCTAAAGTTTTTCTGCTTGTTAAATGGTTTCCTTCTTGAAGTTTGATGGCTGAATCATTGGTGGCCCTGAGGTGGAATGAATGAGCAGCGGAGGAGGAGGACAAGGGGGGGTGCAGAGGTTTTTGTGTTGTTGGAGAAAAGGGGATTAGTCCTGGTTTAAGGTGGGGGCAGCCCGGGGGTCACTCTGACAAAAGGCCCAGCAAACAACACCCCTGTATTTATTATCAAACTAAATCCTACTGCGAATTTACTTTAAAACAAGATGGAAATCTGATGTAAATGAGGTAGTTTACCTGAAATAAAGCAGAACTCTCAGAATTTAGTGTAATTACTGTTATTTAGCTCAGAATAAGGAAATTTATAGTATAAGTTTTTATGTTTAATTTACAGTAATTTGAGGTGGTTTACATACATCTTCAACCGTATCCAGGATCAGGTCGCAAGGGTGGTTTATATATTAATCATATTCTGTTTTCTCTTACAAATATAATAATATAATTTCCAAGCAATTCAATATTTATAGGCATGCTTTACTGAGTAACTTTTTATATGTATAGCACAAACAGAATCCACAGTTTTGCTGAGCAGCACAATTATAGTAAATGATAACTATGGATTAAATATATTTTACATGCTTGAACTCTTTTGCTCAGACTTCAAATCAGACTTTAGTTAAAAAAAAAAAAAAATTCTGAAAACCACATTCCTTGAGAGGTGGGGATTATTTCTCAAACTTTATTGTGTGTGTGTGTGTGTGTGTGTGTGTGTGTGTGTGTGTGTGTGTGTGTGTGTGTGTGTGTGTGTGTGTGTGTGCGTGCATGTGTGTGTGTGTGTGTTTGAGTATTATCTTGATTTCATTAAAGGCTGAAAATAAGTTTTAAAGATTGTTTTTGAATGGCTCTGCAAGAAAAATGGATTTGGAAAAATACATTTTATTCGAGCCTGTTCCCTGCTGGTTACATTAGCATAAAAGCATATAACTCTTTTTAAGGTGATTATTTACTCAGTATGATTAGGTATTAGTAGAAATATTTGTCCTGAATACTGCAAAATCTGTCTGCTGGATCTTCAGTTTCCATCAACTCCAAAGTTGCAAGATTAATAATGGGCTCACTTCACCTTTTGATTCCTGCACATCATACGTTCCACACCTGTCCCAAGGAGAAGCAGTTCATTAAACCTTGTGGCATGAGAAGTTTTCAGTTTCAATTTATTTTCATTTATATAGCTCCAAATCACAACAAAGTTGCCTCCAGGGGCTTCACACAAGTAATGTCTAACCTTACCAGAGAAGTTTTCATTTTTAAATATTAGTTGGCAGGGGTGGTGGTAGGGGTGGTGGTCAAGTGGTTAGTGCACTTGGTTTCGGTGCGGCAGGTTCCCCGTTCAAATCCCACCCCTGCCACATTTCTCCATGTAATGTGGAGTTGTGTCAATTCAACATGCAGATCTACCTTGGATTTGCTGTGGCGACCCCGAGTACAAACAAGGGAGCAGCCGAAGGGTCTTACTTTTAAATAATATTAGTTAAGGTTAGGGTTAGTTAATATCAACTGTAACTGCAAAGGTCTTGGAGGAGACTGACACGAAATCATCAGAAATAATTATCAGGTTTTATGGAATATTGCTTTAAAAACTTGTATGATTTATTTACCTAATTTACATTACAATGTAAGTGCTGAGTTATTACTGTATCCAGATAACATTTGTTGTGGAATTGGAACTATCTCACCACAAATTCACCGTATATGAATTTGGTCCAGGATGCCTCCAAGGTTGAGCAGTGAGGCTTTTGTCCATGTGGTCATACCCCTACACCCACCCATGTGCATGTTTTCATCCCACTCCTCATCTTCTCTTTGGCGGACACCACTGCAGCATAACCCTGTGCACCCACGCCCCCATCCCGCATGCTCCCAATGTCCTAAACGTGGCTAATCGGCATCAGTTTATCATGCCTCTGCATATTTCCCTCCCTTTCCTCCTATAAAAACCCTCACCTCCGATGTTGGACCCGGTTCTGTCATGGGAGATTACGGGGGACCGATTGCGCAAGACGGAATGTGGCGCGAAGAGATTAAGCCGGGATGCAATAGAAAATAGCATTGGGGCCAACGGTTTCTTCGCGAGGGGCCTTATCGTGCAATTACACGTTGACACGTTTTAACCATTTTTCAGCCTCTTAATCCGAGGGCCCCCTCCTCCCCTTCCCTTTTCCAAAAGAAGACCTATTGGTGCGGAGGGAGCCTCAGCTGCTCTCCATTTCTCTCCGACTCTCTCATCACTCTGCTTATTTTCCACTTTTTTGTCTTTCCTTAACACTTTCTAAACATTTCAAAACCTTACACAGAAAAAAAAAAATCTACAAATTTATAATGAAATTAGGAGAGATGATAGTAGTAGAAACCTCACTGGGATAAGCAACATAATGTATTGGAAGTGCAGTAATCTTTATAAAGCAAATTAACAAAAGCAGTGTGATTCCATAGAACTATTTAAACAAGAGTATTTCTCAAAGTCAAAGTGCATCAACAGGGAGGAAGAAAGACGCAAAGGCTGGACATTGTTATATTCAATACTGACATATATTTCTATTTTAGTTGAAATATTTGCATTATCTTGGGCATAACGAAATCACTTGGTTGAAATTTGATCCTTGGCATAATGGAAGTTGCTGAGGTTCTTGTGTTATTAAACTGGAGCAATTGTGTGATGTGTGCGTAAGCTCATCCTAGCTGTTGTGTGTGTGTGTGTGTAAAATGCACAGGCTTGTATTATTTGCTTTGGTGATCAAATATCATTGATTTCTACGAAACTCAACTAGACTTCCAAAGCACCGCAAATTGTACGAGGCCCTACGAAGACCAATTCTGGTTCATGTCCGGATGAAGTTCAGTAAGTATTAATTAGGGCAACCATCCCCAAACTTAAGAACACCGGGGGGGGGCACTTTGAAACCTGAAAACTATCTGCTCCCCCCAAACTCTTTAATCGCTATTTTGATTGACACATGAGACTAAGAAGTATATATACAATATGTTAAACTAGGTCAGTTAAATGAGGAATAACATAGTTAATTTCATGGCTTTGTTTCATTACTCTTGTTTACCTTTTAAAAATAACTACTTTTTAAAGGTAATTTTAAACATTTCATTTAAACAAAACTGAAAATCAATCAATCAATCAATCAGTTTTTTTCTATAGCGCCAAATCACAACAAACAGTTGCCCCAAGGCGCTTTATATTGTAAGGCAAGGCCATACAATAACTATGTAAAACCCCAACGGTCAAAACGACCCCCTGTGAGCAAGCACTTGGCTACAGTGGGAAGGAAAAACTCCCTTTTAACAGGAAGAAACCTCCAGCAGAACCAGGCTCAGGGAGGGGCAGTCTTCTGCTGGGACTGGTTGGGGGCTGAGGGAGAGAACCAGGAAAAAGACATGCTGTGGAGGGGAGCAGAGATCGATCACTAATGATTAAAAGCAGAGTGGTGCATACAGAGCAAAAAGAGAAAGAAACAGTGCATCATGGGAACCCCCAGGCAGTCTACATCTATAGCAGCATAACTAAGGGATGGTTCAGGGTCACCTGATCCAGCCCTAACTATAAGCTTTAGCAAAAAGGAAAGTTTTAAGCCTAATCTTAAAAGTAGAGAGGGTGTCTGTCTCCCTGATCAAAGGAGTTTATTACCTACTTACTTTAAATTACCACACGTGGGTCATGAGAGGTATCTTCATGGTCTATCAGGGGCTGTGACTCGCCCACAATACCTTTGCAGCCTTTCAGGGGGCTGCAGCCTACACTTTGAAAACCTCTAAATTAGGGTCTTGAGTCTTCTGTCTTCTCTGTAAATTAGAGGACCCACACTGTTGTAAGGGTCTTCATTTGTATTTGTTGTAAAAAAAACAAAAAACAAAACAAAACATTTGTCTCAGGATTTGGACACTTCTACACTCTAAGAAATGAAACACAGGTTTTAAATGTAATTAATACTATTATTTTCAATATACTTGCAATTGTTAATTTTACGGATTTAAGTAATAATATTTCATTTGATTTAATTAATTTCAACTACAATATTGTTTTGCACTTAATTGACAATGTTATGTGGAAAACGTTGTCTTAACTTTATCAATGAAATTCAACATTTTATTTCTTATAGTGTATAGAGTTGAATGCAGATATTCACATCTCATCCTTACTGCTGGTGTGCTGTATTTGCTTTATTCTTCATTTGTACACAAATCACATGTATTCCCACGATGCATTTCATGTAGTCTCATATGAAAAGTAAAGCAGAATATTTTGTACCTCTTCCTATCAATTCTGTGCACATCTTGGATGGCAACCTTGGATGGTTGAATTCATTCATTCATTCATTCATTCATTCATTCATTCATTCATTCATTCAACCACCCAGCAACACAAGTGGTCCCGCCCCACCTGTTAATGTAACCATATATCTGCTCTAGCCAGGTAACAGGTGAGTATCCCCTTGGCTTTCTCTAGCTGTTGGGGGTCCTCAACACCAAGGGACCTGCATGCTGGATCATACCCTCAAAAAAGGAGTTAGATATCTCCTAGCTGATGTCCCTCACAATTAAAGCGATACTCCTCATGTAAAACCCTAAGTAACCCTTTGTTTGACACAGTCATTCCAATGATACGTCAGGATCCGGTTAAGAGACAGAATAGCAAAGACATTAAGTCAACCAAAGGTGATGACAAAATGTTTTTGGTACAAGGTCCCACCAAAGTATCTGCTGCACCTCTGGAATATCTTTTGTCAAATAAGCCGTTACTTAGGGAGACTCGGACGAGGAGTACTATAAGTATATAGCTCTGACATGTTGACCTGTGGTTCCCTTCCCAGAGCGTGATCCAGTGTGCAGGTGCCTCAGTATTGAGGAGCCCAGAAACTGAAAAACAGCAAAGGGTCGCCCACAATTCACCTGGCTGGAGCAAATATGTGGCTGCTTTAGAGAGTTGTCTACCTGGTTGTGATGCCTTTTGAACCCAGATGGTTCCATAGTGTGGTCACAAGGCATCGGCGCACCTGTTTTCATCACATTATGAAAGTCACAAGTGCACGGCAAAGACACGTGCCATTCGCATGGCATAAAGTACACATTTTCACCACATGATGTTCTCTAATAAACTTAAATTTGTGTCTGTAGAGTGGATGTGTGTTTTGGTGCAGGAGACTTCCAGGCCAAGCTCTTGTTTAAAACTCTGTGTTAGCAGAAAATGTCCGTAATATATTCCCACCTACTTAAATTTAAGTGCTCAGAGGCAGAGAATCCAAAGTTTTGACACATTTTAACCATGAAAGCATAGCAAATAAGTTAATTCTGCTTTAGTCACGCTAAATGTAAAACTTAAATGAACTCTGATTATTCCCCAGACTTTAATAACATGCCATTGAGGGTTTTTTTTTTTTTTTTTCATAGTCCCCAGGCATCAAACAGACTGCATGGTGCGTTGTTGTGCCATGTTTCTCAATTCAATTAGAGCCTTTCATGACAATCAATTAGGGAGTGCCCCATGGATCTCCCCGGGGGCCTATAATCATCACACACCGTCTGCTCAGACAGGCACTGGAGAGTCCCACATGACTTGTGAGGATGCTTCTGTGCATCACTGGGAACCATGATGACAGTATATGAGTATTTCTGTTGTGCTAAATCTTAATTTTTCTTTCTTAAATTTTACTTGTCTGCAATTTTCAAGCACTTTACCTGGAAGAGACTGAAGTTTTAATGTCAGTTTGTCTTTTTCATTCCTGGTAAATCTTACTAGAGGGAGCTTAGATTGTTTTTTTGATGCAACATCCCGTCAAATGTGGAGACATGGAGTCTCATTCCAATTACTTCAAGGCAGCTACAAACTCCTTTTTTTATTTAATTTTCTGGAACTTGGATTAAAAGGTTACTTACCATTATGGTGAAGCACATATCCTCTGTACACTGTAATCTTGGCATGTTGGTGTTTTATAAGCAATAACACGGCCAGACCAGGCCAGAGTTTGGTGAGCCTGAAAATGCTGTAACCGTGCCATCCACCTTTTACAAATCTAAACCACTCCACATATCCTTATTTATTTTCAATGAATGAAATATATATAATAAAATAGAGGGGGGGGGGGGTTTGGGAGGATTTTTGTCCTTTATACATGCTATTTCAAATGTTAAATATTCTTCCATTTCAATTAAATTTATAAATATAGCGCCAAATCACAACAAAGTTGCCTCAAGGCGCTTCACACAAGTAAGGTGTAATCTTACCAACCCCCAGAGCAAGTACACAGGTGACAGCTGTAAGGAAAAACTCCCTCTCATGATTTGAGGAAGAAACCTCAAGCAGACCAGACTCAAAGGGGTGACCCTCTGATTGGGCCATGCTATTGACACAATTGACAATATGAATATACAGGAAATTTTGGGAAATTTTGCTGGTGGGCAGGAGGCCAGTAGAAGAAGATACCCACTCCTATCTCTGAATGGAGCTGCACCTCAATCAGAGAGGGAAAAAAAAAAACAGGCATTGAAAGACAACAAATACAGTATAATTTGTCAGCAATTAAGCAACAAGAAAAACAGAAGAAATACTATGTGATTGCCGGCCACCAGCCCTAAGCTTCACTAAAAGACCCAGACTTTAGATAAAGTTGAGGCCACGGCCCGCTCTGTTTCCTAGTAACATTAATTTAAAAGGGTAGAATGCATAGTAACATACTATGCCAGTATGCTAGCCATACAAAAGGGACAATAAATGCGTGTTAAGGCTGGACTTGAAAGTCTCTACAGAATCTGACTGTTTTATTGACACAGGGAGATCGTTCCACAAAGCAGGTGCATGATAAGAGAAAGCTCTGTGAACTGCAGACTTTTTATTCTCTAGGGACACAAAGTAGTCCTGCACTCTGAGAACGCAGAGCCCGAGCCGGTACATAGGGTTGAAGTAGGTCATCTAAGTAGGGAGGTGCCAGTTCGTGAACAGCTTTATAATTTAGTAACAGAACCTTAACATCTGTTCTCACAAAAACAGGAAGCCAGTGAAGAGATGGCAGAATGGGTGTAATGTGGTCAAACTTTCCGTTTCCTGTCACAAGTCTGGCTGCAGCATTTTGAACCAATTGGAGATCCCTAATGCTGGACTGCGGTAAACCAAAAAACAGAACATTGCAGTAGTCCAATCTAGAAGAGACAAACGCATGAATCAGGATCTCTGCATCAGCTGGATAGGACGAATCTTTGCTATATTACGCAGGTGGAAGAAAGCAGTCCTCATAATATCTCTAATGTGGAGGTCAAAGGACAATGTAGGATCAGAAATTGTCCCATGTCAGGCTCGATAGGCAGGATGGGCCGGACGCAAATGCACAACGCTGGGACACAGTTTAGAGGAGACGAAAAGTTTACTTGGTGAACAAGCTGGGGTTGGTACAACAAAAAGGCAGTCCAAACAAAGCAACAAGATCAGAAACATCAAGCGAGTAAGCGTGGTCCGAGTACACAGGCAGGAAGTCAAAAAACCAATGAGGCAACAAAACAAGGCTAGAGTACAAGAACAAGGCTGGAAGCGAAGGCACAAGGCACAATGATCTGGTGAAGGACAGAGACAAACTGTGAGGCTTATAAAGCACCCAGGTGATTAATAGCAAACTCAGAACAGGTGTGTGGAGAAAGTCCCGGAACCGGGGTGTGGCAAGACAGAGCGAGACACCCACCAAAGAATGAGGAGAGAAAGGCAAGAAACAACCAGACAGCGAAAACCCAAGCAGAAAGATAGAGCAGAGACATTGCAAGAGATAGATGGAACACCAACAACCACCCAGAAAACCAAGAACCTGACAGTACCCCCTCCCCAAAGGCCGGCTCCCGACGGCCCAGGAGCAGAAGGGTGAGAAGCATGAAAGTCACGCACAAGACCAGGGTCCAAAATAAACCGGGAGGGAATCCACAACTGCTCCTCGGGGCCATAACCCTCCCAGTCCACCAAGTACTGAAGGCCGCGGCCCCGGCGCTGGGAACCCAGGAGGCGACGCACAGTAAAGGCGGGCCCCTCCCCACAAACCGGGTGGGAGGAAGGGGAACGGCCGGTGGGCACAACGGGCTGGAACGGAACAGTTTAAGAAGGCTAACATGAAAAGTGGGGTGGACCTTCAGAGACCTAGGAAGACGGAGACGCACAGAGACCGGATTGATGAGCTTAGCAATCGGGAATGGTCCAACGAACCTGGGAGCCATTTTTCGCGGCACACCACGAAGCGACAGATGCCGCGTGGACAGCCAGACCTGCTGCCCCGGAATGTAAGAGGGCGCTGCGGAACGTCTGCGATCTGCCGCCGCTTTGTAACTTTTGGAGGACCGCAAAAGAGCCCTCTGGGCCTGATCTCGGGTCCATCGGCACCGCATGACCAAACTCAGAGCAGAAGGAACCGAGGAGCACAAATCAGTAGACATGAACAGAGACGGTTGATGACCAAAGACGACATGGAATGGAGAAAACCCAGAGGAAGCAGTGGGTAAGCAATTATGAGCCAGTTCAACCAGGGTAATTGAGTGGACCAGGAGGCGGGAAACTGGGAGGACAAAGCAGCCCTTTCTCCAATTCTTGATTTAGGCGTTCAGTTTGACCATTAGCTTGAGGATGGTAACCCGAAGTAAGACTAGAAGAGACCCCGAGAAGCCAGCAGAATTCCCTCCAGAAATGTGAAACGAACTGGGGACCCCGGTCCGACACTTTGTCCTGAGGCAAACCATGCAGCTTGAAGACATGCACCAACAACGCTTCAGCAGTTTCTTTAGCAGTTGGGAGCTTTGGTAACGGTATGAAATGAACCATTTTAGATAAACGATCAACCACCATCATGAACACAGAGTTGCCCCTGGAGGGCGGTAAACCAGTCACAAAGTCCACTGAGATGTGAGTCCATGGCTGAACAGGAATGTGTAGAAGCAACAGAGCACCTGCAGGAGGACGGGTAGAAGTCTTATGCATAGCACAAACAGAACAGGCATTCACATATTCTTTGACATCCGACAGCATCTTTGGCCACCAAAACCATTGGGAGAGAATATACATTGTTCTACGGGCACTTGGGTGGCACGAAAAGCGACTATCATGTCCCCATTGAATGACCTCCCCCCTGAGAGATGTAGGAATGAATAATTTGCCGTTCGGGCACCCTGGAGGAACAGGAGTGTTTCCTACTACGGACCTGATCTTAGATTCAATATTCCAGGTTAAGGCAGACACGAAACACTTGGTCGGCAAAATCAATTTGGGAATGGAAGTGGACACAGCTGAATCATATAAGCGAGAGAGCGCGTCAGGCTTGCCATTTTTGGACCCCGGTTGGCAAGACAGTATAAAGTTAAATCAGCTGAAAAAGATGGCCCACCGAGCCTGACGTGCGTTTAGACGCTTAGCGATGCGAAGATACGCCAGATTCTTATGGTCTGTCCAAACCAAAAACGGCAACTGTACCCCCTCCAACCAGTGACGCCACTCCTCCATTGCCGCTTTGACTGCCAGCAGTTCGTGATTGCCAATGCTGTAATTGCGTTCAGCGGCAGTGAGTTTCTTGGAAAGGAACGCACAAGGGTGCAACTTGTTATCATTGGATCCCATTTGGGAGAGTACTGCCCCAATCCCAACATCGGAAGCATCCACTTCGACTACGAACTGCCGGGCTGGGTCAGGAAGGAGCAGCATGGGGGCCATTGTGAAACATTTCTTTAGGGACTGAAATGCTTTATCGCATTCGGGAGTCCACACAAATGAGCGGAGTGTGGATGTGACATGGTGAAGCGGAGCTGCAATTGTACTGAAATTGCGGAGGAATTTGCGATAGAAGTTAGCAAAACCAAGGAACCGTTGAACGTCCTTGCGACATTTAGGAACCGGCCACTCACGAACTGCGGCCACCTTAGTCGGATCCATCTGGATCTGTCCTTCAGAAATCACAAAACCTAAAAAAGACACCGTGGAGCAGTGGAATTCACATTTTTCTGCTTTAACATATAGATTATTGCGTAAAAGGGTTAGGAGGAAGGAACGTACTTGTTGAATATGGGTCTTCAGATCGGGGGAGTAGATCAGTATATCGTCAAGGTAAATGAAAGCGCATTTGTTAAGGAATTCTTGCAACATGTCATTTACTAGATTTTGGAAAACAGCTGGAGCATTAGTGAGACCAAACAGCATTACCAGATATTCGTAATGACCGGTGGGTGTGTTGAAAGCAGTTTTCCATTCATCACCAGCGCGAATGCGAACCAGATGATAGTGTTATGTGTCGGACGCAGCTCGGAGAACCGACCAGCGTTTGAAGGACCCAGTATGAAATAAGCAGAGCACGGTACAAAGGCTAACTGAATTTAATACATAACAGTGATCATAATAATAATAAAAGGTGCGGTCTGGCGTGGTGCGCTCCCAGCAGCGCTAATGGTCCGGAGCCAGAAGCTGTTTCGGACCCAAGGACCCCGCCGACACCCCCCAGGTGGCCGCAACAACCGAGTCTGTGAAAGAAGGAACCATTATGTGAGTCCACACTCTACACACAGAACACTTAAAGGTGTACAAACAGCAAACACTTCCTGGCTTGATTACTGATCAGCTTCCAACCTGCAGGCATGGAACATCCCGTTCACAAATCACCACCGCAGTGGAAGCTGATACATGACTAACATACAGCTCAATACAATAAGGTGTGAGGGACACCACATTTACTGACTGTATAACTGTTAGTCACAAAATCCAACGTACCTCAGGAAGTGTGCTGACGAGCGTGAGACCTCACCCTCTCCTCTTTCACAGACCGTGCATCAAACCTGGACATTCTCAGCGTCCGCTGCTGATGAGATGGCTCCCAAGACGACGATCTCACCCGTCTGGTCACAAGGTCGAGTCTCTGGCAAATGCACACTGTGCACTTCAGTCTTAAATGCCAACATACTCCAATCCCTCCAGATGCACCTCAGCTGTGAGTCCTGACGAGTCGCAGGTGATCAGGGTGAAGTCCTAACAGCCTCAGCAACACAGCCACTCAGTCCCAAATGCATGCCACCTGGGAGGAAACACAAAAGGCAAACAAACCAGCAGCCAGGCCCCCCCAGCCATACAACAGATAGGCGTTCCGTAAGTCCAATTTGGTGAATATCATGGCTCCCTCCAACAGCTCAAAAGCGGATGAAATAAGTGGCAAAGGATATCGGTTCTTTATCGTGACATCGTTCAGGCCTCAATAATCAATACAGGGATGGAGTGATTTATCTTTCTTTTCTACGAAGAAAAATCCGGCCGTGAGTGATTCTTGGATATATGTATTCATGGCTTTGCGCTCAGGCGCAGATAGAGAAAATAACTTCCCCCTTGGAGGGGTGGCCCCTGGAAGCAGATCTATGGGACAATTGTACTCACGGTGTGGTGGGAGTGACTTGGCTTTAACTTTACAGAACACGTCGGCAAGATCATGGTAACACACAGGAACTCCCTCTAGATCCGAACTATCTACACCAGAGGTACTGACTGGCTTAGTTAGGCAGGCATTATTACAAGCAGGACCCCAGGACTCAATCTCCCCGTGAGACCAGTCCAAACAGGGCTTGTGGCGTTGTAACCAGGGGTGCCCCAGAATTACCGGGTGAGTCATTTTGTCGAAAATGTGGAAACTGATGTTTTCAAAATGGTTCTTAGGAATGGTCATACCAACTGATTGAGTTTGGAACCTGATTTGACCTAATGGGCTACCGTTCACTGCATGCACCACCAGAGGACGTGGCAGCCGATACAACTTAAGATGAAGGGACCTGGCAAGAGATGACAACATCAAATTAGAATCAGCACCAGAATCAATAAACACTGGGCAGACTTGAGTGGATGAATCAGACTTTAGCTCAGCATTAATCACATTCTGTGAAGAGGAAGTAATAGAACTTTGACTCACCCGCACTACCGTTTTTGGCCGCACCGGGGCACCCCTGACTGGACAATGAAGAAGTATATGACCAGGTTGTCCACAATAGATGCAGAGTCCCTCCACACGGCGGCGCTCCTTCTCTTGGTCGGTGAGGCGGGCCCACCCCACCTGCATGGGCTCCTCGGTGGAAGTGGAGGGGAGGACGCTCGGATGACTGGAAGTGGGCGGCCGGACAAAGGAATGAATGGGAGGAGGACGTTCATGGCGTGGATGGTCCGACAGGCGACGGTCCGTGCGGATGACCAGGGCTATGAGATCATCCAGATCTTCAGGCAGATCCACTGCGATCAGCTGACTTTGGATTCTTTGGTTCAATCCCCGGAAAAATACGTCTTGGAGTGCCGCAGGATTCCAATCACTCTTCGCAGCCAGAATGCGGAAGTCAATAGCGTAGTCGGCCGCGCGGCAATTGCCTTGCCTCAGCCTCATCAGCTCACGTGTCGCTTCTCGACCTGGGGAAGAGTGCTGAAAAACCTGCTGGAGAGATTTGGTGAATGCAGCCAGGGAGGAACAAGACGGTGAATCTCGGCTCCATTCAGCTGTGGCCCACGCTGCTGCCCGTCCGGTCAGGTGAGTGATGACGAATGCTATCTTCGACCGCTCGGTCGGAAACATTGGCGCCATCAGTTCAAAATGTAGTTCGCATTGGGTTATGAATGGTTTGATGTCTCCTGACTCACCAGAGAATCGTTCAGGTCGCAAACCTCAGGTACCGATACGGGGACCGGTGGGGCAGCTAACGACGTCGGAATTGGAGTGACACTGGGAGTCGTACCGGTATTAGCTTGATGTTTCACAGCTACTAGGAGTTGCTCCATCTGAGCGCTCACCGAGTCCATAAAGGTGTCTTACCGCTTTGCCAGCTCCCTGAGTTCAGTGTTCAAAGTGGTTAGCTGGTCCTCCTGTTGCGCTAGTTGCTGGCTATGGTGGCGTACCGCCCGCTGGAAGGGGACAGCGTTTGCTGCGTCCATGGTTGGCCAGATCGTTTTGTCAGGCTCGATAGGCAGGATGGGCTGGATGCAAATGCACAACGCTGGAACACAGTTTAGAGGAGACGATAAGTTTACTTGGTGAACAAGCTGGGGTCAGTACACAAAAAGGCAGTCCAAACAAAGCAACAGGATCAGAAACATCAAGCAACTAAGCGTGGTCTGAGTACACAGGCAGGAAGTCAAAAAACCAATGAGGCAACAAAACAAGGCTAGAGTACAAGAACAAGGCTGGAAGCGAAGGCACAAGGCACAAAGATCTGGCAAAGGACAGAGACAAACTGTGAGGCTTATAAAGCACCCAGGTGATTAATAGCAAACTCAGAACAGGTGTGTGGAGAAAGTCCCAGAACCGGGTTGTGGCCAGACAGAGAGAGACACCCACCAAAGGACCAGGAGAGAAAGGCAAGAAACAACCAGACAGCGAAAACCCAAGCAGAAAGATAGAGCAGAGACAGGGCAAGAGATAGATGGAACACCAACAACCACCCAGAAAACCAAGAACCTGACATCCCAAGGTTCCTCACTTTGTCAGTGTGATGTTAAATTCAAAAAGTAATAATTTTGTCCTTTCTAATAGTGATCCTTTGATTTATTTAAAATAAATGTCACTTGCTTTGTGTTGATAAGAAACTTTCTTTGAAGGTTTTTTTGTTTGTTTTTACTAACAACCACAAGTAGGAAAAAACTTGGGATGGAATGGAAAATAACATTTTTAAAATCTGCAGTGATTCTTAGCTTTACTTTGAAGACAATATATGAACCAAAGATATTTCATGCTTTTTGTAGTCAGTGTCAATTCATTAGTTAATATGCATTCATTCCTGCAATACACTCCAAAAAAGTTGGGACGGAGGCAATTTAGCGCTTGTAATGAAGTGTGTGTGTATATATATATATATATATATATATATATATATATACGAGGTCTGTCCATAAAGTATAGGTCCTTTTTATTTTTTTCAAAAACTATATGGATTTCATTCATGTTTTTATGTCAGACATGCTTGAACCCTCGTGCGCATGCGTGAGTTTTTCCACGCCTGTCAGTGACGTCATTTGCCTGTGAGCACTCCTTGTGGGAGGAGTCGTCCAGCCCCTTGTCGGAATTCCTTTGTCTGAGAAGTTGCTGAGAGACTGGCGCTTTGTTTGATCAAAATTTTTTCTAAACCTGTGAGACACATCGAAGTGGACATGGTTCGAAAAATTAAGCTGGTTTTCAGTGAAAATTTTAACGGCTGATGAGAGATTTTGAGGTGACACTGTCGCTTTAAGGACTTCCCACAGTGCGAGACGTCGCGCAGCGCTCTCAGGCGGCGTCATCAGCCTGTTTCAAGCTTAAAACCTCCACATTTCAGGCTCTATTGATCCAGGACGTCGTGAGAGAACAGAGAAGTTTCAGAAGAAGTCAGTTTCAGCATTTTATCTGGATATTCCACTGTTAAAGGAGATTTTTTTAATGAAAGACGTGCGGACGGGTCCGCGCATCGGGACGCAGCCGACGTGGTGCGGCGGCACAGGAAAAACACCTCCGTGTTGATAACCATTTGTAAAATCCAGGCGGCTTTTGATGGCTTTCAGTGGAGTGAGTATATGAGAAATTGTTTAACAGCTGGACATGTTCCAACTTGTCCTTAAGGCTTCCAGCAGAGGTGTTTTTCCTGTGGCGGAGCGTCGCGGCGGCTGCGTCCCGACGCGCGGACCCATCCGCACGTATTTCATGAAAAAAATCTCCTTTAACAGTGGAATATCCGGATAAAATGCTGAAACCGACTTCTTCTGAAACTTCTCTGTTCTCTCACGACGTCCTGGATCAATAGAGCCAGAAATGTGGAGGTTTTAAGCTTGAAACAGGCTGATGACGCTGCCTGAGAGCGCTGCGCGACGTCTCGCACTGTGGGAAGTCCTTAAAGCGACAGTGTCACCTCAAAATCTCTCATCAGCCGTTAAAATTTTCACTGAAAACCAGCTTAATTTTACGAACCATGTCCACTTCGATGTGTCTCACAGGTTTAGAAAAAACTTTGATCAAACAAAGCGCCAGTCTCTCAGCAACTTCTCAAAGGAATTCCGACGAGGGGCCGGACGACTCCTCCCACAAGGAGTGCTCACAGGTGAATGACGTCACCGACAGGCGTGGAAAAACTCACGCATGCGCACGAGGGTTCAAGCATGTCTGACGTAAAAATATATGAATGAAATCCATATAGTTTTTGAAAAAAATTAAAAGGACCTATACTTTATGGACAGCCCTCGTGTATATATATATATATATATATATATATATATATATATATATATATACATGAGGGCTGTCGATTAAAAAATCTCCTTTAACAGTGGAATATCCGGATAAAATGCTGAAACCGACTTCTTCTGAAACTTCTCTGTTCTCTCACGACGTCCTGGATCAATAGAGCCTGAAATGTGGAGGATATATATATATATATATATATATACACGAGTATATACACAGTGAGGAAAATAAGTATTTGAACACCCTGCGGTTTTGCAAGTTCTCCCACTTAGAAATCATGGAGGGGTCTGAAATTTTCATTTAGGTGCATGTCCACTGTGAGAGACATAATCTAAAAAAAAAAAAAAAAAAAAATCCGGAAATCACAATGTATGATTTTTTTTTAATAATTTATTTGTATGTTACTTCTGCAAATAAGTATTTGATCCCCTACCAACCAGCAAGAATTCTGGCTCACACAGACCTGTTAATTTTTCTTTAAGAAGCCATCTTATTCTGCACTCTTTACCTGTATTAATTGCACCTGTTTGAACTTGTTACATGTATAAAGACACCTGTTCACACACTCAATCAATCACACTCCAACCTGTCCACCATAGCCAAGACCAAAGAGCTGTCTAAGGACACCAGGGACAAAACTATAGACCTGCACAAGGTTGGGATGGACTACAGGACAACAGGCAAGCAGCTTGGTAGAAGACAACAGTTATGATTATTTATTAGAAAGTGGAAGAAACACACAAGATGACTGTCAATCTCCCTCGGTCTGGGATTCCATGCAAGATCTCACTTTGTGGGGTAAGGATGATTCTGAGAAAGCTCAGAACTACACAGGAGGACCTGGTCAATGACCTGAAGAGAGCTGGGACCACAGTCACAAAGATTACATTAGTAACACATGATGCTGTCATGGTTTAAAATCCTGCAGGGCAGCAAGGTCCCCCTGCTCAAGCCAGCACATGTCCAGACCCGTTTGAAGTTCACCAGTGACCATCTGGATGATCCAGAGGAGGCATGGGAGAAGGTCATGTGGTCAGATGAGACCAGAATAGAGCTTTTTGGAATCAACTCCACTTACCATGTTTAGAGGATGAGAACAACCCCAAGAAAACCATCCCAACTGTGAAGCATGGGGGTGGAAACGTCATACTCTAGGGGTGTTCTTCTGCAAAGGGGACAGGACGACTGCACTGTATTGAAGGGAGGATGGATGGGGTCATGTATTGCGAGATTTTGGCAAACAACCTCCTTCCCTCAGTAACAGCATTGGGTCATGGCTGGGTCTTCCAGCATGACAATGACCCCAAACACACAGCCAGGGCAACTAAGGAGGGGCTCCGTAAGAAGCATTTCAAGGTCCTGGAGTGGCCTGGCCAGACTCCAGACCTGAACTCAATAGAAAATCTTTGGAGGGAGCTGAAACTCCTAACCTGAAAGATCCAGAGAAGATCTGTATAGAGGAGTGGACCAAAATCCCTGAATATTAATTTTCACAGGTGTTCAAATACTTATTTGCAGCATTAACATACAAATAAATTATTTAAAAACCATACATTGTGATTTCCGGATTTTTTTTTTTTTTAGATTATGTCTCTCACAGTGGACATGCACTTAAGATGAAAATTTCAGACCCCTCCATGATTTCTGTGTGGGAGAACTTGCAAAACTGCATGGTGTTTAAATACTTATTTTTCTCACTGTGTGTATATATATATATATATATATATAAATCAAGTGATGTCAACAGGTGATTGCAATTATAATTTCATAGAAAAGCAGTATTCATGAAAGGCTGTATTTGAGCGACAAAAATGGGCAGATGATCTCCAGTTTGTCAACAAATGTGAGAAAATTCAAATATTTAAACATTATGTTCCTCAAAGAAATATTGGAAAGTATTTATATGTTTCTACCAGAAAACTCAGCTGCTTGAAGAAAAGGAATTTATTATACAACTTGTTATAATGTACAATGTTCATTTTGGCCCATCCCCTGCAGCAGACAGGGACCAACTGGTGGCAGAGGCGGTGTCAGGCAGCAACTGCAAAACAGTAGGAAGTGAGTAAAAGATCCTTTAATGGTGAAGCCTGCACTGTATTGGTTCCCAGTGATGTTAATTTGAAGCAGCTGCTTTAGATTAAAGTGCACGGCTGGATTCAATTAGTTGAATCAGTAAGGAGCTGATTTTTGAGTCTTCTGCCAGAACAAATGCTACACTTAATTTCTCCCTCTGTTGTTGTTGTTGTTCATTCGGCTGCTCCCGGTTTTGTTCGGGGTTGCCACAGTGGATACAACCAGATCCGCATTGGTAATTGGCACAAGTTTTACGCTGGATCCCCTTCCTGACGCAACTCCAGTTTTACCTGGAGAAACACACACAGCCACTGGTGTTCCAAAGAGGTCTCCCATCCAAGTACTAACCAGATCCTGCTCTGCTTAGCTTCTGAGATCTGACACAGAGCAGACCGACTGCTCAGTGTGTAATTTCACTAAACAGCTGAAGACCAGTGATTTTCAGTCACTCAAACAGCACTGCTTCAAGAAGCATCATTCATCAATAGCTGATATAACCATATTAGTGAGGAAATAGTTTGGGAAACCTTTGGTAAGCTCTATACAGTAATATGGAGTTACAGTCACAAATGCCACTTAAAATTTTACTTTGCAAACAAGAAGCCTTATGTTAATCTAACCTTGTCCAGAAAAGGCTTCAACTTCACTGGGCTCAGAGGCATCTGGGTTTGACCATCACATGGCGACATGTATTATGGTCAGATGAATCAATATTCCAGATATTTTTTGTTGTTGTTTTACGAAAGGATCATTCACACTGTCAGTGCCCTTGGCAAAGGTAATTTACACTTCTGTGATTCAGCATTAAGGTAGAAAAGTGGCATAAATGTTTAGAGCAGCATATGCTGTCTTCAAGGTGGCATCTTTTCCGAGGACATCCATGCATTCTTCAATAAGACAATGCAAAACCACACTGTGCACAGTGTAGTCATGACCTGTCTTCTTCAGAGAATGTGTCAAGAATTTAGAAATGAAAAATGCAACAACAATGACCTCTGTTGCACACCTTACAACATTTTTGCTGGAAGAGTGGAACAAAATCGCACCTGAAATGCTTCTTTGCTTTGTATCCTCAATGTCTTTGACATGTGAGAAAGAATGGTAACATACAAAGTGGTAAATGTGTTAGAATCCCAACTTTTTTTGGAATTTGTTTCAGGGCTGAAATACAGGATTGGATGGATATTAACAAATGAAATGAAGTTGACCATACAAAACATTAAATATCTTGGGTTCATATCATCTGCAATGAAACAGAAGTCAAAGTAAATGCAAAAAATCACTGCAGCCCCCCCTTCATTTTCCATACCGTCCCAACTTTTTCTGATTTGGGGTTGATGAATCAAGGCACATATCTGTAAAACATCCACATAATGGTTATAGAAGCCTTAGTTTAAGATGAAAATTTTAACTAGATTGCCTGAAACTGCTGTTCTTGATTTTAATTTAACATCCTGTACTGGTAGCATCAACCTCTGGAGTCCCACCTTGGTCATAAATGTTAGAGGGAATTAGAACTGGGATTAAAAGCAGAACATGAGTGAGATGTGAAGTGGTTGAGATGAAGTTGTGAGAGACAAACTGTCAGTTTAACAGTTTGTCAGTATGCTAAAATTAAGAATGTCAAAAATAAACAAGATTTATTTATTTATGCATTTATTTATTAATATTCAGTGTATTTCACTTATTTGCTGAAGCAAATCTGATCTCAAGTGAAGTGAACTAAAAACCAGCATTATTTCAAACTGTTGAACACTTTTCAGTCATTTTATTTCTGGACTGGAATAAACTGACATTTCTTGTCAAGTGAATTTATCGAGCTGTATGGACAGATAATTTCATGAGTATTAAGTCATTTTCTCCTCAAAGGCGGTGATTATTATTCGTATTTTTTAGATTTTTTTTGCCATACATAAGGTAGTTTGGGTCCTAGTCCTATTTTACTAATAATTGAGTTAGATCATAAGAACTAAAGCATTTTTATAATGAAGACCTTTCTACCTAAACATTGTTTCAAATTTGAGGAAAACATATGTTCAAGATAAGTATCTCAAAAGTTATCACATACCCAAAGATACACTGAAAAAATTTGGAGTGATATTTACTTGAAAAAACCTAGGCAAGTTTTTTCACTCAGAAATTCCAAGTAAATTTTACAAGGAGAATTCTTAAGTAAATTTTACTTGCATACATTAGTTTATCTAAGAGAATAACTCAAATAACATTTACTAGCAATTATCAATTTAATATTTTCATTGAATTTTACTGTCTTTATTCATGAAAAGTAAAACATTTCAGCTGTTCCCCTTGTTTTCACTCAAGGTTGCTACAGCAGATCCAAGTTGGATCTGCATGTTGTTTTGGCACTAATTCTACATTGGATGCCTTTCCTGAAGCACCTCCACATTACATGAAATGTAGCAGGGGTGGGGTTTGAACCAGGAACCATCTGCACTGCAACCAAGTGCACTAACCACTTGTCCACCACTTCTGCATTGAGTTTTAAGTCCCTTTGGCTGCCCTTGTTTTCACTCGGAGTCACCACAGCAGATCTTGGATCATTAGTTCATGAATGTGTTCATTATAAAACAACCATCAATGCATCTTGATGCATCTTTTTTCTAAACAGAATATATTTTGTCTCACTGTCTGACAAATCTTTTTTTTATTATTATTATTTTTATAATCCATAGCAGGCAGAGGTGTGGCCAAGTGGTTAGTGCACTTGGTTGCAGTGCAGATGGTTCCTGGTTCAAACCCCACCCCTGTCACATTTCTCCATGTAATGTGGAGATCCATCAGGAAGGGCATCCAGTGTAGAATTTGTGCCACATCAACATGGTGATCCAAACTGGATCTGCTGTGAAAACAAGGGGACAGCTGAAAAGTTATGCTTTTTATGAATAAAGACAGTAAAATTCAATGAAAATATTCATTTGATAATTGCTAGTAAATGTTACTTGAGTTATTCTTTTAGATAAACTAATATATGCAAGTAAAATTTACTTAAGAATTACCCTTGTAAAATTTACTTGGAATTTCTGAGTGGAAAAACTTCCCTAGGTTTTATCCAGTAAATATCACTCTAATTTTTTGGAGGGCTTACTATGAATATAAGCGCAGGTTAGGATTTTGTTGTTGACTCAAGGCTGTAAATGGTTGGGCAACCACTTGTCACACAGAACTTTGCTAGGACTTATGTGAACCCTTTTTTCATTCAACATCAGAAACACTGAATTTGTACTCTGTATCATAAGATCAATCCATTTCTATTCAGTTTCATTCATATAGCAACAAAAAAATGAAAATTGTCTCAAGGTGCTTAACAGGGATTTAAAGAAAATTTATGGCATGCTGCCAAGAGAAGAGTTGTGGAATTGAAGTCTGGGAGTGGTACAAAAGTATGTGAGGGTGGTGCAGGATATGTGCAAGGACTGTGACAGCAGTGAGATGCCCAGTAGGAATGACAGATGCATTGCTGGTGGAGGTGAGATTATGGTTGTATGGGGTTAAGGCTAGGGCTAAAAATAGTAATCGAAAGTTGACCGCATCACAAAAATGTAACACATTTTGTGACGGTATCACAAAACAATGAAAATCTCCATCAGACTGGTTTAATCATGTTAACTGTATCACACTGAGTTGTGACTGGTGACTAACACAAACACGTGTGAAAGTAAATTAAGGTTGAAGCATTTCTGCTGCTAGCGTGATATAACATTTTGTCTCATTCTGTCACACTGGATTTACATTAACATTCATTAAAATGTGCTTCAGAATTTTGCAGCTAAAATGCTGTTGTGACTGACCAATAACATTTTTTTAAAGTTAAATAATACGTTGCTTGCTTGAAACTGGCAACATATAGATTTGCTCAGTGTGAAAGCTGCCTTCAAAACACTATAACTGTACCAGCGTTTTATGTAGCTGCAGGACGTCACTTAACCGACAGAAAGAAGAAACGGATTTGATGTGTCAAATCCATTAAAAATGCAAGGGCAAAAGTGAGGCTAATTACCTCAAATGCCGTGGTCCTTTTCCAGAAGTGTTAAAGCACTTTGGAATAGTTCAATTACCCAACGAAACACAGCGAGTCAGAGAAAAGAGGAAACAAAAAAGAAACACCAACATGATTACGACGGCAGCTCAGGTAATCGTTGGAGTTAAAAGGTCTCCTGCCAGCCCAAAGACCAATCAGCAGCTTGCTGTCATTTAGCTTGGCACAGGAGAACTCTGTCATATGCAGATCGTAGGTGAGATCTGGTTCACTTTGCTCCCATCTCCCGCCTGAAGCAGGGTTCAATTAGTAGCAGTCATCACCTGTGCTGCTGTAATTATTTAGTGATGTTTGACATGAGGACACCTGGATGTGTGCAGTATGTGCACATACGTGTGAGGTTAAGTTTAACTGGCCTCTGATTTTCTTGAGACAAATTCTCCAAATTGCATTCATTGCATTTTAAAATGGTTCATTTAAAGCTTAAAGTTTCTGTGCACATTGGTTTTCTCATATTTTTATTGGATTTGTAAGATTTAACACTTGGATTATCCTCCAGTGAAATACAGACAAGTCAAGTTATTTAAGGACAACAGCTTGTTAGCCACAACACTTATTAAATCATGGAAGCACACCTAGTTTAAAAGAAACGTGTGTGTGTGTGTGTGTGTGTGTGTGTGTGTGTGTGTGTGTGTGTGTGTGTGTGTGTGTGTGTGTGTGTGTGTGTGTGTGTGTGTGTGTGTGTGTGTGTGTGTGTGTGTGTGTGTGTCCCACTCACCCCTCTGAGGGTTCAGTGCAGTATCTTAGCTGTTCGTAGTACTGCACTCTTCTGGACAGAGACCTGTGACGTTGTGCCTGGAATCTGCTCAAGTCACTCTTCCAGTTTGGGAGTTACAGATCCTTGTGCTCATATTACCACTGGGACCACTTTGGACTTTAACTTCCACATCTGCTCCAGTTGCTCCTTCACCCATTGGTGCTTCTTGATTTTCTTGTGCTCCTGCTTTCTGATATTACTGTCAGCTGGGATTGTGGTTTTCTTTCCCTTGTCAACCACCACTATGTCTACTTGGTTGGCCAGCAGCTGCTTGTCAGTCTAGAATTTGAAGTCCCACAGGACCTTAGCCCTGTCGTTCTCAACCACCTTCGGCGGTGTCTCCTATCAGGACTTGGGAGCTTCTAATCCGTATGTGGCACAGATGTTCCTGTACACGATTCCTGATACTTGTGCCTCTCAATGTACACTGTCTCAGCTGCATCTTGCATTCTGTTACTATGTGCTAGACTGTCTCTGGGGAACATTTGCACAGCCTCCAACTTGTGTTCATTTGGCTGTGGTAGAACTCCTGTCTCTATGGATCTGGTGCTTAGGGCTTGTTGTTGTGCTGGCATGATCAGAGCCTCTGTGCTGTCATTTAGGCTAGCCTTTTCTAGCCACTGGTAGGACTTTTAGATGTCTGCCACTTCCTCTATGTTGTGATGGTACATCCTATGGTGGGTGTTATATGGCTGGGGGGGCCTGGCTGCCGGTTTGTTTCTGTTTTTTGGTTTTCCTCCCAGGTGGCGTGCATTTGGGACTGAGTGGCTGTGTTGCTGAGGCTGTCAGGACCTCACCCTGATCACCTGCGACTCGTCAGGACTCACAGCTGTGGTGCATCTGGATGGAGTGGAACATGTTGGCATTTAAGACTGGAGTGCACAGTGTGTATTTGCCAGAGACTCGACCTTGTGACCAGACGGGTGAGATCGTCGTCTTGGGAGCCATCTCATCAACAGCGGATGCTGAGAACGTCCAGGTTTGATGCACAGTCTGTGAAAGAGGAGGGGGTGAGGTCTCACGCTCGTCAGCACACTTCCTGAGGTACGTTAGATTTTGTGACTAACAGTTATACAGTCAGTAAATGTGTCCCTCACACCTTATTGTATTGAGCTGTTTGTTAGTCATGTATCAGCTTCCACTGCGGTGGAGTTTTGTGAACTGGATGTTCCATGCCTGCAGGTTGGGAAGCTGATCAGTAATCAAGCCAGGAAGTGTTTGCTGTTTGTACACCTTTAAGTGTTCTGTGTGTAGAGTGTGGACTCGCATAATGGTTCCTTCTTTCACAGACTCGGTTGTTGCGGCCACCTGGGGGGTGTCGGCGGGGTCCTTGGGTCCGAAACAGCTTCTGGCTCCGGACCGTTAGCGCTGCTGGGAGCGCACCATGCCAGGCCGCACCTTTTTGTTATATTATCACTGTTATGTATTAAATTCAGTTAGCCTTTGAACCGTGCTCTGCTTATTTCATACTGGGTCCTTCAAACGCTGGTCGGTTCTCCGAGCTGCGTCCGACACATAACAGTGGGGCTTGGTCCTCCATGAGTCCTCCTCCTGTTCCTTAGGGTACTATCTCACTGGGCTGCGACTCTTGGAAAGTAATTGGAAACATGAATTCATGAAAAAACACCCAAATGAGCAACCAATTCACAGTTGGTATCTCACTGAAGAGGTACTAACAACACATCAGCTCATGTCATCTGGATGTCGGCCATATTTTGCACGGACTCGCGGCGGAGATATCCACATACATATTGTGTGAGGTCCACTTGAATGCCATGTGGCACTTTCACTGATGTCTAACGCCACTCAGGGCTGAAATTATGACACATTTGCGCACAGTTATCAATTGATATTATTCTGATTTTATCCTGCTATTGTGTGAAAAGATATATAAATTATATATATAAATATAAATTAATAAATTTGATTTGATTTGTAGGCCAAAGTCAGGAAAAATCTTGGTAAACTGCAAAAATCCCCATCTTTAGCATTGAAATAATTTTCAAAAATTTATACATCTGTCAAAAAAGGTCAAATGTCTTTCATATTTGACAGCATTATGTAGGATGGTGTCCTTTATCAACTGAGAAAGTTTGATCCAGATCTGATCCAGATTACAGATTTTGTGGCCATTTAAATCGAACATTGAAAACCCCACTTAATGTATATTTTACATTATATCTTAATCAAACGTGCCCCAATCATATTTGAAAGTGAACTGCAGACTGGTACTCACTATCACCTGACACAGTTTGATCCGGATCTGATCCAGATTGTGGATTTTGTGGACATTTGAATTTAATATTGAAATGCCCATTTGGTGTACATTTTGCATTATATCTCATCAAAAGTGCCTCAGTGAGGTTCCAATTTTATGCCTGTTTGTCTGTCTTCCAGTTAGTGCCAAAAAGCAATGACAAATTGTGCATAGCAAAGATAACCAATGTTCTGTGAAAATTTCCTGAAAAAGAATTCAAAAACCAAAAAAGTTGGAAAACAAACCTCGCAACCCACAAAAAAAATGATTCAAGTGCATGACCTAAGTACATTCTTCTGACATTTGATCACATCTAATTTAGATTATGAAAAGCCTCTTCTAACAGGTCTTTGACCTTGAAAATTTTTCCACAAGGAAAACTGTGTGGAATTGGAAACTAGTGTTGGCAGAGGTTTGTGGTCTGCAAGTGTGGTGCTGTAGTTTGGTTTGATTTATTCGGAAATAACATAGTTAACTCTTCTTGGCTGGTCCCTTTTTGAATGAAAGGATGATGTCATATTTCCTCACTGTTTGTGCGCTGTGGACATTGAACACATCAAAAAATTCTGACATGCCCACACACATATATGGCAACCTTTAGTGTCAGTAAATCATCAATTTTTGTAAATCATTACTTTTGCAGCCAGTTTGTTTTTGAAAAGTCAGTGGATGGATGCACAAAGTTTCCAACTCTGTGAAAATGTCTGAGACTTCATTCACATCAATCCCCAAGAAATTCAAACAGTGTAATAGCTTATGGTAACTCTGTAGACAGTTCTCAAAAACCGAGTAACCGTACAAGAAGGAGACTACTGAGGGAAGCCACCAAGACCCACATGAGCATTTTGATTGAGTTGAACTCATTTCTAGCTGTGATTTGTAAAAACTGGAAGTAGTGCAACTTTTGTCTGCTACATCACCAGTCACACATCATCATGGTAGAGTGGACTTGTAAGATTTGAAAGTTCAGCTCGAGTTCGCCAGAAGGCACATGGGAGAATAGAACCTTGATTTGAGCTATGTTCCTTGTATGAAAGTCACAGTATGAGTAACTTGGGGATTAAAGGCCCTAACCAAGGGACCTTTTTAGATGTATTTATTTATTTTTTGGTCTGATGGGGAATGGAATTGAGGATCCTCTGATTATTGTCATAAGATAATAAGCCCACTTCTCTAACATCTAGACCAAGGGTTATCAACTCTGCTGCACCCACTGCTAATTAACTAAGTCAAGTATGCTCAGCCAGTCACAAGCTGGGAAACACCAGACTGAGCTGGTTGCAGCATCTACACACGGAAAACATGCAGGGCAGGTGACCTCCAGGAACTGAGTTGTGACCTCATGTTCAGACCATAACCTACTCAACAAATTATTAGAAAATTTGCCTTACATGCTTCCAGTTTCTTAATCTGTCATGTTCTGCTTTCTGATACATTGTTAGACTTTGAGAAAATGATCAAGTAGCTACAGAGTGCATTTAATACATTTTTTTCACATAAAAACATGATGGATGCTCTTTTATGAAAAAGCTAAATTTTGTCTCCAAGTGCAGTAATTTCACAAAATCATCCCAACAGCAGTGTGTATGAGTGCCTTGTAAGAAGTTCATTAACTCAGATTAGAACATGTTGACCCATGGTAGCCAAGGCAAGGCGCAGGGCAGAGGGCCATTAGTCGCACTAATTAGGCTGTCAGTGAAGTGCGCAGGCGAGAGAGAGAGAGAGAGAGAGTGCCTGACTAAATGAACTGCTCTTCTTTACAACATTATGGATCTATTATTTTTTCTTTTAGACTTCACAAAAGACAAAGATCAAAATCTTGTCAAAGACTGTTATCAGTTATTTTCATGGAGTGTTCTAGCAGTAATCTTTTACAATAAATTAAATAAAACTGAGTGATCTACTTAAAGAAATGTATAAATTTAAGTCAGATTTATTCTCCAAAATGATACAAAGTTGACTTGCAGGTGTTCTGTAATTTGTGTTTTTACTGACATTCTGATGTCTTGTATCATCCTGCAAATTCAAAAGACATTTGGTGTATGGCTGCTCAATTATAGCAAAAATCATAATCACAGTTATTTTTGCCAAAATTGAATTCACAATTAGCACAGTTAATTGTGGACTTTCCATTTATTAAAACAACTTTGAATTTAAGAATGAATTTTTCTCTAAAGCTGTAGTGTCTAGGATTTAGGGTATTAGCAGTATTATTAGTATTAGCAGAAATGGAATACAGCATTTATTAATGTATAATTACCTACAACAATGAATCTGTGTGTTTGTATAAGGTTAGAATTTACAATCACCATGTTTATACAGCAGCCCGAAAGGTGAAATGATACCATTGGTGACCCCATTGCAGAGAACCACAGCGAAGGTATTTAAAAAGCTAGTTTATTGCCAACAGTTCCAGCAGATAGTATTAGGATGCTCAATAGTAAGTGTGAAGGGAATATCTATGTTTTACGTATGTCTAAAAGAGCAGCATAAGTGGGCCAGGGTCATCCCTGGCTTGTTTGTCTTTGCTGATAGGACATGTTGTGCTTCTCCAGGTTCATGACTAAACATTTGCTTATGGCCCAGACTAGCCGAAGGCCATGCTTGTAATAGGGATTTGTTTTTACTATAGCAATAGTCCTTAACATAACTTTTGGAGTGGGTAAGGCAGAAGGCTCTGTGCGTATGTTTGCATGCGGTATCTGTTGGGGTCGCCTCCAAGTGCACCTACTTTCTGTGTCAACTGTAATTAAATCTCTTTCTGCATCACATATCTGAATCCTGGTGGCCCTTGCTCGCCAGTCAACTTTTATGCTGACGTCAACTCCAAAATTCCACAACAGTAAGAGTGTGAAACAGAGTTCTTGTACTGGCAGGAGAGATTGGATTGGATTGGATTTGGATTGAATGGATTTATCTGGCACACAGACTCAACTGTAACAAATGAAATGAGATGAATGGTCACTTAAACAGCCAGAGGTCTGCAACACAGAAAATAAGTTCAACAGGTAAGTATGTCCTTAAAGGGAACATCCGAAGAGTTATCCAGAAATACAAGCAGAGGTTTAGTACACAGGGATCTGTTCTATAAGGCAACCAAATACAGTTTCAGCAGGCAAGGCACAGGATACATGTAATAGTAGCATGGATCAATAATACAGAGATACAGTGTGAGAGAGAAAGCACAAAGGCAAACAATCTGGCAAGGGTGTAACACATTGTGAGTGGTTAGAAAGGCTGACAAACTGGTAAACACAGCAGTGCGGAAACACTTGAAGTCTGAAGCTAAAAAACAGGAAGTAAAGCTACACAGGAAAAACATGCAAGAGAAGTCATAATGAAACTAACACAGAAGAGAACAACGAGGAATCACAAAGGTTTAACTAGTAAGCCTCTTCGGCTGCTCCCTTGTTTTCACTCTGGGTCACCACAGCAAATCCAAGGTGGATCTGCATGTTGAATTGGCACAAGTTTTACACTGGATGCCCTTCCTGATGCAACAACAAATTACATGGAGAAAGGTGGCAGGGGTGGGATTTGAACCGGGACCATTCCACACTGAAACCAAGTGCATTAACCACTTGGCCACCACCCCTGCTCACGAAGGAGCATTCTACTAGAGATCATGGAAGTGTTCCAACACAGAGGAGAATTTCACGGGGGAGATAATATCTGAAATAAATGGACCCAGAGATCAGAGTCAATATATTAGAAATGTAACAAAAGACAAAAAGAGAGATTCTACTTATCCATCTTTTTCACCTTTGGCACCATGGCCAGAAGACTGAAAAAAAATCAGTGGCTGCCCCTTATACACAGTCTACTGGTTGCTAGTGCTAATGGCGCTAACATACAAATTGAAAAAAAAAAAACAACTAAAATTTCACTGAAGAGAAATACTGCAGCACCAACCTCTGAGATGAACCACTGCTGCAATTAAACACACAATAAGCCATATACACTCAACAAAAATATAAACGCAACACTTTTGGTTTTGCTCCCATTTTGTATGAGATGAACTCAAAGATCTAAAACTTTTTCCACATACACAATATCACCATTTCCCTCAAATATTGTTCACAAACCAGTCTAAATCTGTGATAGTGAGCACTTCTCCTTTGCTGAGATAATCCATCCCACCTCACAGGTGTGCCATATCAAGATGTTGATTAGACACCATGATTAGTGCACAGGTGTGCCTTAGACTGTCCACAATAAAAGGCCACTCTGAAAGGTGCAGTTTTATCACACAGCACAATGCCACAGATGTCGCAAGATTTGAGGGAGCGTACAATTGGCATGCTGACAGCAGGAATGTCAACCAGAGCTGTTGCTCGTGTATTGAATGTTCATTTCTCTACCATAAGCCATCTCCAAAGCCGTTTCAGAGAATTTGGCAGTACATCCAACCAGCCTCACAACCGCAGACCACGTGTAACCACACCAGCCCAGGACATCCACATCCAGCATGTTCACCTCCAAGATCGTCTGAGACCAGCCACTCGGACAGCTGCTGAAACAATCGGTTTGCATAACCAAAGAATTTCTGCACAAACTGTCAGAAACCGTCTCAGGGAAGCTCATCTGCATGCTCGTCGGCCTCATCGGGGTCTCGACCTGACTCCAGTTCGTCGTCATAACCGACTTGAGTGGGCAAATGCTCACATTCGCTGTCGTTTGGCACGTTGGAGAGGTGTTCTCTTCATGGATGATGTGAAGGAGATGTGTTGCACTGCATGAGGCAAATGGTGGTCACATCAGATACTGACTGGTATCCCCCCCAATAAAACAAAACTGCACCATTCAGAGTGGCCTTTTATTGTGGACAGTCTAAGGCACACCTGTGCACTAATCATGGTGTCTAATCAGCATCTTGATATGGCACACCTGTGAGGTGGGATGGATTATCTCAGCAAAGGAGAAGTGCTCACTATCACAGATTTTGACTGGTTTGTGAACAATATTTGAGGGAAATGGTGATATTGTGTATGTGGAAAAAGTTTTAGATCTTTGAGTTCATCTCATACAAAATGGGAACAAAACCAAAAGTGTTGCGTTTATATTTTTGTTGAGTATATTTCACATATTTATAATAAAATGTTCAGAAAGGACAAACGGTTGAGTCCGTAGCAGCTACCGGCTAATCTAAGTGCTGCTTCTTTTGCCCATTGGATTTATCCCATGTGGCAAATGGAGAACATCATTGCAAAACAGAATGTGGCAAAACCAGCATTATATCTTAATTACATTATTTTTGTAATTGCTGGAAGCCAAAAATTAGATTAAATGCCCAGTCTTCATTTAGTGCATCAAATAGCATCCACTGCAGTGGTTATATATGAGTTCCACACATTATACAAAGGATTTCCTAAGATAATTTTTATTTTTCAAGTTCATCAATTTGGTCCCACTCGGTCCTGTGTGTATTCTGTAATTGAATTCATTACTTTTTGGAGAGATGACATCCTGCCAGTGACCGAACCGGCTCCAGCGTTCATCTGTGTGATGCAGCTTTAAGTGTTTGTGTGTATATGTGTGTGTGTGTTTGGCTAAAACAATATGCTAATCTGCAGCGTGGAGTGGAGGGATTTGTTGTATAAAGGAGGGAGAGAGGAGCATGCTTGTTAGCGATAGCCTGGCTCAAGATTCCTACACACACCCACCTTGCTGATCCACTTATAGCAGCCTTCCAGTGTGTGACTCAATATGATCTGTCGGCATGTACGGTTTAATCTATACTTGCTTTTCCTGTTCGCTGTGTGCACACAGGAGGAAGATCAGTGTTGGCAGCCAGTTGTGGACTCAGATTAAACGTCGAGCGGGATTCAGTCTGAGGGTATTTACAGATTCTCATTATTGCCTCAGAATCTGAGCGCTCACATGCTAATCTTATCACCTATACAGCTTAATCTGTTTACAGTGATGAGACCAGATATACAATATTTTTACTTTTTAACCTGGTTTATTTGGCTGAAGTTGAACATGCATGACACTGAAATCAAGACAGAAAAAGAAGCAGATTAGCTGTGTCCTGCCCAGTGCATACTAGGATACTCTGCTCTGAGGCCTTAAACCAGATCTTTGACACTCACCTGTCAAGAAATCCTGTGGGGATTCTCTTGAACATTAGCTTCTGTAATTGCACATTTCTAGTCTGTCTTTCTTTTTTTTTTTTAATCCCCAACAGCTGTCTTCAAGATTGTCTAAGGAGCACCCACTGTAGTGGACTAGAGTGTTTTTCATCTAATTTGAACTGGACATGGGCGACAGGGTGCCTTAGTGGTTAGCACTGATGCCTCACAGCAAGAGGGTCATGAGATCGCTTCCCGCCCTTTCTGTGTGGAGTTTACATGTTCACCCCATGTCTGCATGGGTTCCCTCCGGGTGCTCCGACTTCCTCCCATGAGTCTTATGAGTATCACTAAAACCATTGCTAACCAGAAATGACCATGCACAGCAGGTAGGTCCAGGTCAAGGATGACGAAATATTAAAAACTACGTGGACACTTTGAGATAAAATTATGTCTGAGTGTTTCTTTGGATCTATAGTGTGAAATATTTTAACGGGAAGCAAGGACATATAGAGAGACATGACCCATCATCAGCCATCCATTGGTGCGATCATCCATCCATTTTCTTCCGCTTTATCCGGAGTCAGGTCACGGGGGCAGCAGCTCAAGCAAAGCCGCCCAGACCTCCCGATCCACACACACCTCCCCCAGCTCCTCCGGGGGAACCCCAAGGCGTTCCCAAGCCAGCCTAGAGATGTAGTCCCTCCAGCGTGTCCTGGGTCTTCCCCGGGGCCTCCTCCCAATGGGATGTGCCCGGAACACCTCTCCAGCGAGGCGTCCAGGGGGCATCTGGAAAAGATGCCCGAGCCACCTCAACTGACTCCTTTCGACGTGGAGGAGCAGCGGCTCAACTCCGAGCTCCTCCCGAGTGACCGAACTCCTCACCCTATCTCTAAGGGAGCGCCCAGCCACCTTGCGGAGGAAACTCATCTCGGCCGCTTGTACTCGCGATCTCGTTCTTTCGGTCATGAACTAAATCTCATGACCATAGGTGAGGATCGGAACATAGATTGATCGGTAAATCGAGAGCTTTGCCCCCCTACTCAGCTCTCTCTTCACCACGATGGTCCGATACAGCAACCACATCACTGCAGACGCTGCACCGATCCGTCTATCGATCTCACGCTTTGGTGCAATCAATGAAGACATTTTAATTTTGATGAGCCTACCCTACTGTGGAAGTTTAGTGTTTGAAGCCATTTGGTAAACAGTCTGCATGTTTCCGCTCCAACAATGATCTCAACAGGCAATTTCACTGATGAGGTCAGAAGTTTGAGCAGGTCAAAGTGGTACTCATCAATGAAATCACCTGCTCAGGTGATCAGTTGGAGCCAGAACTATTTATAATATTCATGGTCCTGCATGGCACATAGTTGATTGCTTATGTGAGGTCAAGAGGTTCTCGAAGTGTTTTGAGTAACAATACTCCCATCCTCTTCTGGTAATAGCCCCAACTGTCCCTCTTGGCCTGGCCAACTTGTTGGGGTTCACAGCCATATGGCCTTTGTGTTGTAGCTGAACTCCCTTCACAAAACATATAATAGTCTTCTTCCGTGCCTCCACAGAGTCTAGCAAGTACCTAAAGAATCTCCACAGAGCACTAGTACATGACCGTACAAATGGATGTTCTTTTGTCCTCCTACAAAGGTACTGGAAGAACCATATGTCCCACTTGAATGACTTCATGAGGCCATGCAATCTTCTCAAAGTACTCTTAACTTCATAGGCTACGCTCCCAAAGGCATGAATGTCTGTGTCTTTGGACAAGACACTTCATCTGCATCATTCCAGTCCACATAGCTGGAAATGATGCCAGGCTTGGCAGGGCAGTAGTAAGAAGGACTGGCATGCTGTCCAGGAGAAGTTGAAGACTGTCATACCTTTCACATTATGGTATTCAAGAATAACTATCCTAAAGGGTCTGGTTTGTGTTTATGGAATGAACTTTTGGTATTTTTCTATGAATGAAATGAAACCAGAAACTTTATATTTCTTCATGTTCTGGAACAGAATCATTATTTTAAATAATGGTAACCGGTTAATGCCGTTATTTTTTTCATTCTTGAAAAGGTTTTCCCTTACAATGACCTGGTGAGGTTCACTTCCTGTCGTTCACTTATTTTGGTTATTGTTGGCGGGACAAAGTACCGCGTGTTGTGTTTCACGCTGAGAAACACATCCAGAGCATACAAACATGGAGAGACAAAACACTGAGTTTTTGACATTAGTATGCTTTTTTTTTTCTGGAATTTATTTTCAAAACAATAGATGCCTGAGTGGAGCGCAGTGATGAGGGACTTCTTTAAGAATGCTGCATTTCTTCAGTAATTTCTACAATAAGGAATTCACGTATTTCCCAGGTGTTGGCTTCCAAAACAAGGACATCTTTTTGTCAGGCTGTGATCATGAATCCAACTGAAATGACATAACAGGTCACTCAGTTTGTGATGACTGGAGCTTTAGCTTTAGCTGCTGGTTAGCGCTTGGCCCATTATTTTGGTCTGTGAGGCTGAGAGCAACACAGCACCGTCCAGCCATCCATCCATCCATCCATCCATCCATTTTCTTCCGCTTTATCCTGAGTCGGGTTGCGGGGGCAGCAGCTCAAGCAAAGCCGCCCAGACCTCCCGATCCACACACACCTCCCCCAGCTCCTCCGGGGGAACCCCAAGGCGTTCCCAAGCAAGCCGAGAGATGTAGTCCCTCCAGCGTGTCCTGGGTCTTCCCCGGGGCCTCCTCCCAATGGGACATGCCCGGAACACCTCTCCAGCGAGGCGTCCAGGGGGGCATCCGGAAAAGATGCCCGAGCCACCTCAACTGACTCCTTTTGACGTGGAGGAGCAGCGGCTCGACTCCGAGCTCCTCCCAAGTGACCGAGCTCCTCACCCTATCTCTAAGGGAGCACCCAACCACCCTGCGGAGGAAACTCATCTCGGCCGCTTGTACTCGCGATCTCGTTCTTTCGGTCATGAGCCAAATCTCATGACCATAGGTGAGGATCGGAACGTAGATCGATCGGTAAATCGAGAGCTTTGCCCCCCTACTCAGCTCTCTCTTCACCACGACGGTCCGATACAGCAACCGCATCACTGCAGATGCTGCACCGATCCGTCTATCGATCTCACGCTCCATCCGTCCCTCACTCGTGAACAAGACCCCGAGATACTTAAACTCCTCCACTTGAGACTGCCTGTACTGGTGGTTGGCTCTCACTGCGGTATTGTATCACTTCCTGTTCCGGAGCACAGCGGTGTTTTGCTGTATCTGTTAGCTGTTTAATCTGCGCAGTTAGATTGATCTAGTTAACTAGAAAATGATTTGTTTCACAGTGTAATCTTCACGTGCCTTAACTAAAGCACTCCCTCTGCTGAATCACCTCTAAATTATTTACACATTATTCACTTTGTGTGTTTTTAGGAATCCGCTAGCTTAGCACAGCTACTAGCTCTTAGCCGGTTTAGCATGGCAGCTTCTCCTGTCTCTCCCGCACTTTTCTGCTCTGGGTGTGAAATGTTTAGTTATTCCTCTGCCTTCTTTAGCAGTAATGGTACTTGTAATAAGTGTATGTTATTCGTAACTTTGGAGGGCAGGCTGGGCGAATTGGAGACTCGGCTCAGCACCGTGGAAAATCCTACAGCTAGCCAGGCCCCTGTAGTCGGTGCGGACCAAGGTAGCTTAGCCGCCGTTAGTTCCCCTCCAGCAGATCCCGAGCAGCCGGGAAAGCAGGCCGAGTGGGTGACTGTGAGGAGGAAGCGTAGTCCTAAACAGAAGCCCCGTGTACACCGCCAACCCGTTCACATTTCTAACTGTTTTTCCCCTCTCTGCGACACACCTGCAGAGGAACAAACTCTGGTTATTGGCGACTGTTTTGAGAAATGTGAAGTTAGCGACACCAGCAACCATAGTCAGTTGTCTTCCGGGGGCCAGAGCAGGCGACATTGAAGGAAATTTGAAACTGCTGGCTAAGGCTAAGCATAAATTTGGTAAGATTGTAATTCACGTCGGCAGTAATGACACCCGGTTACGCCAATCGGAGGTCACTAAAATTAACATTGAATCTGTGTGTAACTTTGCAAAAACAATGTCTGACTCTATAGTTTTCTCTGGGCCCCTCCCTAATCGGACCGGGAGTGACATGCTTAGCCGCATGTTCTCCCTGAATTGCTGGCTGTCTGAGTGGTGTCCAAAAAATGAGGTGGGCTTCATAGATAATTGGCAAAGCTTCTGGGGAAAACCTGGTCTTGTTAGGAGAGACGGCATCCATCCCACTTTGGATGGAGCAGCTCTCATTTCTAGAAATCTGGCCAATTTTCTTAAATCCTCCAAACCGTGACTATCCAGGGTTGGGACCAGGAAGCAGAGTTGTAGTCTTACACACCTCTCTGCAGCTTCTCTCCCCCTGCCATCCCCTATTTACCCCATCCCCATAGAGACGGTGCCTGCTCCCAGACCACCAATAACCAGCAAAAATCTATTTAAGCATAAAAATTCAAAAAGAAAAAATAATATAGCACCTTCAACTGCACCAAAACAACTGCACTAAAACAGTTAAATGTGGCCTATTAAACATTAGATCTCTCTCTTCTAAGTCCCTGTTAGTAAATGATATAATAATTGATCAACATATTGATTTATTCTGCCTTACAGAAACCTGGTTACAGCAGGATGAATATGTTAGTTTAAATGAGTCAACACCCCCGAGTCACACTAACTGCCAGAACGCTCTTAGCACGGGCCGAGGCAGAGGATGATCAGCAATCTTCCACTCCAGCTTATTAATTAATCAAAAACCCAGACAGAGCTTTAATTCATTTGAAAGCTTGACTCTTAGTCTTGTCCATCCAAATTGCAAGTCCCAAAAAACAGTTTTATTTGTTGTTATCTATCGTCCACCTGGTCGTTACTGTGAGTTTCTCTGGGAATTTTCGGACCTTTTGTCTGACTTAGTGCTTAGCTCAGATAAGATCATTATAGTGGGCGATTTTAACATCCACACAGATGCTGAGAATGACAGTCTCAACACTGCATTTAATCTATTGTTAGACTCAATTGGCTTTGCTCAAAATGTAAATGAGTCCACCCACCACTTTAATCATACCTTAGATCTTGTTCTGACTTATGGTTTGGAAATTGAAGACTTCATTTAACTTAACTTAATTCCCTGAAAACCCCCTTCTGTCTGATCATTTCTTAATAACATTTACATTTACTCTGATGGACTACCCAGCAGTGGGGAATAAGATTCATTACAGTAGAAGTCTTTCAGAAAGCGCTGTAACTAGGTTTAAGGATATGATTGCTTCTTTATGTTCTCCAATGCCATATACAAACACAGGGTAGAGTAGCTACCGAAACTCTGTGAGTGAGATAGATTATCTCATCAATAGTTTTACATCCTCATTGAGGACAACTTTGGATGCTGTAGCTCCTCTGAAAAAGAGAGCCTTAAATCAGAAGTGCCTGACTCCGTGGTATAACTCACAAACTCGCAGCTTAAAGCAGATAACCCGTAAGTTGGAGAGGAAATGGCGTCTCACTAATTTAGAAGATCTTCACTTAGCTTGGAAAAAGAGTCTGTTGCTCTATAAAAAAGCCCTCCGTAAAGCTAGGACTTCTTACTACTCATCACTAATTGAAGAAAATAAGAACAACCCCAGGTTTCTTTTCAGCACTGTAGCCAGGCTGACAAAGAGTCAGAGCTCTATTGAGCCGAGTATTCCTTTAACTTTAACTAGTAATGACTTCATGACTTTCTTTGCTAATAAAATTTTAACTATTAGAGAAAAAATTACTCATAACCATCCCAAAGACATATCGTTATCTTTGGCTGCTTTCAGTGATGCCGGTATTTGGTTAGACTCTTTCTCTCCCATTGTTCTGTCTGAGTTATTTTCATTAGTTACTTCCTCCAAACCATCAACTTGTCTATTAGACCCCATTCCCACCAGGCTGCTCAAGGAAGCCCTACCATTAATTAATGCTTCGATCTTAAATATGATCAATCTAGCTTTATTAGTTGGCTATGTACCACAGGCTTTTAAGGTGGCAGTAATTAAACCATAACTTAAAAAGCCATCACTTGACCCAGCTGTCTTAGCTAATTATAGGCCAATCTCCAACCTTCCTTTTCTCTCAGAAATTCTTGAAAGGGTAGTTGTAAAACAGCTAACTGATCATCTGCAGAGGAATGGTCTATTTGAAGAGTTTCAGTCAGGTTTTAGAATTCATCATAGTACATAAACAGCATTAGTGAAGGTTACAAATGATCTTCTTATGGCCTCAGACAGTGGACTCATCTCTGTGCTTGTTCTGTTAGACCTCAGTGCTGCTTTTGATACTGTTGACCATAAAATTTTATTACAGAGATTAGAGCATGCCATAGGTATTAAAGGCACTGCGCTGCGGTGGTTTGAATCATATTTATCTAATAGATTACAATTTGTTCATGTAAATGGGGAATCTTCTTCACAGACTAAGGTTAATTATGGAGTTCCACAAGGTTCTGTGCTAGGACCAATTTTATTCACTTTATACATGCTTCCCTTAGGCAGTATTATTAGACAGCATTGCTTAAATTTTCATTGTTACACAGATGATACCCAGCTTTATCTATCCATGAAGCCAGAGGACACACACCAATTAGCTAAACTGCAGGATTGTCTTACAGACATAAAGACATGGATGACCTCTAATTTCCTGCTTTTAAACTCAGATAAAACTGAAGTTATTGTACTTGGCCCCACAAATCTTAGAAACATGGTATATAACCAGATCCTTACTCTGGATGGCATTACCCTGACCTCCAGTAATACTGTGAGAAATCTTGGAGTCATTTTTGATCAGGATATGAACTCCTCCCAGACCCGAGTTTTTGCCTCTGTGACCGCACGGGCTGCAGCACGCTTGGCCTGCCGGTACCTGTCAGCTGCCTCCGGGGTCCCACCTACCAACAAAGATAAGTAGGACTCCTTCTTCAGATTGACGGCATCTCTTACGTCCGGCGTCCACCACCGGGTTCGGGGATTGCCGCCTCGACAGGTACCAGAGACCTTGTGACCACAGCTACGAGCGGCCGCATCGACAATGGAGGTGGAGAACATGGTCCACTCGGACTCCATGTCTCCAACCTCCCTCGGGATCTTGGAGAAGCTCTCCCGGAGGTGGGAGTTGAAGACCTCGCTGACAGAGGGTTCCGCCAGTCGTTCCCAGCAGACCCTCACAATACGTTTGGGCCTGCCAGGTCTGACCGGCTTCCTCCCCTCCCAGCGGATCTAACTCACCACCAGGTGGTGATCGGTCGACAGCTCTGCCCCTCTCTTCACTCGAGTGTCCGAAACACGTGGCCGAAGGTCAGATGATACGACTACAAAGTCGATCATTGACCTCCGGCTCAGGGTGTCCTGGTGCCACGTGCACTTTTGGACACCCTTGTGCTCAAACATGGTGTTTGTGATGGACAAACTGTGACTAGCACAGAAGTCCAACAACTGAACACCACTCGGGTTCAGATCGGGGATGCCGTGCTTCCCGATCAAATCCTCCAGGTCTCACTGTCGCCGCCCATGTGGGCATTGAAATCTCCCAGGAGAACAATGGAGTCCCCAGTCAGAGCACTATCTAGTACCCCTCCCAGGGACTCCAAGAAGGTCGGGTACTCTGCACTGCCGCTTGGCCCGTAGGACGAGGGACCGGTGAGAGACCTGTCCCCGGCCCTAAGGCGTAGGGACGCGACCCTCTCGTTCACTGGAGTGAACTCCAACACATGGCGACTGAGTTGGGGAGCAATAAGCAATGCGACCCCAGCTCTCCGCCTCTCCCCGTGGGCAACGCCAGAAAAATGAAGCGTCCAGCCCCTCTCCAGGAGTTGGGTACGAGAGCCCAAGCTGTGTGTGGAGGTGAGCCCGACTATCTCTAGTCGGTATCTCTCAACCTCCCGCACAAGCTCAGGCTCCTTCCCCCCCCAGCGAGGTGACATTCCACGTCCCAACAGCCAGGGGCTGTGAGCATGGACCGGGACGCCGGGCCACCCGACCTCGACCGCCACCCAGTCCTCTCTGCACCCGATCCCCTTGGCACCCTCTGCAGGTGGTGAACCCACAGGAGGGCGGGCCCATGTCGCTCTTTCGGGCTGAGCCCGGCTGGGCCCCATGGGCTAAGGCCCGACCACCAGGCGCTCGCGCGCGAGCCCCAACCCCAGGCCTGGCTCCAGGGTGGGGCCCCGGCTCCTCCATACCGGGAGACGCCTCGGTCCTTGATTTTTTACTCGTCATGGAGGAACACAGCACCGTGTCTTTTAAAAATACACAAACACACTGCTTCACTTCAAATACGCAACAAATTTATTTCAGAAGATCAGTGCAGACCCTCTTCCTTTTAAGAAGCTTTATTTTACTCTGTGTCCTGCTTCTGCCTGCTAATGCTGTACTGTCTTTTCTGTTTTTTTTTGTGTGGGACCGTTACAGCGCCACATACAGGTCTGGCATATACAGTGTTTTCAATGTCCAACAGCTGACATGGAATGTTATTAACCAGTTTGGGAACAATATATATTTTATTTTGTTCTAACTGGCTCAGGAAAGTCAATTTTGGGGTGGAACCCAAAACCAGAAATGTAAAAATTCTGTTTCTGTTTGGAACAAACCAGATGAGAGAAAATTCTCGTTCAAAGCCCTCGGACTTACTATTCCTTGTGATTAATTTGAACTGAGATACTTGTAGGAGAATATACAACTTTGACACTGCAAACCAGAGGTAGGAGTAAGTCACCATCAAGTCACTCTCAAGTCATGAATCAGCAAGTCTCAAGTCAGCTTGCAGACAATTGGTGGTCATTATGACTTGAGACTTGACGACTTGAGAATGACTTGACAGTGACTTACTCCCACCTCTGCTGCAAACACTTCAGGAGAGAGCATATATCTGACTTTTCTGGGTAACAACTTTTTTGTTTTTAACTTGGAATGATTAAATGACATCATTGACTGTTATCAGGTACAACCACATATTTTGAGGGAATCGTTGGAGTTTTGGAGTCATCGCTCCGCAGTGTCATACAGGAGACAAATATCAGTGTTGGGTTGATGAGCCTGAGTAAAGAAAGAGGTGATCATATTCAACCGTAAGGTTCTACGCTCATGTCAGGCATGCTCGGGAACAAACTTAACACACTCCAGCTTTTATTTATACATAAACTTTTCCTTTATAAGTTGACGGTTTGCTTTGTGTACAGTAGAGCAGAAAGAAGGGAGCGATGGCAAAGAATGTGGAAGGGTGAGAAAAACAGAGAGAGGAAAGAGCGGTGGTGAAACACAACGGGAGCATCCATCCTTTAACCGGTGGGGAGTTATCGCCTGACGACAGAGCCTTTCCAAACGCTTTAAAAAGCACATTTGAAGATGTATTAGTGCATCACTGAATCCAGTTGGTGCCAATAGGAGGCTGCTCACTGGGCTTTGTGCAAGTATGTGTATGTATGCTTTTTTTTTTCCTTTTTTTTGTAGCTCCCTCTAAATTCCCTTAGCGAGCGTTGCTAAGGTGCTTTACGGATGGGATTAGCTGGAGGCTCATCACACATTCTGTAACAGAAAAAGTAAGGAGAGAGATGGAGGAAGAAAAGTGAGAAAGAAAAAGAGAGGTAAAGAGAAGAAGGGACCAAAGTAAGGAAGGAAAGAAGGGATGGAATGGAAAGAAACAACATTAAGCATAGAAAGGAAGGAGCGAAGGAATGAAAATAATAAAAGAAAGGAGCAAAGGAAGGAAGGAAAGGCAGCAGGAAAGAAAGATATTAGATACTGAAAGAAAAATAAACTGAAAGAAGAAAATGTAATCAAAAAGAACAAAATGGGAAACAAGGAGAAAAAGAAGAAAAAAAAAACATAAAGAACAAAAGGATTGAACATAAAGAAAGAGGGAACAAAGAGGACAAATGTGAAGAAAGAGGGAACGAATGTGAAGAAAGAGAGAACGAATGCGAAGAAAGAGGGGCCCAATGCGAAGAAAGAGGGAACGAAGGGGCCGAATGTGAAGAAAGAGGGAACGAAGGGGCCGAATGCGAAGAAAGAGGGAACAAAGGGGCCGAATGCGAAGAAAAAGGGAACGAAGGGGCTGAATGCGAAGAAAGAGGGAACAAATGTGAAGAAAGAGGGGCCCAATGTGAAGAAAGAGGGAACGAATGTGAAGAAAGAGGGGCCCAATGCGAAGAAAGAGGGAACGAATGTGAAGAAAGAGGGGCCCAATGCGAAGAAAGAGGGAATGAAGGGGCCCAATGCGAAGAAAGAGGGAACAAAGGGGCCGAATGCGAAGAAAAAGGGAACGAAGGGGCTGAATGCGAAGAAAGAGGGAACAAATGTGAAGAAAGAGGGGCCCAATGTGAAGAAAGAGGGAACGAATGTGAAGAAAGAGGGGCCCAATGCGAAGAAAGAGGGAACGAATGTGAAGAAAGAGGGGCCCAATGCGAAGAAAGAGGGAACGAATGTGAAGAAAGAGGGGCCCAATGCGAAGAAAGAGGGAACGAATGTGAAGAAAGAGGGGCCCAGTGCGAAGAAAGAGGGAATGAAGGGGCCCAATGCGAAGAAAGAGGGAATGAATGCAAATTAAGATGGAATGAAGGGGCCGAATGCTAAGAAAGAGGGAACAAATGTGAAGAAAGAGGGGCCCAATGCGAAGAAAGAGGGAACAAAGGGGCCCAATGTGAAGAAAGAGGGAACGAAGGTGAAGAAAGAGGGGCCCAATGCGAAGAAAGAGGGAATGAAGGGCCCAATGTGAAGAAAGAGGGAACGAATGTGAAGAAAGAGGGAACGAAGGGGCCCAATGCGAAGAAAGAGGGAACGAAGGGGCCGAATGCGAAGAAAGAGGGAACGAAGGGGCCGAATGCAAAAGAAAGAGGGAACAAAGGGGCCGAATGCGAAGAAAGAGGGAATGAATGCAAATTAAGATGGAATGAAGGGGCTGAATGCAAAGAAAGATGGAACATGAAGAAAGAGGGGACCAAGAGGCTGAATGGCAAAAATGACAAAACCAAAGGAACTAAAAGAAAGTTCAAAGAAGCAACTTCAAGCATAGAAGGGACTAAATACGAGGTCTATTAGATAATAAACCGACCCTTTTATTTTTTTTTTAACTATATGGATTTGAATGACGTACGATTACACCAATCATGCTTGAACCCTCGTGCGCATGCGTGAGTTTTTTCACGCGTGTCGGTGACGTCATTTCCCTGTGGGCAGGCCTTGAGTGAGATGTGGTCCCGCCCTCTCAGCTGAATTCCTTTGTTTCACACGCTGCTCGAGACAGCGCGCGTTGCTTTATCAAAATTTTTTCTGGACCTGTGAGGAATATCCGAGTGGACACTATTCGAGAAATTAAGCTGGTTTTCGGTGAAAAGTTTAACGGCTGATGAGAGATTATGGGTTGTTTCTGTCAGTGTAAGGACTTCCCACGGAGCAGGACGTCGTGCAGCGCTTCCAGGCGCCGTCTGTTTCGACCTGAAAACATCCTAATTTAAGGCTTAATTCACCCAGGACGTCGTGAGAGAACAGAGAAGATTCAGAAGAGGCCAGCATGAGGACTTTATGCGGACATTCCACTGTTTAAGGACATTTTGTAATGAAAGACGTGCGCGCAAATTCGCCAAGTTGTTTCCGTGACGACTCGGCGAATCTGTGTGCCCCGCGACAGGAAAAACACCTCCGTGTTGAAAACCATTTGTAAAATTCAGGCGGCTTTTGATGGCTTTCAACAAGTGAGTAACTGAGAAATTGTTTAACAGCTTGGGCATGTTCCAACTTGCCCGTTAAGGTTTCCAACGGAGGTGTTTTTCCTGTCACGACCCCCTGCGGTCGGGTCCAGCCCGACATGCGACTCTGCCCGCACGTTCTTTCATTACAAAATGTCCGTTAACCATGGAATGTCCGAATAAACTCCTCATGCCGACTTCTTCTGAAAGTTCTCTGTTCTCTGACGACTTACTGGGTCAACATAGCCTGAAATGTGGACGTTTTCAACTTGAGACGGCGAGACGCTGCCGCCTCGAAGCGCAGATCGCCATCAGGCGCCGTGGGCCGTCCTTAAAGCGACACTACCAGACCAAAATCTCTCATCAGCCGTTAAAATTTTTACAGAAAACCAGCTGAATTTATTGAATGGTGTCCACTCAGTTGTGCCTTACAGTTTTGAAAAAATTTTGATCAAACAAAGCAGCAGTCTCTGAGCCATTCCTAAACAATGAAAAAATCGATGAGAGGGTGGGCGACTCCTCACTCAAAGACTGCCCACAGGCGAATGACGTAACCGACAGGCGTGAAAAAACTCTTGCCCACGAGGGTTCAAGCATGTCTGATGTAATCACACGTGATTCAAATCCATATGGTTTTTGAAAAAAATAATAAGGTCGGATACTTTTCTAATAGACCTCGTATAAACAAAAAAGTAAAGAAGGTAAAAAAAAAAGAAGGCGAAAAAGGAAGCTGTCAGTCAGAATAAGGATGGAAAGAATGAGTTGGGGGTAAAAGAGGACATACAGAAAAAGATTAAAAGAAATAAAAATTACCAAAGTGACAGAAAAGTGCAATGAATTGGATATTTGTAAGAATGAGGAGAGATGGAGAGGGGGATGTGGAAGACAGCAGATACATTGTGTTGTGAGAGAAATGATGAAGGTCAAATTCCCAAAAGTAGATGACAAACAATATGATAATGAAAATAAGGGTGGAGATGAAGGAAAGAGGAGAAAATGAGAACAGAAGTAGACATAAAATGGGCATGTGTCGGCATGGCAATTGGTGTACACACGGCTTGCTGAGTGTTGCGTCAGTCTGTTCACCGAGGGCGATATTACGAGAATAAACTCCATAATGAAGCGTGGCTACGGCTGTGGAATCATGTCCAGGAATCCACGTTGTCTCCTCTGGTTTCACATTTTAATCTTTTTTGGGAAAATCCATCAAGAACAACAGTGACAGGTTTGATGCTGTAGATCACGGGACACTGAACCAGATTAAAGAAGGTTAGACGTCTGAAGACTGTCAAGTTCAGGCTCCTGCTTTATTTTAGGTGACTGTTTCCACGCGTCATTTGTAGGGGCTCTGTGGTGTTCTTTCTCCAACGAGGAGGACACACATGCTGTTTCGGTGACAGAAGTGACAGGTTTTCAGACACAAAGTTGAAGCTGAAGCAGAATACTTTATTCCTGCTCCAACTCCTCCAACCAGTCAATCTCCTTCCCATCCAATCAGGTGCAGAATGCCATTGTCCCTGCTATGATGTTAATATTTATGTATTTGTGATACCTGGAGATCAAATTGAGCACTGCTGAGGATGTACATTGATTTTCAGCCATTAAGGATGGTGATAAGTCTTTATTTCTATGTCAAACAGCTGAGACATCCTGTGCGTGACCTAAATCGAGACAGGAAGATGTGCATGCTCCAGCATCGTGTCCTGCTGCTTGGCTCTGGGAAGCCCACTGGCCACAGTAGTGTGCAACATGCACACCACTTTTAGTGTTGCACACAGAAAGTCATCCAAGATATCAGGAAGAGTTTGTTTGCCTGGAGTTATGTGGACATGGGAGGGAGGGACATATTCCTGACTTTAGTCAAATGGTGGAGGAGGAGAAGGCCACTGCAAACGCTACCAGGTGACAGCTGTTTTTGAAAAATCAGCTGAGGTCTATCCCACATGGTGTAAATACCAGCCCAGTGTCACGTTTTGTTTTGTGTTTTCGTGCGCCCATCACGAAATGAGTCAAATTTTCATGACGGGGTTTATTTTAACTTACTATTACTAACCCTATTCCTACCCCCAACCCAAACCTTAACCATAACCTAATCCTACTCCTTCCCCCAACCCTAACCATAACCCCCACTTCACTTTTAATCTTGTGCAGCCATCACAGAATGAATTAGAATGAATTCGTGCTGCTGTGATGAAAATGAGGCGCTTTTCGTCACAATATCATAAACCAATAGATTAATGTATATTTGGTGCTGCTGAATCACGACTTGCCATGAGACCGAGTTGGTAAATACATAAATAAATAGTACTTAATTGAATTGAATTTATAGGCATTTTAAAGATCAAGAAAAAAAACATTTGTATAAAGTATACGCTCCACCCCAATTTAATTATCAATCATAATATTTTTATGCAGACTTTGATTTTCAAATTAAATAATAGTCATCAGTTGTGACTCAAAGGAGTTCCGTGAGGCGGTAAATGGGACAGCTGATACTCTCAAACCTGACCTGCTCACTTTTTTCTTTTTTTTTCTTTTTTTGGAAATGAACTCTGGATCGGGTTTGGTTGAAGACCGTGGAAAAGCAGCCTGCTCACTATATTTTCAACTTTGTGTGTGGGGGCTAATGGCTGTTATATGGGTGGGGTTAGTTAGATCTCTGGTTACCTGTAGCTCCACTGCAACCTGAGACTGCTCTGTTTGGACAAATTGACACAGTCAACCAGTCTGACAGCAAGTCAGATTTCCCTCACTCTTGCTGTCACTCCATCTCTGTTTCTGTTTTCCAGACTCTCACTTTCTCTCTCTCATCACTTAAAATCCACACACAATGGGAATGCTGAACTTGGAAATGTGCAAACTGAGGAATAACTGCTGTAAAATATCACCAGACAGCTGGAGTGAAAGTGTGTGTGTGTGTGTGTGTGTGTGTGTGTGTGTGTGTGTGTGTGTGTGTGTGTGTGTGTGTGTGTGTGTGTGTGTGTGTGTGTGTGTGTGTGTGTGCGCGCGTGTGTGCATTTTTCAGATCCATAAGTGTTTGTAAAAACTGTAATAATCCTTATTTTCACACTGTCGCTCATGTTTTTCTTTCTCACTCCATCCATCTATCCATTCATCCATCCGTTTAAGGTTTCCATGATCTCATTGTAAGCTGGAGAAAAGGGACAGGTAATGCAATCTGGCACAGTGTGGCATGACTTGTGAGCGTGCATGTGTGTTGATTACCTGAACAACAATCATCCGAGTGTCCATTTCAGCCACTTATCTCATTTAGAAATAATCATCTAATCCAGCGTGCAGACAAATGCAACATTGTATTTCTACAATGTGAAGGTTCCTGACCCTAAACATAGTCATAAAAACTGTGTTATTGTACCAAACATGTTAATGTGCACAGGAGATGGACGGCGCGTCTTCAGCAGCTTTCACACCTGGCCAATTTTGGTGTTGAATTTTTCAAGTGACAACTTGAAATGCCTCGTGAATTCCAGAAAGATTAGTTCACCTCATACTGGGTTTGAACTTGGTTGGTGTTTTTGGTGAGCGGCATGGTGGATTAGTGGTTCACACTGTTGCCTCATAATAAGAAGGTCCTGGGATTGCTTCAAGTCTGCTCCTTTCTATGTGGAGTTTGCAGGTTCCCTCCAGGTGCTGCAGCTTCCTCCCACTTCCAAAGACATGCAGGTCAGGTAGTTGGAAAATTTAATTTGACCATAAGTGTGCCTGCAAGTGGGAATTAGTGTAATGGATTTTTTTTTTTTTTTTTTTGTACTTTGTAATGACCCAATGCTTAGAATGGCCTAAACAGTGGGTCACTCCTCTGAGTCTGGTCTGCTTGAGGTTTCTCCCTCAAAAAACGCCAGAGGGAGGTTTTTTATGATGTGTGCTGAGCGGTGTCCAATAGTTGACTGCTTTGAACGATTTGACAGAGAACAACTTAAAGCTACCTGTGGAAAGCCAGCTGGATGCAACAAGTTGTAATGCAGCCCATTAGGACACTAAACGGACCCAAACGTGGCCAGATGTGAAAGCTGCTTTATTTGTGTCAACAAGAAAACAATGCAAAAATTCTGTAACAGATTGCTGAACACCGAGACAAAACATGCAATGAATTTGTTTTATTTTGTTTTCTATGCCTTCAGAGACTGTAGACTGCAGAAAAGGTAGCTCAGTGGAATAGGGGTTGGACTAACAACAGTGGTATGTAAAAGTGGGCACCCCTGAGGATTTCTATGATTTTCCTTTATAAATTATTGGTTGTTTGGATCATCAATTTCAGTTAAATATATCATATAGCAAACAAACAGTGATATTTGAGAAGTAAAATGAAGTTTATAGGATTTACAGAAATTGTGTAATAATTCTTTAAACAAAATTAGGCAGGTGCATAAATTTGGGCACCCCAACAGAAAAAATACATCAATATTTATTAGAGCCTCCTTTTGCAGAAATAACAGCCTCTAAACACTTCCTATAGCTTCCAATGAGAACCTGGATTCTGGCTGAAGGTATTTTGGACCATTCTTCTTTACAAAACATCTCCAGTTCAGTCAGATGTGTTGGTTACCGAGCATGGACAGCCCGCTTAAAATCACACCACAGATTTTCAATAATGTTCAGGTTTGGGGACTGAGATGGCCATTCCAGAATGTTGTACTTGTTCCTCTGCATGAATGCCTTAGTAGATTTTGAGCAGTGTTTAGGGTTGTTGTCTTGTTGAAAGATCCAATCCTGGCACAACTTCAACTTTGTCACTGATTCTTGAAGATTGTTTTGAAGAATCTGCTGATATTGACTGGAATCCATGTGACCCTCACCTTTAACATGATTCCCAGTACCTGCACTGGCCACACAGCCCCACAGCATGATGGAACCACTTCCAAATTTTACTGTAGGTAGCAAGTGTTTTTCTTCGAATGCTGTGTTCTTTTTCAGCCATGCATACCGCCCCTTCTTATGTCCAAATAACTCAATTTTAAGACCACAGCACCTTATTCCAAAATGAGGCTGGCTTGTCCAAATGTGCTTTAGCATACCTGAAGCGACCTTGTTTGTGGAGTGTACACAGAAAAGGCTAACTCTGCATTGCAGCATCATACAGCATCTCCTTGTACAAAGTGTGCTGTATAGTTGAACGATGCACAGAGACACTATCTGCAGGAAGATCATGTTATAGGTCTTTGGAGCAGGTCTGTGGGTTGACTGACTGTTCTCACCATCCTTTGCTTCAGCTTATGTGAGATTTTTATTGGCCTGCCACTTTGGGCCTTAAGTTGTACTGTGCCTCCAGTCTTCCATTTCCTCACTATGTTCCTCACAGTGGGAACTGACACCTGAAATCTCTGAGATAGCTTTTTGTATCCTTCCCTAAACCATGATGTTGAACAATCTTTGTATTCAGGTCATTTGAGAGTTGTTTTGAGGCTTCCATGTTGCCACTCATTGGAAGAGATGCAAAGAGGAGAAACATTTGTAAATGGCCATCTTAAATACCCTTTCTCATGACTGGATTCACCTTTGTAAGGAGGTCAAGGGTCAATGAACTTACCAAACCAATTTTGTGTTCCAAGTACTAAATGTATTCAAATCAATAAAATGACAAGCCAGCCCAAATTTATGCACCTGCCTAATTTTGTTTAAATAATTATTGCACTTTCTGTAAATACTTTCTGTAAATACTAGAAACTGTTCTTTCCAGACACAGACCCCAGCTGTAAATGGGTACCGACTATGCCAGGGAAAGTAACCTGCGATGGGTTTTAGTCCCATCCAGGGGGAATCCCATAGAGACAGAGGACATGTGGTATGTCACGAAATGATGTCACTATTGTCCAAAAAACATATTTATTCTGCGTGTGCACAGGATACGCATTCTGTCCATTGTCTTTCTTGTGTTTGTGGAGACATAATGGTGTCAGTTGTTTCTAATTAAATAAATAAATATGCTTTTCATTTGTGACCCAGCAGCAGTAGTGAATATTGTCTGTTGGGGCCTGAGTGCGACATGCAGGTATAATCTTTTATCACAGAATCTAAAATAGTCCCAACTTCATTTTCACCATTTTTAACCTGAAATTGAAGTGTGAACTGGAGTGAGAGCTGCCAAAGTGACCTCACTCTGCAGGTCCAGGACACAAAGCCAGGTGGTGAGGACATCAAAAGGCCTTGGCGCTAAAAGCCCTTTAATCAGAATAGTTTCTATCTCACGTCTTTTCTCTGTTAGCCGTAATTAAAAGTGCTAATGGCTGACATGATTCCATTTTGAGTGGTTTAAAAGAGCTGTGTCTGTGTCTCTGCCATGTAATGCTCAACTGGCAGCTGCCAATGATATTAAAAATCACATATTGAACGGCAGTAAAGACGCAGCAGAGCGCGAGCTGAAAAATAGATCAATGCCTCAAATGGAGGGGAGAGAGAGGGAGGGAAAGTAGCAGGAAGAAAAGCAGAAAGAGGGAGGGAGGCCGATCGACTGCAGCTTTGACCTCTCTGTGCACACAATGCCCCTCCACTCTACGGGCCAAAAAAACCCCACAGCATTTTACTGTATCAATCACCTCCTGCTCTCTCACCCTCTCACCTACCCACCCCACATGGTCGGGCAGCCGATAAGCTGGACCTGAGGACTAAAAGCTCCCGCGGGGCAAGCGACAATGGGTCTCCCACTGATCAGGAGACGAAAGTGCTCTCTCACTCTGAATTTTTTCCTGTGCAACTCTCTCTCTCTCCTTCGCCATAGGGAGACATTATGGAAGTCATTACTCCGGCCCTCCAAGTTGCCACAGAAGCTTTGGCGCTTTAACCTGGACCCGTGTGCGTGCACATGCACACCAACTCTGCAGGATGTCTTCCAGCCATACAGAGTGCGAGATGAGGAGAATTAAGAGTAATTTGTCCTCAAAGTCTTGACTTTTTCCCCTCTCTGTTCGCACTGCGAACCAACATCATGTTTTCCATTTTTGCTGCATTCAGGTAGTCAGTAAGTTTGGGTTTGGAAAAAATGTCCAGCATAGGATGGCGCAAATGTCAAAATAACATCAATGAACGTCAGTGTAAACACCCGTTAGTCTTTTGAGGTCATTTTTTTTTTCTTTTGCATAATCCCTGGCAATAATCCTGTCCCATGACTCTTTAGGCTGTGCTACGACGCGGTTGGCTCCTCATAGTAACTAGTTGCGTAAATACTGGACGAATTCTCTGTGACATCATCCATAGATTTTGTGAAGACCATCTTAAATGGGGGTGGCTCAATATGTCGCCATCTTGGCAGTGGCTGACTCCACCCAAGTACTAGCCAACCCATAAATGAGTAAAGGTTGTAAAACAGGCAAGACCGGCATGACATGAGTGGGATAAATGTGGTCTGAACACACCCACCTATCTCAGTTATCTCTAGTTATCAACCTACCTAAGAGTAACAGGGCTCGTAACTTGTTTTAGGTGTTTGATTAACACATATTCTTGCAAAGTGGATGCTGGCTTTCATAACTGATGTATTGAAAGTGGATAATCTAGCATATTGCTTCAGTTACTGTGGAGCTAACATCACCAAGCTGTAGATACTTGCTAATTAGTGCTAACATACAAATGAAATGGTACTAGCATGTCACTCAGTGGAAATATTGGCTCACAGACTTCTTAGATGTTCCGTTAATGCAACTAACTGCACAGTTAGCCATATTATCTCAAATATTAGTAATAAAATGCTCATAAAGGACAAACACTGAGTCTGCAGCAGCTAGCAGCTACTGCTTGTGTTGTTGCACCCAACACACTTTCAGTCAAAGCAGCCAAGCCCCTAATTATTCATAATTTTTTTGGCCCATAAAAGGTTAAATGTATTAGTTTTATTAAATCTGTGTCCTTGTTGGCCCTGCAGTAGTCTGGCATCCTGTCCAGGTTGTATCGCGCTTCTCTTCCAGTTACTTTCCCGTGACGCTTAACTGGAATAAGAAGGTTTACAAACTGGATGGATAGAAAATTACTTGGGAGACCCTATCTTCCATCTGGAGCAAAAGAGAGCACAGTAGTTTTACCATCAGTGCCCACATCGTGTAAATCACAAGTAGTATTGCACTCACCTGCGTGCCAATGAATGTGTTGGTCTAAAAATCAGGTGCAGTAACATCTGACTGCAGAACTTGACTGAGCCATACTGCAGCAAAAACATGGTCTGACATCCACCACAGTGTAGTTGTGGTATTTAAAGTGTGCAATACTCCGATGCATCTTAAATAACTCCATTTAAGATGCACATATGCTCTGCTTGTATACACATCAATACTGAAATGAAAACAACATTAAATTAAACAGAGGTAAACATGTTGAAAAATCCAAAGCTTCACCTCAGGGAGCTTTGGTGGCTGCTGATGCTCTCTGACAGGTTAGTTAGTGCAGATCCATTAACTGGCCAGAAAACCTCTCACTTGAGCTAGTTTTGTCCACAGTAGAGCGCAGTGAGCCTGCGCACTCCAATTTAAAGGGGAAGACGGATGGCGCTTTGATTGATTTATTTGACGTCATGCCCAAAACACACTCATGACTAATGGAAGAGAAAAAAATCCAAACCCTTTGTGCCCAGCACAAAACTATGAATGATATATATATGATTGGTGACCAGATGGGCACAGCTAACCTAAAGGTTCGGTTTCATAACCGCTAATCTGCTACCTAAAAGGTTGACTGTGATAATGGTAAACCGATAACCTGATAAAACCTTTAGCTGAAGATACCTTAACTGCTACTGTAAATGTTTTTTTTTTGTTGTTGTTGTTTGTCTTTTAGTTTTTTTGGCTCTTGTGCCCTGAAAACTGACCTAAGAAGCTGAAAATTTAATATGTTGTAGTGTAAATCTAAAGGTTTAGCATACCAAGATCAGATAATGATCAAGATGTACAGAAGTAAATAAAAGAACAAATGAAATTAAACAGTAGTTTCCATTCAATATACAGTTTGTTCACAGTAAAAAAAATGAGGTGGGCTTCATAGATAATTGGCAAAGCTTCTGGGGAAAACCTGGTCTTGTTAGGAGAGACGGCATCCATCCCACTTTGGATGGAGCAGCTCTCATTTCTAGAAATCTGGCCAATTTTCTTAAATCCTCCAATCGTGACTATCCAGGGTTGGGACCAGGAAGCAGAGTTGTAGTCTTACACACCTCTCTGCAGCTTCTCTACCCCTGCCATCCCCTCATTAACCCATCCCCGTAGAGACGGTGCCTGCTCCCAGACCACCAATAACCAGCAAAAATCTATTTAAGCATAAAAATTCAAAAAGAAAAAATAATATAGCACCTTCAACTGCACCACAGACTAAAACAGTTAAATGTGGTCTATTAAACATTAGGTCTCTCTCTTCTAAGTCCCTGTTAGTAAATGATATAATAATTGATCAACTTGGGGCAACTGTTTGTTGTGATTTGGCGCTATATAAGAAAAAAGTTGATTGATTGATTGATTGATATTGATTTATTCTGCCTTACAGAAACCTGGTTACAGCAGGATGAATATGTTAGTTTAAATGAGTCAACACCCCCGAGTCACACTAACTGCCAGAATGCTCGTAGCACGGGCCGAGGCGGAGGATTAGCAGGTATCTTCCATTCTAGCTTATTAATTAATCAAAAACCCAGACAGAGCTTTAATTCATTTGAAAGCTTGACTCTTAGTCTTGTCCATCCAAATTGGAAGTCCCAAAAACCAGTTTTATTTGTTATTATCTATCGTCCACCTGGTCGTTACTGTGAGTTTCTCTGTGAATTTTCAGACCTTTTGTCTGACTTAGTGCTTAGCTCAGATAAGATAATTATAGTGGGCGATTTTAACATCCACACAGATGCTGAGAATAGCCTCAACACTGCATTTAATCTATTATTAGACTCAATTGGCTTTGCTCAAAATGTAAATGAGTCCACCCACTGTTGTGAAAGTGACGTGACAAGGACCCACAACAGGGGGCGGTAATGAACGGACAATGGATAAGCCAAAAGTAACAATTTAATGTTGTGAATCGCACAACGACGTACAGACAATAACAATATGATGGACTGTCAATCATACACCAGGTGACGTGTGGGCAGGCTCGACGATAGAAGACGCCTGGCGAGAGAAGAGCTGGATCCCCACACAGTTTCCACCACCAACGGAGCTGAAGAACACCGGAGCCGCCAAGCCCTGCGCCCCAGGTGGCCGCTGTCTTCAGCAGTCAGACCTGGTACTGCTGGCAGAAAACAGAGACAGTCCTGATGAGTGTGAGTTCGCACACTCAGTAATCCCACAGTCAGTGTTCAGTAAAGGAGGGAGAACCTCCACCTCCAATCACACACTCGTGCAGCTCCTGTTTAAACCACTTATCTGGTTTGGGGTGTGAGGCGAAGCCGTCGCTGTCACACCAAACGCCAATCCCACAGATAAGGCAGAAAACCACAGGATAACGGCTGCAAAAGAAGTTCAGATTATCACTCAACCGTTTGAGTCAACAGAGAAATTACCTGAATGGTAGCTGATTTCTCGGCGGGGAGGTGGAGTTGCAGTCCGGCCTTTATGGTGGTGGTGATGAGTAGTGGATGAGTGACAGCTGGTACGGATGATGAGTGACAGCTGTCACTCCTGGTTGCTCCGACGCCCTCTCGTGCTTGAAGCCCGCACTTCAAGCAGGGCGCCATCTTGTGGTGGTGGGCCAGCAGTACCTCCTCTTCAGCGGCCCACACAACACCCACCACTTTAATCATATCTTAGATCTTGTTCTGACTTATGGTATGGAACTTGAAGACTTAACAGTATTCCCTGAAAACTCCCTTCTGTCTGATCATTTCTTAATAACATTTACATTTACTCTGATGGACTACCCAGCAGTGGGGAATAAGTTTCATTACACTAGAGGTCTTTCAGAAAGCGCTGTAACTAGGTTTAAGGATATGATTCCTTCTTTATGTTCTCTAATGCCATATACCAACACAGTGCAGAGTAGCTACCTAAACTCTGTAAGTGAGATAGGGTATCTCGTCAATAGTTTTACATCCTCATTGAAGACAACTTTGGATGCTGTAGCTCCTCTGAAAAAGAGAGCTTTAAATCAGAAGTGCCTGACTCCGTGGTATAACTCACAAACTCGCAGCTTAAAGCAGATAACCCGTAAGTTGGAGAGGAAATGGCGTCTCACTAATTTAGAAGATCTTCACTTAGCCTGGAAAAAGAGTCTGTTGCTCTATAAAAAAGCCCTCCGTAAAGCTAGGACATCTTACTACTCATCACTAATTGAAGAAAATAAGAACAACCCCAGGTTTCTTTTCAGCACTGTAGCCAGGCTGACAAAGAGTCAGAGCTCTATTGAGCTGAGTATTCCTTTAACTTTAACTAGTAATGACTTCATGACTTTCTTTGCTAATAAAATTTTAACTATTAGAGAAAAATTACTCATAACCATCCCAAAGACGTATCGTTATCTTTGGCTGCTTTCAGTGATGCCGGTATTTGGTTAGACTCTTTCTCTCCGATTTTTCTGTCTGAGTTATTTTCATTAGTTACTTCATCCTAACCATCAACATGTCTATTAGACCCCATTGCTACCAGGCTGCTCAAGGAAGCCCTACCATTATTTAATGCTTTGATCGTAAAGATGATCAATCTATCTTTATTAGTTGGCTATGTACCACAGGCTTTTAAGGTGGCAGTAATTAAACCATTACTTTAAAAAGCCATCACTTGACCCAGCTATCTTAGCTAATTATAGGCCAATCTCCAACCTTCCTTTTCTCTCAAAAATTCTTGAAAGGGTAGTTGTAAAACAGCTAACTGATCATCTGCAGAGGAATGGTCTATTTGAAGAGTTTCAGTCAGGTTTTAGAATTCATCATAGTACATAAACAGCATTAGTGAAGGTTACAAATGATCTTCTTATGGCCTCAGACAGTGGACTCATCTCTGTGCTTGTTCTGTTAGACCTCAGTGCTGCTTTTGATACTGTTGACCATAAAATTTTATTACAGAGATTAGAGCATGCCATAGGTATTAAAGGCACTGCGCTGCGGTAGTTTGAATCATATTTATCTAATAGATTACAATTTGTTCATGTAAATGGGGAATCCTCTTCACAGACTAAGGTTAATTATGGAGTTCCACAAGGTTCTGTGCTAGAACCAATTTTATTCACTTTATACATGCTTCCCTTAGGCAGTATTATTAGACGGCATTGCTTAAATTTTCATTGTTATGCAGATGATACCCAGCTTTATCTATCCATGAAGCCAGAGGACACACACCAATTAGCTAAACTGCAGGATTGTCTTACAGACATAAAGACATGGATGACCTCTAATTTCCTGCTTTTAAACTCAGATAAAACTGAAGTTATTGTACTTGGCCCCACAAATCTTAGAAACATGGTGTCTAACCAGATCCTACTCTGGATGGCATTACCCTGACCTCTAGTAATACTGTGAGAAATCTTGGAGTCATTTTTGATCAGGATATGTCATTCAATGCGCATATTAAACAAATATGTAGGACTGCTTTTTTGCATTTGTGCAATATCTCTAAAATTAGAAAACTTGTCTCAGAGTGATGCTGAAAAACTAATTCATGATTTATTTCCTCTAGGCTGGACTACTGTAATTCATTATTATCAGGTTGTCCTAAAAGTTCCCTGAAAAGCCTTCAGTTAATTCAAAATGCTGCAGCTAGAGTACTGAGAGGGACTAGAAGGGGAGAGCATATCTCACCCATATTGGCCTCTCTTCATTGGCTTCCTGTTAATTCTAGAATAGAATTTAAAATTCTTCTTCTTACTTGTAAGGTTTTGAATAATCAGGTCACATCTTATCTTAGGGACCTCATAGTACCATATCACCCCAATAGAGCGCTTCGCTCTCAGACTGCAGGCTTACTTGTAGTTCCTAGGGTTTTTAAGAGTAGAATGGGAGGCAGAGCCTTCAGCTTTCAGGCTCCTCTTCTGTGGAACCAGCTCCCAATTCAGATCAGGGAGACAGACACCCTCTCTACTTTTAAGATTAGGCTTAAAACTTTCCTTTTGCTAAAGCTTATAGTTAGGGCTGGATCAGGTGACCCTGAACCATCCCTTAGTTATGCTGCTATAGACTTAGACTGCTGGGGGGTTCCCATGATGCACTATGTGTTTCTTTCTCTTTTTGCTCTGTATGCACCACTCTGCATTTAATCATTAGTGATTGATCTCTGCTCCCCTCCACAGCATGTCTTTTTCCTGGTTCTCTCCCTCAGCCCCAACCAGTCCCAGCAGAAGACTGCCCCTCCCTGAGCCTGGTTCTGCTGGAGGTTTCTTCATGTTAAAAGGGAGTTTTTCCTTCCCACTGTCGCCAAGTGCTTGCTCACAGGGGGTCGTTTTGACTGTTGGGGTTTTTAGGTAATTATTGTATGGCCTTGCCTTACAATATAAAGCGCCTTGGGGCAACTGTTTCTTGTGATTTGGCGCTATATAAATAAAATTGATTGATTGATTGAGTACAGAAAGTATTAAATGCATGAGAATTTAGAAATTAAAATACACTTGGAAAATACTTCTCCTTGAGTTGACGCTTGTTGCCTCTGCACGGTTTCTTTTCTGCTTATTGGATTAGTGTATAAGGTCAAATAGGAACAAATACAATTTTTTAAAAGCATTTAAAAGTTTTTAACTCAAACTTTATTCAGAAAGACCTTTGCTTCCTTAAAATTAACACAACTAAATTTAGTGGACTGTAATTGGTCCTGTAGTGGTTTTTAAAGTTATCTTTGCTAATTAGCTATTAGCTGGTTAGCTGAATGTGCCCAAACACAAATACTGACTTGTTGGAATGCCCCTTAGTGTGAAGGAAAAGGGAAAATTCATCAAATTAGAGTGCAACTAGTATTAGTTTGGCTAAAGTGTGCCACGGTGAGCTACAGGAAAATGATATTTAACACTTCTTAAAGTCACATTTCTGCGGCAGCAGTATACCTTTGTAAGTTTTGTCTCTGATGTATTGTGCTCTGATTTCTCATTTCCGGGGTGTCAAATATCCGTGCTTTGTAAGGTTCCTCATGGTGTCACTTCATGTACGTGAAGGATGCTTTTTGGGATTTGTGAAGCGTGAAGAAATGGGCTTTCCACATGGGTTGAAATGCTTGTCAGACTTTTGTGAAGACCGTGAATCCCTACCTTAACCGCAGATGTAGTAAAAAGCGCATCAATTCTTCAGACTTTCTGCAGAAATAACCTATGTGTTACTGCATTGACACCTAAGAGTACACTCCACGTGCACGCACAAGTGAGGACCTGACACACACTTCCTATTGGTCATCTCCAAATGGACTTTCTGCTTTTGTGTACTCGCTCGTGACCCTGAGCTTTGCCTTGAGCAGTTACCTGAGGATGGCTGTCAAACACATAAAGTATTAGTATTTAAAGGACTTCTTGATTTAAAACCGGAATTGTATGCAGTATGGCTGGAGTTCAGCACACTGCATGAAAACCGCTGGCAGGTTGTGTTTGCTTCTGGCAGCCTTGCTCCAAATTCTCAGTTGGTGCTGTAGAATTAGTCACCAATCCGCAGGATGTGAAGTTGAAATCATTGCACCGTGAGCAGTTACACAGAAGAGTAATTCAAATGTCAAGAGGAATGACAGGCTTTGCTGTAATAAATCTCCAGGCGGCGTCATTATAGCCATCTAATCTAAATGCCAGGTGAGCGTGGAACACGGTGCCACTCATTTACTGGGCTGGCAGGTCAAACGTGTGCACCTCCGCATACTGCTCTATTGAACACTATAGTATTTGTGAAAGGTCCGTGTGGAACTGTGGCCTTCAAGGTAGCACTACTAATCTACTTTCCAACCGGCAGATTATAACTTTTAAAGTTTTCCTGCTATTCTGTTTTTTTTTTTTTTCTTCTTCTTCTTCTTCTTTTTTGTGGACATTGCATTTGGGTACTTTGGGCTCTGGAGAGGCATGGAGATTGCTGGACAGAGGTGTTAGTGATGCCAAATCTTTGCAGGAAAGCGAAGGTCCAAGTCTTCAGAGTCCTGTTGCTTTGTGTCTTATTGTATGGTTATTGTCAGTGTTGAGGAATGGTGTTGCAGCAGGCAAAAGTTGCACTGTGCACAGTCTAGTCAGTCGTATAAGCCTACATAAGCCTACAGTATATCATTACTAGGGGAGCTGTAGCCACTACCTTTGCCCCCCCCCCCCCCCCCCCCCCCCCAGGACTAAACCAAACCAACTTTTTTAGGTTCCTTAGATGACCCCAAAACACAATCAGGATGTTCCCAAAAATAAAAACTGGCCTCAAGGCAGTTATCCAAGATGGCGTCCAAGATGACCACCAAAATAGGATTTTCTTCACTAAAACACCAGTGATTTCTGTCATTATTAAGTCTATTGTTTGTTCCTACTATGTATTTTAATGATAAGGGTCTATTGGCGGCCATTTTGGACACCATTTTGAATCTTAAACCCATGAATGAATTTAGTTTAGGCACAAATGAGTTTGCTGTGACCTGCAATGGTCTTCCCATTGAATATCTGTGATATTTAAGTTGTTTATATGTTGTGTAAAGGTGTTTTAGTGAAATTTTGGTGGCCATCTTGGATAACTGGCTTGAGGCCAATTTTTATTTTTGGGAACATCCTGATTGTGTTTTGGGGTCATTTAAGGAACCTAAAACAGTTGGTTTGGTTTAGTCCTGGGGGGGCAAAGTAGTGGTCTTAGCTCCCCTAGTACATCTCCTTCAGAGATGCCTTGGTGGCTTCCCTCACTTGTCTCCTCCTTGCACGGTCACTAACATTTTGAGAACCTGCTCCAGACAGGCTTACTGTACAGTATTGTACTGTTTGTATTTCTTCATGATTGATGGACATACTCAGTGACTTGGAAATGTTCATATGTCCATATCTTGTCTAAATAAAACTGACTCTAAAAGTGATAATTTCCTTTTACGTCATCAATGAATGCAATAACTGTCACATTTATATTTTATCAGTTTTTATTCCACTATATGAAAGCATTTTTGTTGTTTAATATTCTGTTTCTAAAAAGCTGGATCATTTTGCATTCATTTCTGAGTGTTTTAAATTCTGCACTTAAAATTCAGAGGTGCCAATAATTCTGACCAGGACTATTCTGTCACAGACTTCTAAATTATTGCTGGAAATAATTTTACAGTCTGCCAGGACCATTTTGGAACTGTAAATGCTTGTCGTATTCATTAGAAGTTTCTCAACAGCTGAATACCACATTTTGAAATGTGATTTTCCACTTTTGAATACTTTGCTGAAATTTAAATTTCTCATTTTATTTCACTAACATATTTGAAAGCCACCTTTCTGAGTTTGTGCAATTGAACTCAAAACTTTGTCCTGTATATTCTTATTTTGGGGTTTTCAACTTTATAGAGAATGTACCTCATTGATATTGAGAATCAATATTCAAGGTGCTCTATTTCAGTAAAGGCAACCAAGGCTTAAAAATTTAAATTATGTCAAAAACTGTCTGCTCAAATCTGCTTAAGTGCAAATGCTAAAATTCAAATCTGAATATAAGGAACAGATGGCACAAAAATTCTCTATCTGAATTTGACGGATATAAAATAATTACGTATTTGGAGCAAAGTCTTTTGAACGACACAACATGAAACCTGAAATTTAAACCAATTCAGAAATGTGGCTTTCAACATTTTTGTAAAATAAAGATATATTTAAATGTAAACACCACTTATTCAGTTGTGACTGTCAAAATTTGGTGTTCAGTTACTGATACAACTTCAGTAACTGGAAAGCTTGATTGAGGATTTTCATCCTTGTGATGAACAGGGAGTGAGTGTGGCAGAAAGGAAATATCCAGAACAGGTCTCGGAGAATGCTGTCATGACAGTGGGTTTTTGAAACTACAATTGTGTGTGAACCAGGAACAGTTAAAAAATTTGCCTCTTTTAAAAATTCATATTTATACAACTGGTCAAATTATTTTTTTTTATTGAATTTAGGCAGGGGTGGTTGCCAAGTGGTTATTGCAGTTGTTTTCAATGTGGAAGGATCCTGGTTCAAACCCCACCCACGCCACATTTCTCCATGTAACGTGGAGTTGTGTCAGGAAGGACATCCATCATAAAACGTGTGCCAATTCAACATGCAGATCCGTCTCGGATTTGCTGTGGCGACCCCAAGTGCAAACAAGGGAGCAGCCAAAGGGGTAAACACATTTTAATGTCACTGGATGGTTCCATCCATTGAATAATATTTGTCATTTTTAGTTCTTTATCGATTAAAAACTAATTCATACCAATCGTTACCATTGTTGTTTTAAACTTTGTCACTGACATCACCATGATCACGATGGCCTTTACTACCATTGTCTTCACAGTTGCACTCATCACTTTCTTCATGCTGACCTTGTGGTCGTCTTCCTCTCTTGGGCCTCTCATTATTCTGGATCTTTTGTATCATTTTATTCGGTGTTTGAAGAGGTGCCTTGAGCTTTTAGGCTGAGCAGCTGATGATTGGAGAGAGAAGGGGATAAAAGGAGCCAAAGGACGGAAGAAGGAGGGGGAATCGGGACAGGAGTTGTATAGGAGTCACCCAGCAGGAGGGCCGTTTACTGTCGCTCAAGGAGGAGGGGGCGAGAGAAATGAAGGGTGAGACAGACAACAAGGGTGAAAGGTGGAGAACTGGGATGGTATCCTTCAGGGGAAAGGATGGTGAACACTGGTTCAAGCTTCTACGATCACACAATTCATTGAAGAACAGTTCCTGCTTCAAAATGTATCAAGCTCAAAACATCACCCCTAAATAGTGTATTGTTCCAAATATAGCATTGTGTTTTTTCTTTTGGCAATGCATCTGAAAAAAAAAAACCCAAACAGATTCTTATATTCATATAGATCCACAACAGGATGTGGCGCCACATACCTGTGAAATGAGCGAGCCTGAATTGAAGTGACCCACCCTGCCCCTCTAGCTTGCAGTGTTGCATGATGAAGACAAGTCATGATCATCCTGAAACGTTGGGCAAGATAACTGGCAGCAGAGAAGTTGATGCAAACTTTTAGGTCATGGTGATAAATGCAGCAGTCATCAAACTACGCACAACCAGCCAAGAAATACAGTGTGAGCCTATAATGTTAGAAGATAATGACTATAAGTCTTAAAAACATGAACAGTCAAAAAAGCTGCATCATGGTCCTAAAAGTGCCAGCGTATTGGCACATAATTGAATAAAGAAATGAGGAATTTCTCATAAAATGTGATTTTATAAGCATTGTTTTTAAATAAAGGTGTTAAAAGTATTTTCTTTCTATTAAAAAAAAAAACTTGCTCTGAAAGTATTTTTCCCAAAATGTCTCAAAAATGAGGTTCATCATATAATCAGGGTCACCTTGTATTTGTAACAATACATGCATACATACATGCCCCATGGCATTGTTTTTGTTTTCCTCAGTGATAAACATTAAAAATACACACAGAGCCAAGCAGTGGCATTTCCTCTGCAAATGATTTCATGTTACTGAAACATTAGTAAGATACCATTGGCTAATAAATACTGTTCACTTGGTAATTGCTTACTTAAACTGTCTGAGGTGTGCTAAATCTTCTTTCAAGATGTCAGGCTGCAGCAAAAACAAAGCAGCACTTAGTGCTGATTTGTTGATGAATACATTTACAGTTGTGCATCTGGGGTGAGATAATTTGTGTGCTGAAGCTCTTAACCAAAATGTCTCTTTGCCACTCACACGCACAAATCGAGTGTTTCTTCCACATGCTGCTGGGAATATTCTCACTGACACTAATGTGTGCTGCAGCTTTGAAGATAGCTGCAGAAGAGATGAGCAAAGGGGGAGGAGACGGAGGAGAATAAATGGGCAGGAGTGTCACTGTGCTTTCTAGGAATCAATAATGAAAAGTTCAAGAGTGAAGGATGTCAGTTAATTTAATTTGTAACCGAAAAGGTTTGTGATGAAATCAGTGAAGCGTTTTATGCCTTAAGGTCTGGTTCTGGCTTGGCCTGGGAATTAGGAAGGATTTTATCTGAGGTTGTATATCAAAGGCAGAGTGGAGGTCAATTTCGGCAAGTTTCAGAACAACTTCATTCTACAGCACATCACACATTTCTGTGTGAAGGAACGATCTTCATGCCATCCCAGCCCTCTCAATTTTCTCTTCCGAAATCCGGTACGTTTAAAAATGCTACCAATAGGTGGCTCATGATTGCCACTGGGGGCTACCTACCTTCTGGATCAATTGCTGTCAAGTTGACGATCCCACAAAAGCAGTGGCAGGCACAGCTAACCAAAAAGTTAGCTTCGATACCCATTAATCCGATAACGTTTCAGTTACCTTTTATGACGCTAAACCAATAAACTGCTAAAAAAATTAATCTTTATTACAGATAACCAATAACTTTTAGTATTGATTCGGATGTGGCCACATCAGAGTACATTGTCTGCTTCTTGATAAACCAATTTCACTTTCACTTTTCGCTGCTGGGTAAATTAAAGGATCACAAACACATAAGAACGCATGAAAAATGAATGAATAAAAAAATAAAACCCCAAACATTGTCATCATCTTTCAAAAGCAGTAAAACACAGTATTAGAAGTCACAGTTTATCTCGGTATTATATGCACAAACTAAAAAGCTGCTGCTTTTTTCACACGTTTTGAACCCTGCAGCTTAAACAACCAAAATACGTCCATTATTGCATTGATTTGCAGAGTAAAAGACACATAGTAAATATAAATTCTTACCTGTTAGTTTCAGTGGGATTCATCTGAAGAAATAAAGCTTTCTTTTTTTAATCTAAAAGTGTCTAAATGGTGAAGAAAAGTCCCTACATAGCTGAGACGTGAGAGCTCCTCTCCCCCACCGAGTCTTGGTGATTAAATTACATATCTCGTCAGCCACAAAGAAGTAAAATAAAGTGTTAAAATTAGTCCGTTTTGTTTCTGTGTCGAGCGGACGGTAACAGTGTAACCTTGAAAGTGAACCTGAACTACACTACCCACAATGCTGCCTGCGTCGACTGGCCAATCACGCCTTGCTCTTAATGATGACATCATCAGCAAGCGATAGGCAGCCAGTCTGCCACAAATACACAACAGATGAACTAAAATGTTTGATTTTAGGGTTTACAAACCTTTTTTGACTGTTAAGCTTTGTTCACTTTGCCAGCAAAAAATGTTATCGGACTGAAAGTTATCAGAACTAAATTTCTCGGAAGATAGTTGATCCCATGATGGTTTTAAAACTTATCTGAAAAGCTAATCTGCTAGTGAAAACATTAGCTTTGATAACCATGTTATCGGATTAGCTGAACTGTGCCCACAACTGCACAAAAGTACCTGTAATACTGCATTCGCATGGTGGCGGCACGCGAGATTCAAGAATGTCAGCTGGAAAATACCCTTTCATGTAGGTGGCAAGCCTCATTCCTTTCTGTGTTACAGTGTGGGGGAAAATGACACAGGGCAAGTGTTTAAGAAGAAGTGTTTATTCCAGTATAAAATGTCAGTCATTTTCTTGCTCTTTGATTAAAGGAATGGAGATCTCAGAGGAATGTAGTTGTACAGCCATTGAATTGATTATTGATCCAACGTACATACTCTCGCAGCTCTTAGACTTGGCAAGTTTTGCATAGTTATGCACTGTAATGGGCGGAGTTACAACTCTGCATACTCTGGCTGATTTCCCCCAAGCAGCTCTCACTTGGCAGTATTTGGTGCTGAGTCCACCCTGAGCAGGCACACCACTTAGCAAAAGTCATGAAAAGTCCCACTTCTAGATCTTGATGGACTCCTAGCCTGGTGCAACTTGTACACTCTAGTCTCAATTCTAGATAATTCAGGGTAATTCTTTCCGTGCTTGAAGTGAAAATTGGTTGGAGAGTTGGGTGGAACCTGCACTTGGCTGTCTGGAGTTGAATGTGAGGGCATGAATGCACCTGGGAGTCTGGCTGAGCTCACGAATATTTCAAACATGTTGAAAACCGGCAGAGGGTTAACTGACTTTTCCTGACTTGTAGTGACCTATGCTGAGTGTAGAAGCTTAGTTATGGTTAAAAAAAAACCTTTATATTAATGTCATGGTGATCTCAGTAGTCCACCGGGTAACATTCTTGCTTCACAACAAGGTCAAGGGTTCTGTGGCATTTGCGGTTTCTTTTCAAGGATTCAAAAGAATTTTATTGTCATATGCACAAAGGAACATGTTCCCTGCACAATGAAATGTGTTTACTGCATTTAACCCATCCTAATTGCCAGTTAGGAGCAGAAGTCGCCTTTAGGCATCTGCTTGGATTTGGCTATATCATCAAGAAACAGAATTTGCTGTAAAACTAACATTTGTTAGTTTTGCTTGTGCCGTTGTTCAGGACAAATAGAAAAGTTGTTACTACCACTACCACTACCACTTAGATGAGAGTAAATTTGTAGTTTTAACATAGGGAAATTCTTAATTTTCTCTGGGTCATTAGCACAGAGCTTGACTATACAGGCAGTTGTAGAGAAGATTCAAGTCGAAGATTCAAGCTTCTGGACTATGGAAACCACCTGGACGACTGAGAGCCTTCACAAAAATATACAGGCAGATGTCTTTCATCCTTGACGATGTTTCCTGGCTTTGATTTTGTATCGCTGTTTTTTCCCCATTGGTGTTGGACGAATCCTTTATTCTGTAAGACCAGTAAAAACTGCTAAATATTTTATGTCAAAGCTTATATGACTGTAAAAACAACCATGAAGGTGAAATGTTGAGTTGATCCTCAGTCTGGCTGGTGCTAATGAACCAGTGTGGGTGGTTTGCCCAACTATTATGTGTGGACTAGGCTAGGTAGCAAAACACCTAGCTCAGTTGCTAACTAGTTCATAAATGAATAACTTCAAGGAATATATTTGTACTATACAGTCTTGTTTTACAGCTGAATAGCTATTATTTAGTTTTATGTAACAGAGGAATGTTTTGTAAAATTAGATTAATAGTATGTGGCACAGCTAACTAGTAGGCTATAGCAGTAGTGTGTTGGTGTCAAAGTTCTCCAAATTTGAACTCTGTGCAAATGTGTATACTCATTACAGAAACATTTTGTCTGCTTGTGTGAATTCACAGATCACAGCTGTCTTGGCAAATGTGTGTCAAAGTTTTGCAGGCATAGAAAGTCCTAAAAAAAAGTTTTGTTTATTTTTTTCAACTTGTAAAATGCGTTGCCTTAAGCTCAGTCCTCACTCTTCCACACAAACAACTCCAACACTCCAGCACTCACAGCCAAGTTCGTCCAGCATTTTTTATCTGCCGCTGGGACGGACTCCAAGAGCTGCCAATTATCCGTAAAGCAATCCCAAAAGCAACTGACAAGCCAATGCAGCAGAGGATCAAGTTCAGTCTCTTGGGGATCTCTGTGTGTTTGAGTGTGTCCGTGTGGAATCAACCAGTGACTGTACTAAGCTCTGACTGCAAACGGCTCATGTTGACTAGAAGTCGATGGGCTGATTAAACCCACAGTGTGTTTGTTGAGGTTAGGCCTTGTTGTCTAAACCAACGAGGCTCACAGGACACCTCAAAGCTTTTAAGGTCTTTGGCGGTAAGTATTATAAAATACATATGCACACAGGTTTAAAATATGGACCACTTGAAAGAGGCTTGCCACACTTTAGGTCTTTACAAGTGAGGCTGAAATATATATCGCCCTCTAGTGGCTGGCTGACAGATTCTGTCTCCTGTTGCAACTTCAGCTAAAACTTAAAAGCAGTATGAAATACTAATCAGATACATACAGTTAAGTTCACATTTATTTGATAAAGTTCATGTTTAAGATGGCTGTAACATAAGCTACAGGTTCTCTTATGGAGTCTTGAGGTCACTGGACAGAGGTGTTTGGTGATGCCAATGCCTCTGCAGAAGAATGAAGGTCCAGGTTATTAGCATCCTGGTGCTCCCTGTCGTACTGCATGATTGTGAGACTTGAATTCTAACCAGTGGTACTTGATCAATTTAGCAGATCCTTGGGTACAAAAGATTGACTTTGTGTCAAATGAATGGTTATTGGGGGACACTCAGAGGAGTATCACTTGCATTGCAATATAAACTCCAAATAATATTAGGCAGATGTATAAATTGGACATATGGCCTATGTGGTGAGGTGTTTTTATTTATTTATTTATTTATTTTTGGCAGTGATTTTGCACAAAAGGGCCTCAGTGGTAAGGACCCCAGTGGATGGAGATGGTGCCCACAACTCACCTGCCTGCAGCAGATAGTTACTTTTGAGAGGTTCCCCTCCAGTACACAAGGTGGTTCTGCAACAATGCATAGTGCCAATTTTAGTCCAAGAGCAATTGGACAGAGAGGTCAAATGCTGGTAAAGGTCTCGAGGGCTGTTGTCAATGCCACTAGGTTTCACCACCAAAACCTCCATGCCTGCTGTCTCAAATAGGTTATACTGTACCAGTAAATCACATATCACATCTTCATGCGATGGCCCTGGAAATACTCCAGCATCTGAGTGTAAGTGACAAAAGGTGAGTTTCTGGCACCTTTAAATAACTGAAACATGTGGCTAAGGGAGGGACAACTCTAAAAGAAAACCAGTGGACCCACCAGGTCTTATTGGGATGAACGCAGAGCCAGTCACCCTGTCTCGTAAATCACCTTGGATTACACTAACATCTACAGAGGTTTTCACTTTCATTTGACTTAGAGTGACACTGAGATCCACTGTAGATGTCCTCTGGAGAGAAGTCATGTTAACATTGTAAGAATCACAGTACTTCACAGTACCAAGGGAACTGGATCAATTGCTGCTGAGCTGTTTATTGGTCAAGTATGGTACCTTTTCATTGTGCTAAGAGGAAACACACTTTGTCACGTGTTAGAATATGCAAACTCCACGCAAAAACGATGACCTGTTTTGTTGATGTGAGGCAAAAGTGCTGATGGTTCCTCTGCGGTTTTGTCCATTCAACAATAATCGGCTACAAACGGTGGGTTCTGTGAAATCCAGTGCTGATGGTTCCTCTGCGATTTTGTCCATTCAACAATAATCGGCTACAAACGGTGGGTTCTGTGAATTGTTCTAGTTCTGTGTGTGTGTGTGTGTGTGTGTGTGTGTGTGTGTGTGTGTGTGTGTGTGTGTGTGTGTGTGTGTGTGTGTGTGTGTGTGTGTGTGTGTGTGTGTGTGTGTGTGTGTTAGGGGAGAGAGGGGGTATCAATGTCACAAGTCTAACGCTGTAATTTTTCATTGTTCTGATATCGCTGCCCTGTCCATCAGAACCTGCATCAAATCAAAGAGGTAACATTTATGTCAGGTCAAATGACTGCTGGGATTGAGGGAGGAGTTACTGACCTTTAGATTCCAAACTTTTTAGCACTTTTTGCAGTAGTGGAAAGTAACCCAAGTGCATTTCCTCCAATACTGTAAAACTTTGAGGGACTTGTACTTGAATATTGCTGTTTATTGCTACTTTATACTTCTACTCCAGGCAAATATTGTATTTTTTTACTCAGTTATATTAATCTAATGGCTTAGTTACTCATTAGCCTGTGGACTCAAACTAACAGTACAGAAAATATGCTCAACTAGAGCTTTGGGCGACATTCTATAGTATCTACATTAATAATATATGTCTATCAAGTGGAGATATTGCTCCTGTTCAAGAATCTTGGGGCATGACGAAAATCAACCTATTGCTTATAGTAGTAAATTAATTAATTTTGCTAAATCAATAAGACTTTATTGGTCAACTTTACTTGCTTTGTTGAGAAATTCTACATGCTTGAATGTGAAAAAATATACACTCAACAAAAATATAAACGCAACACTTTTGGTTTTGCTCCCATTTTGTATGAGATGAACTCAAAGATCTAAAACTTTTTCCACATACACAATATCTCCATTTCCCTCAAATATTGTTCACAAACCAGTTTAAATCTGTGATAGTGAGCACTTCTCCTTTGCTGAGATAATCCATCCCACCTCACAGGTGTGCCATATCAAGATGCTGATTAGACACCATGATTAGTGCACAGGTGTGTCTTAGACTGTCCACAATAAAAGGCCACTCTGAAAGGTGCAGTTTTGTTTTATTCGGGGGGGGGGGATACCAGTCAGTATCTGGTGTGACCACCATTTGCCTCATGCAGTGCAACACATCTCCTATGCATAGAGTTGATCAGGTTGTCAATTGTGGCCTGTGGAATGTTGGTCCACTCCTCTTCAATGGCTGTGCAAAGTTGCTGGATATTGGTAGGAACTGGTACACGCTGTCGTATACGCCGGTCCAGAGCATCCCAAACATGCTCAATGGGTGACATGTCCGGTGAGTATGCCGGCCATGCAAGAACTGGGACATTTTCAGCTTCCAAGAATTGTGTACAGATCCTTGCAACATGGGGCCGTGCATTATCCTGCTGCAACATGAGGTGATGTTCTTGGATGTTGGCACAACAATGGGCCTCAGGATCTCGTCACGGTATCTCTGTGCATTCAAAATGCCATCAATAAAATGCACCTGTGTTCTTCGTCCATAACAGACGCCTGCCCATACCATAACCCCACTGCCACCATGGGCCACTCGATCCACAACAATGACATCAGAAAACCGCTCACCCACACGACGCCACACATGCTGTCTGCCATCTGCCCTGAACAGTGTGAACCGGGATTCATCTGTGAAGAGAACACCTCTCCAACGTGCCAAATGCCAGCGAATGTGAGCATTTGCCCACTCAAGTCGGTTACGACGACGAACTGGAGTCAGGTCGAGACCCCGATGAGGACGACGAGCATGCAGATGAGCTTCCCTGAGACGGTTTCTGACAGTTTGTGCAATTGGTTATGCAAACCGATTGTTTCAGCAGCTGTCCAAGTGGCTGGTCTCAGACGATCTTGGAGGTGAACATGCTGGATGTGGAGGTCCTGGGCTGGTGTGGTTACACGTGGTCTGCGGTTGTGAGGCTGGTTGGATGTACTGCCAAATTCTCTGAAACACCTTTGGAGACGGCTTATGGTAGAGAAATGAACATTCAATATACGAGCAACAGCTCTGGTTGACATTCCTGCTGTCAGCATGCCAATTGCACGCTCCCTCAAATCTTGCGACATCTGTGGCATTGTGCTGTGTGATAAAACTGCACCTTTCAGAGGGGCCTTTTATTGTGGACAGTCTAAGGCACACCTGTGCACTAATCATGGTGTCTAATCAGCATCTTGATATGGCACACCTGTGAGGTGGGATGGATTATCTCAGCAAAGGAGAAGTGCTCACTATCACAGATTTAGACTGGTTTGTGAACAATATTTGAGGGAAATGGTGATATTGTGTATGTGGAAAAAGTTTTAGATCTTTGAGTTCATCTCATACAAAATGGGAGCAAAACCAAAAGTGTTGCGTTTATATTTTTGTTGAGTGTATATAATGGCAAGTATTTTCTAGGGCTCAGTCCTTGAGACATTTTGGTGACACTGGGGTGTGCTTGAGGCATAATGTACTGTATATACAAGTAGTACAGTTCTGAACTGAGCCCTGACGCTGCATAACTCTGCTATAAACTATCATAATCCCGGCATAGAAAGTTTTGTGCGGCGCGTAGGCTCTGCTAGCTTTCTGAGCACAAGCAGTTGAAATTTTGTCTCACACACACACACACACACACACACACACACACACACACACACACACACACACACACACACACACACACTAGGAGCTCCTGCTGCATTGGACAGAACTTCTGCTTTGTCTTTACTGAAGGATTTTTCAGAAATTATGTTTTCCTGTTGTCAGCGAAGACGCTCTACTGGATACAACAGTTGGCTCAAGTTCAAGTAGATCAACTTGAGTTCAGACTCTACTGAGAATTGCAATCATTTTTAAAAATGCCCTGAAGGTTAGAAAGGTTTACCACAGCTTCCAGACGTCCACAGTTCCATATTGAGAATAGAGGCTCTCAGAATCACCCAAGGTTGGAGGAGTTAAAAAAAGCACTAGAGATGCAGTGAAGAAAAAGAAGAGATGAAGAAGAAAGAAGGGAAAATAATTAAAATGAACAAAAGTTTTCCAAGGCTGCTCGGTCTGGATCAGTTCAACAGAGGCTGAGGACTCGAGGTGTTTTTTCACTTGTATGTCTGACTACACTGACAGAGTGGAAATTGTCACATTGTTGAGCAGCGTTGTCATTTGTTGGAACTTTTACAGACGAGGAGCTGAAGTATAACAGTCTGGTCTCTCATTGTAACCATTACCCATGTATTACTCAAAAAAAAAAAAAAAAATAATGAAACGATGTTCTCGAACATCCATAAGAAGGAAAAAAGGGGGAACATTATCCTAGAGGAGGAATTATTATTATTATTGTTGTTAGCATTAATAATAATTAATAATAAAAACTCCAGATAAAGAAGTTAGATTTTGTTGGATCCACAGGAAAGAGCAGGGCCAAAAAAGTTTAAAAGAATTCTCGAGAAGTCCCACCAGTCCTGTTGATCTGTCTTCAGTAAGCTGATGTGCAGGTGGTGGTGTGGTCTCCTCAAACTCCAGATAATGTGAGGCAGATGTATAAATTGGGCCAAAAATGCAGACATGGATGCTGAGCATTTAGTAAAAAATATCCGACTGCCTGCCCAAAAGGGTTTCATTCAAAAACTGAAATGAAAACTTCATCTTCACCACTAGAGCTCACCTCCCAACTATCCCAGATTCTTGAGAACTGTTAGGGTGCGATTAAAGCTCCCTTAAGAACAGAGTACTATTACTACTACTACTGCTGCTACTTGTAAAAATGAAGAGGTAAAATGTTCAAAGGAAAAAAGAAGAGAATACAAAAATATGGCACCATCCTTTTAGCACACTGATGATGAAGCGCCAAAGTGTCTCTCCCCTTAACTACTACTACTACTACTACTACTACTACTATTACTATTACTACTACTAAATTGCTCAAGAGCATATGTCACTCTGTGTGTCAAACTATATGTGTGCCATGTTTGGCTTAAGTCTGAGGTGCTGTTTGGACAAGAGAGGTACACACACACACACTTGTCTTTATATCTATATACTTAGGGGGTGAAGCATGGGCCAAGAAAGAACCTTTTAAATTTGGGTGCAGACCTCGGGTGTCAGTATTGTATTATAGCATGTTCTAGCACATGCATGGACCTCTTTTAATTTTTAATGTCTGTAAATAAGCAGTTTAATGTGACGGTAGATTACAATGTTTACTAACAGAACAACCATTCAACCTTTAAAGGTGTATCCAGGTAGATGTTTGTGCTCTGAGTGCCTCGCTAGATACAGTTGTATGCAAAAGTTTGGGCACCCTCATAATTTTCATGATTTTCCTTTATAAATCATTGGTTGTTTGGATCAGCAATTTCAGTTAAATATATCATATAGCAGACAAACAGTTATATTTGAGACGTGAAATAAAGTTTATAGGATTTATGGAAAGTGTGCAATAATTCTTCAAACAAAATTAGGCAGGTGCATAAATTTGGGCACCCCAACAGAAAAAAATACATCAGTATTTAGTAGATCCTACTTTTGCAGAAATAACAGCCTTCCTATAGCTTCCAATGAGAGTCTGGATTCTGGTTGAAGGTATTTTGAACCATTCTTCTTTACAAAACATCTCCAGTTCAGTCAGGTTTGTTGGTTTCTGAGCATGGACAGCCAGCTTAAAATCACACCACAGATTTTCAATAATATTCAGGTCTGGGGACTGAGATGGCCATTCCAGAACATTATACTTGTTCCTCTGCATGAATGCCTTAGTACATTTTGTGCAGTGTTTAGGGTTGTTGTCTTGTTGAAAGATCCAGCCCAGGCGCAACTTCAACTTCGTCACTGATTCTTGAACATTGTTCTCAAGAATCTGCTGATATTGACTGGAATCCATGTGACCCTCAACTTTAACAAGCTTCCCAGGACCTGCACTGGCCACACAGCATGATGGAACCACCTCCAAATTTTAGTGTAGGTAGCAAGTGTTTTTCTTGGAATGCTGTGTTCTTTTTCAGCCATGCATACCGCCCCTTGTTATGTCCAAATAACTCAGTTTTAGTTTCATCAGTCCACAGCACTTTATTCCAAAGTGAAGCTGGCATGTCCAAATGTGCTTTAGCATACCTCACGCGACTCTGTTTGTGGCATGTACACAGAAAAGGCTTCCTCTGCATTACAGCATCTCTTTGTGCAAAGTGTGCTGTATAGTTCAAGATCATGTTGTAGGTCTTTGGAGCAGGTTTGTGGGTTGACTATGACTGTTCTCACCATCCTTTGCTTCAGCTTATCTGAGATTTTTCTTGGCCTGCCACTTCGTGCCTTAACTAGTACTGTACCCGTGGTCTTCCATTTCCTCACTGTGTTCCTCACAGTGGAAACTGACAGCTGAAATCTCTGAGATAGCTTTTTGTATCCTTCCCCTAAACCATGATGTTGAACAATCTTTGTTTTCAGGTCATTTGAGAGTTGTTTAGAGGCTCCCATGTTGCCACTCATTAGAAGAGATGCAAAGAGGAGAACCATTTGTAAATGGCCACCTTAAATACCCTTTCTCATGATTGTATTCACCTGTGTAAGGAGGTCAAGGGTCAATGAGCTTACCAAACCAATTTTGTGTTCCAGTAATTATTGCTAAATGTATTCAAATCAATAAAATGACAAGGGTGCCCAAACCTATCCACCTGCCCAATTTTGTTTAAATAATTATTCCACACGTTCTGTAAATACTAGAAACTTCAATTCACTTCTCAACCATCAGTGTGTTCATCAGGAAAATCATGAAAATTATCAGGGGTGCCAAAACTTTAGCATACAACTGTATTTATTTACGCATCACTCTGAATGTGAATGTGCAAATTTGTTAAAAAAAAAAAATAAAATAAAAAGGAACTTTTTGCTGTGGTGGTTTTCCCTCTGAGCATCCAAACTGATGTTGACATGTTTTGTTCTGGATCCAGCAGAATATTGACAAAAGCGGTGTGATTCAGACGGATGTCCTCTAAAAGCTGGTTGGAATTGCTCTGCTGCATTCTTCTTGCTCTGGGTGAGCTGGTGTAATTATCTGTGTAATGATATAACCCTGTGGAGAAAGGGGATCCGAGTCTGACACAAACACAATTCAGCTGGGCCTCAGTGTTCCCACACGGGACCAGACAGCCTCCTACTGAAAGAAACCAAGGCCGGGAACAAATTCAACTCACTAATGAGACCCTGGTTTAAACAAAAGCCAATGAGACCAGAAGGAGTATTGCACAGTAAACTCTGTAAAGTCTGCCGAGTCTGTCTTTATGCCACAGTCAATAAAATAAATTAATCGTCAGTCCAATTCAGACCAAACTTAGACTTTTGTATTTTTAACATACAAACACATGCAACGCAACATTTGTTGACATTTGCTATTCCATTCCTTTGCTGTGGATGAATTGTATTGTGGGATTGTGTGCAGCATGATAATGAAATTCCTGCATAACAGGTGTAGTTATGGACCAGAAACACTGAGCAGCAGCAAATTGACGAGTCGGGATTCATGGAAGGGTGAAAAATGGTACAGAAAGATCCACGATAGTCACATGTCCCAGATCTGTTTACTATAAACTGGAAGATGCGATCTATCTTATGAAATGTCACCCAGAAGTTCTGCACTTCACATGGATACTGCTTTTGTGTTGTTTGACTGAGTAGAAATTAAAACCTCTGCCATGCCTGCAGTGTCCTTTACTTTAAGTCCCAAACCAAATTCCCACATTTAGCAGAAGAAACATTTTTGTTCCCCAGAACCGGGCCATTATGTAGATATATGGATCAAAGTATCAATAAGTTGGAACATAAGATTGATAGATGGATTGGGGTTGTGTCTGATGTTTTATCAATCAATCAATTCAATCAATTTTTTTTTATATAGCGCCAAATCACAACAAACAGTTGCCCCAAGGCACTTTATATTGTAAGGCAAGGCCATACAATAATTATGTAAAACCCCAACGGTCAAAACGACCCCCTGTGAGCAAGCACTTGGCTACAGTGGGAAGGAAAAACTCCCTTTTAACAGGAAGAAACCTCCAGCAGAACCAGGCTCAGGGAGGGGCAGTCTTCTGCTGGGACTGGTTGGGGCTGAGGGAGAGAACCAGGAAAAAGACATGCTGTGGAGGGGAGCAGAGATCGATCATTAATGATTAAATGCAGAGTGGTGCATACAGAGCAAAAAGAGAAAGAAACAGTGCATCATGGGAACCCCCCAGCAGTCTACGTCTATAGCAGCATAACTAAGGGATGGTTCACGGTCACCTGATCCAGCCCTAACTATAAGCTTTAGCAAAAAGGAAAGTTTTAAGCCTAATCTTAAAAGTAGAGAGGGTGTCTGTCTCCCTGATCTGAATTGGGAGCTGGTTCCACAGGAGAGGAGCCTGAAAGCTGAAGGCTCTGCCTCCCATTCTACTCTTACAAACCCTAGGAACTACAAGTAAGCCTGCAGTCTGAGAGTGAAGTGCTCTATTGGGGTGATATGGTACTACGAGGTCCCTAAGATAAGATGGGACCTGATTATTCAAAACCTTATAAGTAAGAAGAAGAATTTTAAATTCTATTCTAGAATTAACAGGAAGCCAATGAAGAGAGGCCAATATGGGTGAGATATGCTCTCTCCTTCTAGTCCCCGTTAGTACTCTAGCTGCAGCATTTTGAATTAACTGAAGGCTTTTTAGGGAACCTTTAGGACAACCTGATAATAATGAATTACAATAGTCCAGCCTAGAGGAAATAAATGCATGAATTAGTTTTTCAGTATCACTCTGAGACAAGACCTTTCTAATTTTAGAGATATTGCGTAAATGCAAAAAAGCAGTCCTACATATTTGTTTAATATGCGCATTGAATGACATATCCTGATCATGGCATGCTCTAATCTCTGTAATAAAATTTTATGGTCAACAGTATCAAAAGCAGCACTGAGGTCTAACAGAAGAAGCACAGAGATGAGTCCACTGTCCGAGGCCATAAGAAGATCATTTGTAACCTTCACTAATGCTGTTTCTGTACTATGATGAATTCTAAAACCTGACTGAAACTCTTCAAATAGACCATTCCTCTGCAGATGATCAGTTAGCTGTTTTACAACTACCCTTTCAAGAATTTTTGAGAGAAAAGGAAGGTTGGAGATTGGCCTATAATTAGCTAAAATAGCTGGGTCAAGTGATGGCTTTTTAAGTAATGGTTTAATTACTGCCACCTTAAAATCCTGTGGTACATAGCCAACTAACAAAGATAGATTGATCATATTTAAGATCGAAGCATTAAATAATGGTAGGGCTTCCTTGAGCAGCCTGGTAGGAATGGGGTCTAATAAACATGTTGATGGTTTGGATGAAGTAACTAATGAAAATAACTCAGACAGGACAATCGGAGAGAAAGAGTCTAACCAAATACTGGCATCACTGAAAGCAGCCAAAGATAACGATACGTCTTTGGGATGGTTATGAGTAATTTTTTCTCTAATAGTTAAAATTTTGTTAGCAAAGAAAGTCATGAAGTCATTACTAGTTAAAGTTAATGGAATACTCAGCTCAATAGAGCTCTGACTCTTTGTCAGCCTGGTTACAGTGCTGAAAAGAAACCTGGGGTTGTTCTTATTTTCTTCAATTAGTGATGAGTAGAAAGATGTCCTAGCTTTACGGAGGGCTTTTTTATAGAGCAACAGACTCTTTTTCCAGGCTAAGTGAAGATCTTCTAAATTAGTGAGATGCCATTTCCTCTCCAACTTACGGGTTATCTGCTTTAAGCTACGAGTTTGTGAGTTATACCACGGAGTCAGGCACTTCTGATTTAAAGCTCTCTTTTTCAGAGTTACAGCATCCAAAGTTGTCTTCAATGAGGATGTAAAACTATTGACGAGATACTCTATCTCACTTACAGAGTTTAGGTAGCTACTCTGCACTGTGTTGGTATATGGCATTAGAGAACATAAAGAAGGAATCATATCCTTAAACGTAGTTACAGCGCTTTCTGAAAGACTTCTAGTGTAATGAAACTTATTCCCCACTGCTGGGTAGTCCATCAGAGTAAATGTAAATGTTATTAAGAAATGATCAGACAGAAGGGAGTTTTCAGGGAATACTGTTGTCTTCTATTTCCATACCATAAGTCAGAACAAGATCTAAGATATGATTAAAGTGGTGGGTGGACTCATTTACATTTTGAGCAAAGCCAAGAGAGTCTAATAATAGATTAAATGCAGTGTTGAGGCTGTCATTCTCAGCATCTGTGTGGATGTTAAAATCGCCCACTATAATTATCTTATCTGAGCTAAGCACTAACAAATAAAATAACAAATAAGCAATAACAAATAAAACTGGTTTTTGGGACTTCCAATTTGGATGTGTTGTGTGGGCCGCCAGAAGAGGAGGTACTGCTGGCCAACCACCAGAGGGCGCCCTGCCTTAAGTGCGGGCTTCAGGCACAAGAGGGCGCTGCCGCCACGGACACAGCCGGGAGTGACAGCTGTTACTCATTACTTCCTGACAGCTGTCACTCATTCTTCATCACCTCACTCCATAAAACCAAGACGTCATCTCCACCTCATCGCCGAGATATCGTACTTCATTGAAGGTAATATCCTCAGCCATTTGTGTTTATCTATAATCTGTACATTGTGAGTGTTTGCAGGCGTACCGGTCCCTTGTTTTGTGGAGGCTGAGTGAGTGCAGGACGGCACTCTTTTCCTCTGAGGGATCACTGCAAACTCATCAGCATATTGAGTGAGAGGTGGAGGTGGCATTCCGACCGTTGTTGTTACTGGGTGTACACACACCCACACTTGACTGTCTTTGTTCTCGCCAGCAGTACCAGATCCGACAGTCGGAGACGGTGATCACCTGGGAATTCGGGACTTGGCGGCTCCAGTATTCACCAGGTTCGGTGGTGGCAGAAATCGTGTGGTTCCGGCCCTTCTCAGGACAGACGTCTTCTATCCTCGAGCCTGCCCACACGTCACCTTTGTAATTTGACTGTAATCATATCCTGAGATTGTCTGTATATTCGTTGTGCACATTTCACAACATTAAATTGTTACCTTTTGGCTCATCTATTGACCGTTCATTTGCGCCCCCTGTTGTGGGTCCGTGTCACTACACTTTCACAACAGGATGGACAAGACTAAGAGTCAAGCTTTCAAATGAATTAAAGCTCTGTCTGGGTTTTTGATTAATTAATAAGATGGAATGGAAGATTGCTGCTAATCCTCCGCCTCGGCCCGTGCTACGAGCATTCTGACAGTTAGTGTGACTCGGGGGTGTTGACTCATTTAAACTAACATATTCATCCTGCTGTAACCAGGTTTCTGTAAGGCAGAATAAATCAATATGTTGATCAATTATTATATCATTTACCAACAGGGACTTAGAAGAGAGAGACCTAATGTTTAATAGACCACATTTAACTGTTTTAGTCTGTGGTGCAGTTGAAGGTGCTATATTATTTTTTCTTTTTGAATTTTTATGCTTAAATAGATTTTTGCTGGTTATTGGTGGTCTGGGAGCAAACACCATCTCTACGGGGATGGGGTAATGAGGGGATGGCAGGGGGAGAGAAGCTGCAGAGAGGTGTGTAAGACTACAACTCTGCTTCCTGGTCCCAACCCTGGATAGTCACAGTTTGGAGGATTTAAGAAAATTGGCCAGATTTCTAGAAATGAGAGCTGCTCCATCCAAAGTGGGATGGATGCCGTCTCTCCTAACAAGACCAGGTTTTCCCCAGAAGCTTTGCCAATTATCTATGAAGCCCACCTCATTTTTTTTTTTAATAATCCTGCACCCTCTTGGCCCTTTCTGGAATACTTTAGACACCACTGGTGTATAACCTGGCTATGATTTCCAGCAATGTCTTGGGGATCCCACACATTTTCAGGATGTCTGATTGAGCAGTCCAGTAAAATGAATCAGTTACTTTGCAAAAATCAAAACAAGCTGCAAAGAAGCACTGTCAATATTCACACTTGCATTCTGTGAGTACTTCCCGAGGTTGTATGCGGTCAGTGATTCATGTTTTAATCATAGAGCCACACTGCTTCTGTTGCTGAGCAGCAAGTAGCTGGGACTGAAGCCTATTCAGAAAAATCCTTGCACAGAGAGCAGTGTAATACAGCGACTCAACACCCATATTTCAATATCAGGAATGGAATATGTTATATGGGCTTTCAAACATTCACTGACAAGAGAATATCTGATCTTATGTTCATAAAATTAACCATTTTCATATATCTTATATGGGTTTGAAAATTTGACCTCTGACTTTTATCCTTGACCAATCCTTGCTAAAATTAAATTACTTTTCTCAGCCATAGGTTCAATGTGCACACATTCTTAAGACTGCTTGCTAACATACAAACTTGGCTTTGTAGCAAGACAATCACAAGAAAATACATATCCAGCAGTGTTGAAGCCCACCTCATTTTTTGGACACCACTCAGACAGCCAGCAATTCAAGGAGAACATGCGGCTAAACATGTCACTCCCGGTCCGATTGGGGAGGGGCCCAGAGAAAACTACAGAGTCCGACATTGTTTTTGCAAAGTTACACACCGATTCAATGTTAATTTTAGTGACCTCCGATTGGCGTAACTGGGTGTCATTACTGCCGACGTGAATTACAATCTTACCAAATTTACACTTAGCCTTAGCCAGCAGTTTCAAATTTCCTTCAATGTCGCCTGCTCTGGCCCCCGGAAGACAATTGACTATGGTTGCTGGTGTCGCTAACGTCACATTTCTCAAAACAGAGTCGCCAATAACCAGAGTTTGATCCTCAGCGGGTGTGTCGTCGAGTGGGGAAAAACGGTTAGAAATGTGAACGGGTTGGCGGTGTACACGGGGCTTCTGTTTAGAACTACGCTTCCTCCTCACAGTCACCCAGTCGGCCTGCTTTCCCGGCTGCTCGGGATCTGCCAGAGGGAAACTAACGGCGGCTAAGCTACCTTGGTCCGCACCGACTACAGGGGCCTGGCTAGCTATAGAATTTTCCACGGTGCGGAGCCGAGTCTCCAATTCGCCCAGCCTGGCCTCCAAAGCTATGAATAAGCTACACTTATTACAAGTACCGTTACTGCTAAAGGAGGCTGAGGAATAACTAAACATTTCACACCCAGAGCAGAAAAGTGCGGGAGAGACAGGAGAAGCCGCCATGCTAAATCGGCTAAGAGCTAGTAGCTGCGCTAAGCTAGCGGATTCCTAAAAACACGCAAAGTGAATAATGTGTAAATAATTTAGAGGTGATTCAGCAGAAGGAGTGCTTTAGTTAAGGCACGTGAAGATTACACTGGGAAACATCGTTATCTAGATAACTAGATCAATCTAACTGCGCAGATTAAACAGCTAACAGATACAGCAAAACACCGCTGTGCTCCGGAACAGGAAGTGATACAATACCGCAGTGACAGCCAACCACCAGTAGAGGCAAGCTTTATGGATGCTGTAGAAGACCATCGTGGAGAAGAAAAAGCTGAGCCAGAAGCCACTAGTCAATTTGTACTCCTGTCCTGCCATCTTCTGAGGTGGTGAGTCGTAATGCTTCTGCTGCTTTGACTGGTCTTTAGTCTCTGGATCATCATAGTGATGAACCCATGTTTCATCCTGCATGATTAATCCTTTGAAGGTTTTCTTGCCACATGTCCAAAAGAGCGTGGGAGAGCGTGACTCATTCTGTTTCCTGGAAAGGTGTGAGAAACCAGGGAATCCATCGTGCAGGCATCTTCCACATGTGCAAATGGTTACTGATGATTTCTTCCACAAACTCCACAATGATCTTGACAACTTGGGATAGTTGACAAATGGTTATGCAGCAATCCTCCAAAATGGCAGCCCCCACTTGCCAGATGGTGTCATCATTTGTAACTTGTGGTCGCTCGGGAATAGGAGTTGTTTCCACTGATGTCTGACCACACTTGAACTGATGATGCCAGTGCTTGTCTATGTCATATGATGGGGCATCCTCCCCATGAGTCTCTTTCATGTGATTGAACGTCTCCCTTGGGCCCTCTAAAGTACAGGAACTTGATGACCGCTCTGCATTTAACTGGCTCCTGTGTCACACCTCATTCCACTTTTGCACCTGTAAAAAAGAAACAAATATGAGTTCAGTCCTGCAAATTGCCATGTGACCTATCGAGACATACGAGGTCTATTGGAAAAGTATCCGACCTTATTATTTTTTTCAAAAACCATATGGATTTGAATCACGTGTGATTGCGTCAGACAAGCTTGAACCCTCATGCGCATGCGTGAGTTTTTCCACGCCTGTCGGTTGCGTCATTCGCCTGTGAGCAGGTTTTGAGTGAGGAGTGGTCCAGCCCCCTCGTCGGATTTTCATTGTCAGGAAATGGCGGAATGATTTGGGCTTTTTTTCCCATCAGAATTTTTTCAGAAACTGTTAGAGACTGGCAGCTGGAAACCATTAGAAAAATTAATCTGGCTTTCGGTGAAAATGTTATGGGCTTGGTAGAGAATAAGGAGTGTTACTGACGCTTTAAGGACGGCCCCCAGCGGCTGTGGGGCGCACCGCGCTCCGAAGCTGCCATCGACAGGCTGAACGACCATTTCATTTCTAAACGGATGGCTGTCTGGATCCGTGACCATCGTGTGCCATTTCTCTGGTTATCACAAGAGCTGGACATCAACCATTTTCCGGCAGATTTGACTTTTAATAAGAGATTTTGTCATGGAAAGCCGAGCGGAGGCTTTGCGCGTCACGATGGATTCGCTACTGGAGCGAGACAAAACCACCTCCGTTTTGGTGTCTGTCTCAATGAAAAAGTGCTGATGTCCACGTCTTTTCACAATTCCTGTGATAGTCAGACGACGTCCCGGATAAAACACAGCGTCCAGTTTGGAAATTAACGGCACCTTGCACTGTTACAGGAGTTTTTGTCATGGAAAGAGGAGCGGAGGCTTCGCGTGTCGCGGCGGTGCTGCATGGCGCACAGCAACGCCGTGATGAAGCCTCACGGGACATGTTCTGGCATGTCCAGGCACATCCACAATTTCTCGGATAATCTCTCGATGGAAAAACCACCGACAGCTGTCTGAACGCCATCTCAAAGCCGTCCTGTGAGACCAAAACAAAGGTGGTTTTGTCTCGCTCCAGTAGCGAATCCATCGTGACACGCGAAGCCTCCGCTCGGCTTTCCATGACAAAATCTCTTGTTAAAAGTGAAATCTGCCAGAAAATGGTTGATGTCCAGCTCTTGTGATAACCAGAGAAATGGCACACGATGGTCACGGATCCAGACAGCCATCCGTTTAGAAATGAAATGGTCGTTCAGCCTGTCGATGGCGGCTTCGGTGCACGGCGTGCCCCACAGCCGCCGGGGGCCATCCTTAAAGCGACAGTAACACTCCTTATTCTCTACCAAGCCCATAACATTTTCACCAAAAGCCAAATAAATTTTTCTAATGGTTTCCAGCTGCCAGTCTCTAACAGTTTCTGAAAAAATTCTGATGGAAAAAAAGCCCAAATCATTCCGCCATTTCCTGACAATGAAAATCCCGACGAGGGGGCTGGACCACTCCTCACTCAAAGCCTGCTCACAGGTGAATGACGCAACCGACAGGCGTGGAAAAACTCACGCATGCGCACGAGGGTTCAAGCTTGTTTGACGCAATCACATGTGATTCAAATCCATATGGTTTTTGAAAAAAATAATAAGGTCGGATACTTTTCTAATAGACCTCGTATATTATTATGCTTGTGCAATTTCAGCCTCTTACAACAACCAAAAGTGGGTCAGAGGAAATCATGAATGAACAACTGTCATACAAGTGGCAGAAATAAGGTTCCTCCTTTGGGCAGTTAGGTTTACATTCAGGCACAGGGTGAGAAGGTCAAATATCCAAGAACTATGTGTACAGTTGCTGCTTCTTCACATCAAAAGAATCCAGCTGAGGTGGTTTGAGCATCTGGTGAAGATGCTCCCTGGTCGTTTCCGTAGGGAGGTCTTCCAGGCACGTCCTACTAGGAGGGGGCCCCGGGGAAGACCCAGAACAGGATGGAGGCATTATATATAAGGCTGGAGTGCCTCAGGATTCCCCGGGAATAGTGAGAGAACCTGGCTGAGGATTGGAAGTGTGGGATGATGTCTGCTGACCCACATAAACAGCAGCAAATTAATGACTGACTGGATCAAAGTAAACCTGTGAATAGACCCTCACCTTTGATCCTGATCTTGACTGAGCCTCATTGCTTATTGTTATTATGATTGTTAGATCACCCTGATCCTGGTCTTTGATCCTAATTACTGACCTGTTATCCCAAACTGAACTTACCCAGATGGGAAAAAAACTGAAAACAAGATCTAAAAAATGTTTCATTTATTTGTCCTAGACAACTATAAGGTCTGTGTGAAACCAAACTCATGATCATGATGAATGTCAGAAACATGATCATGATCTCGAAACCTGATCACTAACCTTCAATCCTGATCGCTGATCTTTAATATCACTTGCAAACCTTTGATCCTGAACTTGAATACTGATCATTCATCTTTCAGCCTGATGGCTAAACCTTGATCCTGATAAATAGTCTTGATTGTGCATTCTGTATTAATGATGACTAGATTCATGGTTATATCAGATAATTTGATCATAATATTGTGGAAGGAAGGTGGATCTTCTTGTCAGATGTGAGTTACTCCATGTTATAATAAAATGAATGAATAAAATTCTCATTTCTTTGACAACTTCCCACCTCAGGCTCGTGGTAATCTCGTCTCTTTCATCTCAGAATGAAAGTTTTCCTCCAAACTACAATGTGTGAATCACTAATCGTGATGTAGTTGTTAGTGAGAAAAAAAGGGATAGAAGTTAGCTGGCGGCTGTGCTTTGAAGACAAATGTCAGCGCAGTGCTGTCGGCACTTGGGCACCATTCAGCGTGGAAAAGGGAGGATGAAGGCTAATCAGATTAGTTTGTTCCTCACTTATGAGCAGAGACGGTGCGATGCAGTCCCTGTAGCCTCCGCCAACGTGAAACAGACTATCCTCTTTTCTGTTTGAGAAACGGTTGGAAACGAACACAGGACTGAAACAACAAAAACTATTCCACTGAAATTAAGTTTTAACACAGCGTATCATCATTTTATGAACCTGTTTTTATTTCTTGAATAAATAAAATGAGTCTGTCTCTTTAAATGGAAAGGAGCTGCTTCTTGCCACATCCCTCTCATGTGGGACAACAGTGGCTGTTTTTCAATTCGGGGGCCGCATCCTTCCAAGACTGCATTCGTTGACCACAATGACACATGAAGGGAATAAAATAATAATAATAATAATAATAATAACCTTTATTTAACTAGCTAGAAATTCCATTGAGATCAAAATCTCTTTTGCAAGGATGACCTGGCCCAGAAAGGCAGCAGCACGTCATAATGGACAGTTTTGCATCAACATGAGAACATTGGTGATAAATAAAATGCAATAAAATATATGGACATTTTTAAGTCAAGACTGAAAACCTATGTTTTTCTCTTTCTTATGAATAGTTTTTCTTTTTTATCTGTTTAATTCTTTTACTTCTGTTTTTATTTAGGTATTTGAATTTTTTTTTATTCATTTTTAATTATTTATTTAAATTTTATGTTGAATTGTTTTATGTATTTGTTGTATTTATGTCTTTTGCTGTGATTTGGGGCTTTATAAGCTTTATAAGCTAATTATATTGAAATTGAATCAACTTAGTCATAACATTGTCCATGATATAAAGTCTCAAGCAGGTTTAGATTCAGAAACAAAAGCATTGCACAAATGAATGCCATTCACAATCTCGTTAAATAGACCGGAAGGTGTTCAAGGAAGTCAGTCTGGACAGTTTCAGTTCAGATTGGAGAACGTTCCAATCAGAGGGAGCTGAGAAACTAAAGGCATTCTTTCCCACTTCAGAGTGCACACGTGGTACATGAAAACATAACATGTCATTTGAGCACAGAGCATAGTAAACTGAAGTAAACTGGATAAAATGGTTGGAACCAGACCAATAAGAGTTTTGTAAACCAGAATCATCCAGTGTGTATAACACCCTCTGTGCTCTGGCTTCCTCCTCCCAATTTCAATGAAGTTGAGACGTTGTCCATCCATCCATCCATTTTCTTCCGCTTTATCCGGAGTTGGGTTGCGGGGGCAGCAGCTCAAGCAAAGCCGCCCAGACCTCCCGATCCACACACACCTCCCCCAGCTCCTCGGGGGAACCCCAAGGCGTTCCCAAGCCAGCCGAGAGATGTAGTCCCTCTAGCGTGTCCTGGGTCTTCCCCGGGGCCTCCTCCCAATGGGACGTGCCTGGAACACCTCTCCAGCGAGGCGTCCAGGGGGCATCCGGAAAAGATGCCCGAGCCACCTCAACTGACTCATTTCGACGTGGAGGAGCAGCGGCTCGACTCCGAGCTCCTCCCGAGTGACCGAGCTCCTCATCCTATCTCTAAGGGAGCGCCCAGCCATCCTGCGGAGGAAACTCATCTCGGCCGCTTGTACTCGCGATCTCGTTCTTTCGGTCATGAGCCAAATCTCATGACCATAGGTGAGGATCGGAACGTAGATCGATCGGTAAATCGAGAGCTTTGCCCCCCTACTCAGCTCTCTCTTCACCACAACGGTCCAATACAGCGACCGCATCACTGCAGATGCTGCACCGATCCGTCTATCGATCTCACGCTCCATCCGTCCCTCACTCGTGAACAAGACCCCAAGATACTTAAACTCCTCCACTTGAGGCAAGGACACGCCAGCGACCTGAAGGGGGCAAAGCACCTTTTTCCGGGCGAGAACCATGGCCTCGGATTTGGAGGTGCTGATTCTCATCCCGGACGCTTCACACTCGGCTGCAAACCGCCCCAGTGCACGCTGAAGGTCCTGATTTGACGAAGCCAACAGAACCACATCGTCCGCAAACAGCAGAGACGAGATTCTGTGGTTCCCAAACCAGACGCCCTCTACACCCTGGCTGCGCCTAGAAATTCTGTCCATAAAAATAATGAACAGAACTGGTGACAACGTTGGGACGTTGTGTAAAATGTAAATAAAAACGGAATACAATGATGTGCAAATCCTCTTCAGCCTATATTCAATTGAATACACCACAAAGACAAGATATTTAATGTTCAAACTGATCAACTTTATTGTTTTTGTGCAAATATGTGCTCATTTTGAAATGGATGCCTGCAACATGTTTCAAAAAAGCTGGGACAGTGGTATGTTTACCACTGTGTTACATCACCTTTCCTTCTAACAACACTCAATAAGTGTTTGGGAACTGAGGACAATAATTGATGAAGCTTTGTAGGTGGAATTCTTTCTCATTCTTGCTTGATGTATGACTTTAGTTGTTCAACAGTTTGGGGTCTCCGTTGTCGTATTTTGCGTTTCATAATGCGCCACACATTTTCAATGGGCGACAGGTCTGGACTGCAGGCAGGCCAGTCTAGTACCCGCATTCTTTTACTACAAAACCATGCTGTTGTAACACGTGCAGAATCTGGCTTGGCATTGTCTTGCTGAAATAAGCAGGGACGTCCCTGAAAAAGATGTTGCTTGGATGGCAGCATGTGTTGCCTTTCAGCATTGATGGTGCCATCACAGATGTGTAAGTTGCCCATGCAATAGGCACTAACACACCCCTATACCATCACAGATGCTGGCTTTTGAACTTTTTGCTGGTAACAATCTGGATGGTCATTTTCCTCTTTTGTCCGGAGGACACAATGTCCATGATTTCCAAAAACAATTTGAAATGTGGACTCATCAGACCACAGCACACTTTTCTACTTTGCATCTTTCCATTTCATATGAGCTCGGGCCCAGAGAAAGTGGCAGGGTTTCTGGATGTTGTTGATGTATGGCTTTCGCTTTGCATGGTACAGTTTTAACTTGCACTTGTAGATGTAGCGACAAACTGTGTTAACTGACAATGGTTTTCTGAAGTGTTCCTGAGCCCACGCGGTAAGATCCTTTACATAATGATGTCAGTTTTTAATGCAGTGCCAACTGAGGGATCGAAGGTCACGGGCATTCAATGTTGGTTTTCGGTCTTGCCGCTTATGTATAGAAAGTTCTCCAAATTCTCTGAATCTTCTGATTATATTATGGACTGTAGATGATGGAATCCCTAAATTCCTTGCAATTGAACATTGAGAAACATTGTTCTTAAACTGTTGGACTATTTTTTCACGCAGTTATTCACAAAGTAGTGATCCTCGCCCCATCTTTGCTTGTGAATAGCTGAACCTTATGGGGATGCTCCTTTTATACCAAATCATGACACTTGCCTATTTCCAATTAGGTGTTCTTTGAGCATTCATCAACTTTACCAGTCTTTTGTTGCCACATCTCAACTTATTTGAAATGTGTTGCAGACATCCATTTCAAAATGAGCAAATATTTGCACAAAAACAATAAAGTTTATCAGTTTGAACATTAAATATCTTGTCTTTGTGGTGTATTCAATTGAATATAGGTTGAAAAGGATTTGCACATCATTGTATTCTGTTTTTATTTACATTTTACACAACGTCCCAACTTCATTGAAATTGGGTTGTAGGAGGAAGCCAGAGTGCCCGGAGATAATCCACACAAACATGAGGAGAGCATACAGAAAGGACCACTTTCTCGCTACAAGGCAACAGCGTTAGCCACTAAGCGTCTGTGCTGCCTAACTGCACATTTTATAAAACAAGGATGTTACTCACATGTTTGTATGAATGAAAATGTCTCTCATAGAAAGAGATGGAAGCCAAAATGTTTAAATGTGTGTCCTCTGTGATTTCTATAGATAATAATAATAATAATAACAATAATAATAATAATAATAATATAATCTTGACTGTCATCACACTAAAATCTAAATCATCATCCATCATCTCTTTCTTATGAATAGTTTTTATTTTTTCTGTTTTAATCTTTTACTTCTGTTTTTAATTATGTATTTGATTTTTTTTTATTCATTTTAAATTATTTAATTTTTATGTTGAATTGTTCTGTGTGAGGTGCCTTAAGACGGTTTTTTGTTGTGATTTGGCGCATTATTAAATTAGCTGATTAAATTGAAATTGATTATGAAATAATCTGATCACATGATTTCGGGGCATGTGATGGACTGAAATAGGTGTGTGTGACTGATTGATTGATGTATTTATTTGTTGAAAGTGCTAATCTGATTGAGCAGATGATGGCCATCCACACTGTTGTCAGGACTTCACTCAAATTCCACAGCTATAAGTGCTCATGTTAATGTGCTCATGATGTATTTATTAATGTGCTTCAACTGGGAGTTGTCTATTTATAAAATTGAATAAATAAACCACATTGTAGTTCATCTTAAGGCATTCTTCATGAGGGGGAAGATGTCTGAGTACATCAGGGTCAAAGTTTAAGTCTGAATCTTTGAAGCTCAGATCGTCTCATCTGACAGCTGTGAACTGTGTGTCAGGAAGCCGATGAAAGTGACAACAGACGGACGACAGACAGAATTAAATTTCTGCACAATTTCACTCATTTTGGTGAGATGCTGAAGCTTAAAGTGCTAGAAATCAGAAGATGTGACATCTTTCTGAAAAGAAACAAAAACAAATCTGCTTTTAAAATACCGTGATTGTTACATGACAAAATAAATAAATAAATCAACAAATTAATTTGTAAGATTTTGTGTCTGACAAAACAAGTCATGAAGAGAAATCCAGTTGTATGAAAAAAATGGGAAAAAAAACCCCTACCTGTGTGCTGAGTCCTAAACAATCAGCAGTAAATAGCAGCAATTTCACAGCTAATTCATAGATTTCACGTGTGGACGCTCTGTTGCCTCCTTCTGTTTAGGGGCGTGAAAAGAAGCGTATGCCGACATCACGACCACGAGACAAGTCGCTTTCACGTTGAGTGATTTTAGGCGAGTTTGAGTGTCAAACATCCTGCCAGGTTTAAAAAGGCCAATTAATTCAAAATAATCCAAACCAATAATCTCTTCAATTCTTTGGGTCTTGCAACTAATTGAATTATTTTTAGCTCATGAAATGTGATCAAACTTATTTTCATGGAAGGTGACTGTCCTAGCATTTGGTATCACTAATGATGTTTATGTGACAATGTAGTTATTTAAAAAAAGGCGCGCTGTCATTAACATTGAGAACTGCACTGAGACGCTCTGATCAGGCTGCACTTAAACCGTTGCACATGGACAACAGCATTAACATTGCAACATGAAACTCTTTGTATATTGTGCCTAAAACTCTCTTGAATATATTCTCTGGGTTTTTAGACGTTATTGCATTTGTTTTATACTCAGGTCCTTTCTCCGTTATTTTCAGTGGGAGTTGCTGTGAGCTGCGATTGCTTCCTGTTCATGTCATTCGGGGGGAAAGTGAAGTTTGCACTTAAACGTCCTGTTTATTGTCCTTTACAACACTGTTTGTCCTCTTTGTTCCAGAGTAATATATATAAGATGTCTGAAATTCGGTTTGTGTTTATTAAATTCCAAGCAGGTTAAACGTAGCAGACACTGATTATTTGGAATATTTGTTTTAGCAAGTTTTCAGGGTCTCATGGATGCAGTTTCTTATTAACGTGATGAAAAGCATAAAAAATTACATTTTAGTAGTGCAGTGGAACCTTGATTTACGAGTTTAATTTGTTCCATGACCAAGCTCGTAAGCCAATCTGCTCATATTTTAAACAAATTATGACCCAAAACAATGCTGCGCCTGATGAACTCTTGCAAATTATTAATTGCAACTGTTCGCGGGGATGCAAATCCTCTCGATGCAGCTGCAGTTGCTATGGACTCCCCTGCACTGCTGCATGTGGCCCTTGCCAAACTGACACTCAAAAGTGAATGCTCTGAAACTTATTCTATGGACAATGGTGTTTGTGCATTAGGTGATAGTGGACAGCTGAAGGTCATGAGTTCAATTTCATAATGATTCAACAGCTCAGTGATATCCAAAAACCTAGACATCAAGATCATCAAATTTGAGTCAATAGTTATGGACTTGCGGTCATTTGGAGGTGTTGGCGGCCATTATTGATGCCATATTGGATTTTTGTGTTACATATGTAGACCCACATCATTTTTTTATGATCTTAATGTGTTCTTTGCCCCCAAGGACCTAGGGATAGACACCAAGATCATCAAATTTGAGTTGATAGTTACATAGTTATGATCATTAAGAAGTTTTGGTGGCCATATTGGATGCCATCTTGAAAAGAAAACACTTTTCTGGGGGTCCTACTTTGGTAAACTTTTAGTATGTTATAAAGTACACTAAACCCTACCAGTTTCAGTTGAGAAACCTTTTGTAGCAATTTTTTGGGGGGTTAAACTGTATTTTGACCTGACTAACAGACGTAACTTGTAAGCTTGCGGGTCTTTTGGATATAAACCTATCCAAGGAGGTTTGCTTCTGCCTGCCTTTCAAAATGTTGCAGAAATGTGACGGACAAGTGTCATTAAAAAGTGCTGAAGCACGACCAGTCTGTGAAACAGGTTCTTCTCCTCTGTTGTTATATACATCCTCCACGGCATTTTTTTCCAGAATAATCCAATTTTGTCACAGTTAAACACTTGTTGCAGTGCAGCATTATCCACTGCCTTAACGTCCGCACTAGAAACTTATCCCCCTTCTCTCCAAAGCGTGACCTGTAACTCAGATTTCCGCTCCTATTCCAAACAAAAATATGGACCGAGCGATGGCTCGTATTTAAAAAAAAGAAAGAAAAAAAAACTTGTATGTTGAGGTTCCATTACAATTGTCGACATTGTTTTGTTTGGACCTGGAAACAGATTTATCATGCGATGCATTACAGTGTTTAACAACAGGATTATTAAAGATTAAGGTGTCGCTCCTGAAACCATCAGTCATATCCGACAAACATATGTGTGTCCGCCAAAACAAACAAAAACCAACACACAAATAAATAAAAACAAGCCAAAATAATATCCTTTCACCCACAAAAACTAGATGGCGTAGTCATCTGCTTTTGTCTTATTTTTCTGGGGTCTTAAGATGTAAATTAAGCACAAAGGTGCTCATTAAAGCCCTGAAACAGTTTACAGGTAGCAGCTACATGCTAAGTGCCAAAGCTAGCCGCATTGGTTAGCCATTGTAGAGACACAGCTACCTAATGTGGTTGCTACTAAAAATATAAGTTATTTGAAGATGAATGCATACGATCCGGTGATCATCTTAGAACCTACTGAAAAACACATGCTCAAATACGTAATTGGACATTGACTAGTCCTTATGTCAGCTTTGTATAAGAGCGTATTAATTAAAAGAAGGTAAGTTCATAGTGCAGACGGTTAGCATTGTGGGTAAACATACCGTAATGTTTTTTCTGTTCGTGTTATCCCATATTCCTCCCTGAGAACTGTATGAGAAAGCTGGATTAGCAGTTTACCAACGTCTGCTAATGCTAAAGTCGCATTTCAGGGACATGAATGCGGTTCTTTTAATCTGGTCTGATCGCAACTTAGGCAGCAAACTTGTCCAGAGCCAGTTATGTTCACAGTAGCAGGCATCCATTTCAAAATGAGCAAATATTTGCACAAAAACATTACAGTCTATCAGTTTGAACATTAAATATCTTGTCTTTGTGGTGTATTCAGTTGAATATAGGTTGAAGAGGATTTGCAAATCATTGTATTCTGTTTTTATTTACATTTTACACAACATCCCAACTTCATTGGAATTGGGGTTGTACGTATATCACGCCTTCTGCACAAAATATTAGATATCGGCATTATCATGAAACAAAGTGGCGTGTATTTCTAAAGGTCAACACCAAAGTTTTAGGTTGTAATTTGTGAACAGTGTTGTGGCAAAACAGTGGGTTAGTGGTTCAGACTGTCATTGGTATTTATCACAGATGATATTTTATTCTGTAAAATTTATTTCACTTTGGCCAAAATTTCAGTGTCAGAATTTGTCAAGCTGGTTCACACACAGAAGGCCTTGGTGTGTTGATGTTTCATTGTGCGGCCCTCAGATACTTTGGCAGATTTTCACCAAATTTGTAATTTGGCTGAAGCTCAAGTCTGAGAGTACCTGTCAGGAAAGATATCCCCAACGCTGACCTTAAAGGCTGTCTTGGTATAGGCTGTCATTGGGGTCAAAGGTCAAAGAATTTAATTCTTAAACCTGTTTTGCACAGAATGTCTCACACACATACAGTAGTGTTCAGAATAATAGTAGTGCTATGTGACTAAAAAGATTAATCCAGGTTTTGAGTATATTTCTTATTGTTACATGGGAAACAAGGTACCAGTGGATTCAGTAGATTCTCACAAATCCAACAAGACCAAGCATTCATGATATGCAAACTCTTAAGGCTATGAAATTGGGCTATTAGTAAAAAAAAGTAGAAAAGGGGGTGTTCACAATAATAGTAGCATCTGTTGTTGACGCTACAAACTCAAAACTGTTATGTTCAAACTGCTTTTTTAGCAATCCTGTGAATCACTAAACTAGTATTTAGTTGTATAACCACAGTTTTTCATGATTTCTTCACATCTGCGAGGCATTAATTTTGTTGGTTTGGAACCAAGATTTTGCTCGTTTACTAGTATGCTTGGGACCATTGTCTTGTTGAAACACCCATTTCAAGGGCATGTCCTCTTCAGCATAAGGCAACATGACCTCTTCAAGTATTTTGACACATCCAAACTGATCCATGATACCTGGTATGTGATATATAGGCCCAACACCATAGTAGGAGAAACATGCCCATATCATGATGCTTGCACCACCATGCTTCACTGTGAACTGTGGCTTGAATTCAGAGTTTGGGGGTCGTCTTACAAACTGTCTGCGGCCCTTGAAACCAAAAAGAACAATTTTACTCTCATCAGTCCACAAAATATTCCTCCATTTCTCTTTAGGCCAGTTGATGTGTTCTTTGGCAAATTGTAACCTCTTCTGCACGTCTTTTATTTAACAGAGGGACTTTGCGGGGGACTCTTGCAAATAAATTAGCTTCACACAGGCGTCTTCTAACTGTCAGCACTTACAGGTAACTCCAGACTGTCTTTGATCATCCTGGAGCTGATCAATGGATGAGCCTTTGCCGTTCTGGTTATTCTTCTGTCCATTTTGATGGTTGTTTTCCGTTTTCTTCCATGCGGTTTTTTTTTTTTTTTTTTTTACATTTTAAAGCATTGGAGATCATTGTAGATGAACAGCCTATAATTTTTTTGGACCTGTGTATACGTTTTCCCCTCTCCAATCAACTTTTTAATCAAACTACACTGTTCTTCTGAACGTCCCATTTTCCTCAGGCTTTCAAAGAGAAAAGCATGTTCAACAGGTGCTGGCTTCATCCTTAAATAGGGGACACCTGATTCACACCTGTTTGTTCCACAAAATTGACGAACTCACTGACTGAATGCAACACTACTATTATTGTGAACACCCCCTTTTCTACTTTTTTTTTTTTTTACTAATAGCCCAATTTCATAGCCTTAAGAGTGTGCATATCATGAATGCTTGATCTTGTTGGATTTGTGAGACTGAATCTACTGGTACCTTGTTTCCCATGTAATAATAAGAAATATACTCAAAACCTGGATTAATCTTTTTAGTCACATAGCACTACTATTATTCTGAACACTACTGTACCTGCATGCATGCACACACACACACACATTGTGGAGGAGGGTTCTGCAGCTGCCTTGACAAGGTCAGCCAAAGGTCAATCACTTGGGTGAAGGTCAAAGCCATGGGGGCGGGGCTGCATAGGTTTTTGGTTTCAAAACTAGTTACCTCGACTTTTAAAGAAGTTTAGATTTGATTTAAATTAAACTCAGTTACTGATGGGATCAGGTAACAAAAACAAGTGTAAAGTGCTAACATAAAACTCTAACTTTGTGTAATCCTTCCACTGGAGTTGTGTTTCCGTCTCTTACATTCCAGCATTCCTTTGGACTAAATTTTTAATCTGAGTAAAATTTTTCTTTGCACTTTTGAGAACACCAAATTGATTGGAATCTAATTGACTGATCAAAATATCTCATTTTCTGAAGCGTCGGTGTCTCAGAAACCCTGTGTTGGTTTGATTTGATCATCTGCAGCCCGTGACAGACGTGGTTCCAGATGGTATCTGACTGAGAAAGAAAGAGTGCAGAGTGAAGGCATCTTCCAAAAAGTGTGACACACACACCCTGCATCAGAAAACCCAAAAGGACATCATACAAGCACAAAATGAATTTGCATGTCAGATTTCTCCACCTTCATCATGTAATTATGTTTTTTAAAAAAAAGCATAAATACATGCAACTGGAACAATATGCAAGTCAAATCCCACTTGTTTTTTTTCATCTGAAACAGGTGACAAACAGAAAAAAAATTGTAGCTTTTTGTCATATTTGAAATATGCAGTAAAAAGTTCAGATTTGTAATTTTTAAAATGATTGAGTCATTCTGCTTTATTATATGAACAGAATTGACTGGGGGAAAAGTACTTCATCTCAGAAACACTAAACTCTGCTGTAAGACATGCGCGACAAGAACGTTAACGTCACTTTGACTTTCATAAGTGCGATTTGAAAAGTGGAGTGTGTTTGGTAGATTTCACCTCTGACAGTCTTGGCCTAGATTTTTCTCCATACTTGTCAGACACACTTGCAGGTCTTATCCGTTGCCAGCTGTGGAGAAGCGGACCGGCAGATCAACACAGATGAGAAGTGAAAAGGATGAAGGGAAACCAATCAATCCCAAACCAACATCCTAATCTTGTTGACGTCTTCAGAGAGTACAGACGGCAGCCCTGAAGCCTCTTTGGGCAACACTTTGAATTAAAAAATTATTCCCAACATGGCAACACAGGTCGGTTTGGTGCCTGCTGCTGGTTTTGCCTAAAGGGAAACAGCTGAGAAACTCTCTACTGCAGCCTTGTGGTCAATGCAGGAAGTGTACTTGACTACAACTCTAGTTGAAGCACACATTTATTGATTTGTCCACTTCTGCTTTTTATTTTCAAGCAACACCTGTTTGCCATAGTCCACCACATAAACTCACAGGTAAATAATCTGTTAAAAACTGTACACAAAAAGACCACAAAACTGTACATGAAATAACAGAACTCTTATTTATACATTTATAGTGCGTCGGAGTGGGCATACAATTAGTTGAGGACAAAAGGGACAATATTCTGTTCTAAGGCTGTTCAGTTTAGGCGGTGTTGGAATATCAGGACATTTAGAATATCAAAAGAGACAAGAAAATGTTGAATTCCACATTAAAGGGCTTTGAAAGTTTCTGCAGTGAGTGTCAATCAGCAGTGGTGACGGGCAGCTTTTTGTCTGAGCATCAGCAAATGCTGCACTGCCGATATATACAGTATATAATTCTACATTCATACATACAGTCTATGGGTTTTTGGATACTCGACAGAAAAAAGATGATAAATATTTTCTCCAAGAAGAGAGAGAGAAAGGAAAAAAAGAGCTGTAAATTGCATAGAAAAAGCTTTTGCTTAAAATTTTAACATCCTCCAGATGATCAAAGATCATCTGCACAAACAATGTGCAAATACCAAATCAGAAAGTGGGGAAAAAATGAATGATGGATAAATCCTGGGGTTTTCCCTCTGTCCATTACATTTAGTTACAATTTAATTTCCAAATGTAGTAATTAATTCCAGTTATGATGGCTTTATTAAATGTCATTTGATTGCAAAAAAAGACCCTTTAAAGAGGCCATTATAATAATTATTTACCAGCCATGGGTAGTTCTTAAAAGGGTCATTTACCTGCAAAACAATGCTCTTCTAAATGTCATTTAAGGACATCATTTTGAGATATTGTGCTGTTTTTCCTCAAAGAATAAATGTGATTTAATAACACATTCTCGTTTAAAGAGGCTGAGTATTTTTTAGCTAGTAAGTTTTGTTTTTCTTTTCAATAAACTGCACGTACGAATAGCAGAATTAGTTTTAACAGATCGTCATTTGCGTTCGTCATTCTCCCCCATCCACCTTAAAATTTCACAACAGATTTACATTCAGTACTCCACAAACAGTAAGAGAAGAAAGATTAAAAAAAGCACAGAAACTCAAAATCTTGCACCTTAATGTGTAAATCTTTTCTATATCATGAAATCTGAGATTTTGTTACCACATAAGTACCGTATTGGCCTGAATATAAAACGACCCTGATTATAAGAACCTCAGATCACAAAACACAGGGTATGGATCAAATCAGGGTTTTTTTTAAGTTATACATTAAATCATTTTTTTGGATCAGCAAAAAGAGGACACAAATACAACTTTACTTTCCATTTTGTTAAAGTACATAAAGAACAATGAAAACAAGGTCCAATATTTAATAAATTCTAAATGAAATACTGAATGATCTTTGTGAGGAGGTAATGTTTTCTTCAACGTTAGCAGGATGACTAAAAAAAAATGAGGGGGTTTCAATGAAATTTGGTGAGCAGATAGTTTTGGAGGTGATTCGGATTATATTTCATATTTAATATAAATGAGATCCCGAAGAATGTTTGGCACATAGCAACACTGAACTCAAAAGGCTGAGAGGATGTTGTTGAAATTTGATGAACAGCTGGGTAATGTCCGAGAAAATGAGGGTTTTATTCTGAATTTGATCCAGAGCAAAGTTTTTGGGAACATGTGGCCTTGGCAGAGGTATGCACTCTCTGAGTGCCTTCTATTTGTTCTATTAAATATTAAGTCATAGGAAATAAAAAAAAAAACAGATCTTATTAGTGACACAAAAAGTAATTAAAAAGAAAGAAAACAAAGCAGATTTCTACATTGGATTTCTACATTGTCTGGTGAGAGGGTAACAATAATGATTTTATTTCTATAGCACTTTTGGGACATATATTAGTCCTCCTCCTGAGCAGGAACACACTTGGGCAAAAGCCGTTTTTCCCCCGGGGCTCAGTGGACTACCAGACTTCACCACACAACGACACTCAGAAGACGGAGGCTCTTTGCTTTTAACATTCACATGAACACAGAACTGCTTTGATTTCACTACAATTCTGCATTGAGATTTACACAGTTATTACTTTTAAAAACAAGCCACCATCACAGTAAGTCTGTACTTCACACCATTATGTCTGCAATCACTCTGCGGTTCATTTGGTGTTTCGCAGTTGTGAATCTCGCGCCGTCTCGCCATCCGTGACTCACATGAGAGATCAGTTTCAGCAGAGTTCCAGTGTCGCCCACTGAACGGTCCCCCCCTAAAAATCGGTCTGCCCTGTCTTCACTGCGCATGCGTCATTTCTGTGCGTCAGCTGCGGTTCACAGATTATCATCTCATTTCTGCTTAAAACTTCACTCCAGTCATCATCTATCTCAGCGACAGATATCTGAAGCTTTTGTACAACAATAATTTCCAAATAAATTCAACATTATTTCATAATAAAAGACAGAGGAAGTGATCAGAGTGCAGCAGCACGAGCTGCTGGTGCTGCCTTCACCGCGCCTCAGTCATGTCAAAGCATCGGTAGCGACTCACTGATTATCGCCTCATTTCTGCTTAAAACTGACTTTAGAATGATTTAAGAGGTTTTACTTTGTCATCTGATGGCTAATAATCACATTATTCCCTTTGATTGCTTTGGGTGTAGAGACTCAGTCTCAGACGAGCTGCTGTGGTCCCAAATGACGCATGCACAAAGAAGGCAGGGCGGACCAATTTCTAGGGGGCACTGTTTGGTCTCCGACACCGGTTGAGGGCACAATGTAAACAAACGTCGTGAAGTATGGACAACAAGACAACATCGGGGCACAGCAGAAGTTCATCATAATCGCCCGTGAACTTGCTGGATCAACAGCATCCACGTCCTCGTTAGTCATTGTTCACATGCGCTGTGAGACACCGGAACTCTGCGGGCACTGCAGTGCATTCTGGGAAGCGCAGTGGGTCACCAGGGGCATTATGAGAAACGTTAAAGTACCGAATACATGTGCTGAACCGTTGGGGTTCAGTCTGTACAAATCACTGATCAGCTGTGATCCTTTATTCCACCAGAGCTCGTGGTTTTCAGAAAGCAAAACCAGCTTATATTCAGGCCAATAAGGTACTTAAATCAGAACAGACCAACAAATCAGCTTTACACTGAAAAAATAGTTTGCGATGCTAGTCAGCGGTTCCTTTTTCTTACAAATAAAAAACAGACAGATTTCCACTCCATCACAGTCTCTTCAGTAAAGATGAATTAACATCATTATCCTGAACAGGATTACCTGTACATTTTTAATCCATGTTGGAAGAAAAAAACTCCACAAAAAAAGAGCAGGTATTTGTTAATTTGATGACAAAGATTCACAATCTTTCAAATTAAATCGCCGATTCCCATAAGGTGCTTGATTTGAACATTCACTCTGTCACTTCTCTGTCATGCGTCCATTCATCCTGCAGTGCCGCTGCGAGTCATCGTGATTCACACTCAATTTCCCGTACAGCACATGAACGCAACTCGGCAGCAAAACAGAAACATGTTTGATAACCTACAGCACAAAGGCACCTACAGTCGGGTCAAGCAGCTACAAAACTAAAAAAAAACAGGATTTTGGTTTCAGAATTTATTTAATAAACAGAGTAAAAAAGAGTCTTTCTGTTCTCTTCCAGCAGAGGGAGTGAGGAACAGCTGAGGACGATCAGACGGAGGCAGTCATCGCAGATAACGAAGGACGCTCGATCACTTCAGTGGAGCGAGAATAAGAGGAGTGGTACACAAAAACAGACAGATAACGTAAGTACTAGAAGAAGAAAGAAGTTACGGGGGGGGGGGGGGGGGGACGGACTTTCGAACAGTTTGTAGTTATTAATTAGGAGATGATGCCATGAATGTGAAGATAAAAATTTAAACTAGGTTTTCTGGAACTGTTGTTTTTCTTTTTTTCTGCTTTAAGTTTATATTTGTTATAATGTTATATATTATTAATTACATATGTTGTAACTGTTGGATCATCAGTTTTGTTGTCTTTTTTTTTTTGTTCTGGACAATCTTGCGGTCACAGGACTAAAATAATTTTCTTGTCACTAAATCAGACTGGGGGGGGGGGGGGGGGGAGCATGTTCAGATCAAACCTATGCAAAATAACATGGTACAATTTTAAAGCTCCCTAATGTCACCTGGCCATTTAATTTTTTTTGTTTTTCCCACAGAACAAACTTCAGTAAACATTGCCATCACTGCAAAACCCCAAATCTTACCAGGCTTGTCTAATTTCTACTCAACCCCTGCGCATCTAATTATATTCAATAAATCCCACAATCAATTTTTCAATCAATCAAAATTTCAGTAAGTTATAAGGGCTTGTTTTTTATAATGCAGCTTAAAAATCTTTATAACTGAAAGAATCTTAGAAACATTTTGGTCTGAGATTAAACCAGCTTTTCTGACTCACTTGAACATTTTTAAGTTGCTGTTATAAGTAAAACATCTAACACTTAAAGGCCAAATTGAGTTTTGACCTTATTTCATTAGCAGATTTTTTTAAAAGTTTATAAGTTAAAAGCAAAGTGAAGCGCTGTGAATACTTTCTGGATGTGCTGTAATTACACACTAATGAACGGATGATTATGAATGCTACATTCATTGTCTGTTAATAAACACCACTAAATCCTATACGCTGTAGTTTTTATAAGTCCAAAAAAAAAGAACCTTGTTTTATCTCAGATATGACCTTTTCACTTTAGATTTTTATGTTATCTAAAAACAAGTCCTTATATCTTACAGAAAGTCCCATGTGGACAAATTTGCAAGTGATGGTATCTTATATTTAGTGTAAATAGACTAAATATTAAACAAACCATCTTGGAAAGATTTAGATTTTTTGCAATGTGCTTCTTTGGTAACAGATCCCTGTCAAAAATAATAAGCAATTTAAGGCAACAAGAAAGCAACAGCTGCAAAGCTCTATATCACAAAGTCATTTCTAGTTACTTTCATCTCTAAAATAACCTTTGAAAACACCTATAAGAACGTTTAGAGTTAAGGTGCTTTAAGAACAGTAAGACGGGAGATTCTGAAGACATGAACACAGCACAGACAAGCACGACCTGCAGGTAATGAGCGCACAGACACATATAGATGTTCTATATATTCTATTTTCTATCCCAGAAAAGCCTTAGTACTATCTACATGGGTTTCAAAGCTTAAGTGTTCAGAGTGGGAGGTTTTGTTGTTCTATACCCAAAATGTCAGTGGAAACTTGTATGTAATAACTAACGCCTTCATATGTATATATCTCAATCATCAGCGTAAAAAGTATGCTTTTGATCAAAGCAATTTGTAGTTTACTTTTAGGCATCATAGAATACCAGAATATACAAGCACAAAAACAAAGGCGCTGCAGGAAAATCTTTTCTAAAATGTAACTTTAGAACATATTTGAACATACAGCACAAATAAGCAAAGTGCTTCAAACAGCTACTTTTTGCAGCAGCTTCAAGAGAGTCACATTTCCCAACATTTAAGAGCTCCACACTGTAAAACATTGCAGCCTCAATGACCACTTGCTACCTTTCTTTAAAGAGCTCTTACAAGTTTTGGTTGTTGAACTTTACAACTCAGCTCAACTTGTAAAGTTTAGTTCAACATCCAAAACTTGTAAGAGTTCTTTATGTTAACGAGACGTTGCAAGTGGACATAGCTAAACGAGGCTGCAATGTTTTAGAGTGCAGGATCCCTCTGCTTATTTATCTGGGCTGGAATTCAGTTTCACATTTGACATTTTTGAGAGTTTTATTATTGGACTCAACTTTTTCCTTTTTTTTTTTAGCAGCTTCTAAAATTGTTTTCAAATTTTTGCTTGTTTTTTGCTGTACCATGTACCTGGTATTCCACTTTCAACCAGTTTAAAAACCGATCCTATACCTCCACCTAGTGGTAGGGAAATGTAATTGCAGGAGGAAGTCGATTCTTTTCTGCATAGTTAATGAGCTCACACAGCCAATTTGGACCTAATCCGCACCCTTTACAAACCAGTCTCAGTATACTCTGGCCTACACAAAAATGTAAACTTTATGGAGCTACCTGATATACAATACATATATAATACGATAAAAAATAGTGACAAAGGATGATTTCCGCTTGCACAGAGGTAAAATAAATAAATAAAGACAGTTCTTCTAATTTTGGTAAAAGATTATACAAATTATTGATCGAGCTCATAGGACTAAAAGTTTGAACGTTAAAAAAGCTTTGAATGTTTGGTCTCCAAAGCAATGCACAAACAAGGGCAACATCCATTGGTTTGTACAACATACGTTGCCACGCAGTGTGATAACTAAGCATATCAGCTGGTACAGAGTATTCCTTCTTAAAATCACATTGGCTTAACCAACAATTCCATCACTTCTTAATAGTTTTTTATCCCACAAACTAAACTGGCAGGGGTGGTGGCCAAGTGGTTTGTGTGCTTAGCTTCCTCGTTCAAAACCCACCCCTGCCACATTTCTCCATGTAATATGGTGTTGCTTCAGGAGCGGCATCCGGTGTGAAACTTGTGCCAATTCAACATGCAGATCCCCCTCAGATTTGCTGTGGCGATCCTGAGTGCAAACAAGGAAGTAGCCGACTTTATCTGCTGTTTTTGCAATGTACATTTTTGCTGTTTTTACACCATAACTAGGTAATGTTATCCAGAGCTAGCACAAACTACCTTTTTGAAATCCCAACATCCAGACAAATAATGTGATACTGTTTTCATGATTAGGGCATTCACACTGCCATCTACTGGATAGCAGTGTGAATGACGCCGGTTATATCCTACGCCTACGGTTGTTGCTGAATGAATTACAACTTAAACAGAATTTTCAGAATGTCAATTTTGCAAATGCCTTTTTTAAAACAAATGAAAAAAATGACACATTTTACAAATACACATTTATTTGGAAAAACCAACACGCGTTAAGTTGTGTGTTGTTTTTTATTTATTTATTTATTTTTACATATAATGAATCAATGAATCAGTGATTGCAGGCTCAGCTTACCCATAATGCAGTTTGGCATCTGTGTGTGTTAATGTTCAAAAGTTCAGAATTAGTGCATTATTTTAAAATTAGAAGATATGTGTTATATTTTCACTTTGTACAAATGATAGACTTGACATTAATGTAGTTAAACTATACGGATTTATTTGGTTTATAAATCAAAACCATAAGTCAAACCTGCTTTCCTTTTGAGGGCTTTGGCCTCACAGCTGGACCACTGTATGCTGTAAAGGATAATGACTTGTTTGTTTTTTTTTTGTTTTTGTTTTTTTTGTGGCAGCCTGGGGGCCAGGCTCCTTCTGTTGCGGTAGAGTTGAGCTCAGCTCCTCTCAGCTGCCTCACTGCTGTAAAATACATAGCAGACAGGAGCCAACAGGGTTTATAAATGTTTTTCACCACTAGTAACTATGTAAATAAACGTCTAAAAGTTAAAGGAACTAAATTTTATTGGAAGTTAATTGGTCCGCTGATGGTTTTTGAAGTTAGCTGAAAAGCTAACCCGCTAACAAAAAAGTTAGCTTTGATAATTAGCGGATTAGCAGAACTGTGCCCACCACTACCAGTGGGCTATATGTCCTGTATAAAACACCATCCTGTGGCACCACCAATCTGTAGATGAATGTAATTACAGCCTGGCCCCTGACAGAGAAACCCTGCTGATGTTTTCACTGTTGTAAAAATGTAACTGTGGCAGAAAAGAAAAGAGACATTTTGGAGGCATAAGCCCACTTTTCTGAACACTTAAACTTCACTGTTCTAGGCTGTTCCTCCTTACAGTGTTGTAGGATCTGACCTGTGTGTCCTAGGGAGTGTTACGGGATAATATGTATGCACATAAACAACACCAGTTAGTCCTATAAAAAAGAAAGGCAGAACAGATAAAAAAAAAAAGAGATGGCATGAATTTAAGGAAATGCAAAACATTTGATCACAGAAAGCCAGTGTTTTCTTAACTGATTATCAGTCATCATCATTACAACTCCAGTCAAAACAGATTATCATAAAAAAATCCCATACTTTTGATAACGCCCACCCACATCTGTGCCAGAATGTGGTTTCAGGTCTCCGCTGTGACGCTGACACACTGAACTCTTTGCTCTGGATGGAGTCCTGTCCAGAGCCGTCCCATCATGCTTTGCACCATGATTTTGAGAGTCACTTTCTACTGACTATCAGCTCATGTAGATTCCAGACACAGTGTTTGAGTCCTATCAGTGACCCATGTCCGGGTCTGAGAACCAAAGTGTTTCGATAGGTTCAAACGTTTGTTCCATGTGCTTTCATAATCTTAACTCTGCTACATTTGAATATCTTCAACGCCACAGTAGTGACGTTATCATGTTTAACATAAAACAAATGTTCAACAGAAGTAAACTATACTGATGTCTCTGGCCCCGCCCCGCTGTAGGCGTGTCCCTGCTTTGAGTGGCAGGAGGCACCTGCAAATGGGAAAACCGGGGCGAAGGTGCAGTAGTCTGCAGTGTGTTGCCAGCGTGTGTACATGATTTTCTTGGTAAGTGGGTCAGACCTTCGAGGGTTCACCCCGTTCCTTTGGGGCGCCGAGCCTCGCCGGTCACTGCTGCATTTGGGTGCGCTGTGCTGAGTCGCCAGGGGGGTGAACTCTGAGAGCTGGCCCTTATAGAGTTTATCAGCATTCTGAGGAAGGATGAAATGGAAAAATAACTTAGTCAGAAGGTCTCGGCACATGGTGAGGTCATCATCCCAGCTGGCCACAATTCAAACTGTACCACCGTCTGCTGAATAATTATTAGAATATGTCTTCCTCACCTTTTGGATTTTTGTTTCGACCTCAGTTGGTACTTTTGCAAGGAACTGCATGGACACATGCACAAAGTTTGAAGGCCATGCGGCATTTTATGGAAACTGGGAATTCTAAATTTCCAACTTAGAACTAGAAAAAATACAGTTAACAAAGCCATGGTGAAATGTTTGTAAAGAAACTTTGTAACATTGACTATCACTAGTATTAACAACTGACACAGTAGACCTGTGTGCATGTTGTCTTGCCCGTCCAGCAAATATCCAGCTAAACATTCATGTGAAATATGTCCAGATTTTGTGTTTTCTCTGGTTCAATTTAATGTAGGGGTTAGATTTTATTGCTGTTGTTGTTTTTTGGAAAGGTTTTTATTTATTTATTTTGGCACTTTGAGTCACAGTTGAAGGGCTACTGCGAGGAACTGAACTAGGGATGCACATATCCACAATATATCACTTCCTGTTATGGTCTGGACGCAGGTTGAGGAGCGGTCCAGCGTCTGACTGAACCCAGCGCTAAATAACCAGAAGCAGTTCCAAAAGAAACAAATTTATTTTCTTCCCACTGTGCTGTACACAAAATACAAAATAAATGAGTCTGGTGGGGTGAAGAGGCGGCGCGCTCTCCCAGCGCCTCAACGGATCGGAGCCCAAACGTTCTGGACTCAGGAGTTCCGCCGACACCCCCCAGGTGGCTTTTCCCAAGACTGTACTCTCTGACGTGTGCTGACAGTGCTTGCCTCTCACCCTTGTCCTCCTTCACAGGCGCAATGTCAGCTTCTGGAGTGGCCCTCAACGTCCTCAAACGGTCATCACATGGTCGTATTCTCCGGCACTTAAGCCCAGATCACTGCTGGCTTAAATGCAGTTCTTCATCTCTTCATTGGCACCAGCTGAGAGTCCTTAGAACTACACGTGAATGTCACAGGTGTCATAGATCGTCCTGATTAGAGAATCGCACGTGAGTGCAACAGGTGCAGCAGATCACCGTGACAGAGGTGAGAGACTCTTCTGCAGCACATTCTCCCCAGAGATCAGCCCCAAACCACCTGGGAAGGAAAACAAACACAAACACCTGGTCCACCAAACACACCTCCTGGTCCACCACGTCGTCCGTCTGCATGGGATCCCTACTGACGTAGTCTCGGATCGTGGTCCCCAGTTTTCCTCTCACGTCTGGAGGAGTTTCTGCAGGGAACTGGGGGCCACCGTGAGCCTCTCGTCCGGGTACCATCCACAGACGAACGGACAGGCAGAGCGGGCCAACCAGGAGTTGGAACAGACCCTCCGCTGTGTGACATCCGCGCACCCGACGGCCTGGAGCAACCACCTGGCCTGGATCGAGTATGCGCATAACAGCCAGGTGTCTTCTGCTACCGGCCTCTCCCCATTTGAGGTGTGTTTGGGGTACCAGCCCCCATTATTTCCCGTGGTGGAGGGAGAGGTCGGTGTGCCCTCGGTCCG